>NC_089505.1:58380242-58684358 GCF_036850995.1 Saccopteryx leptura | reverse complement strand
CCAATGCTTCACCATCCGACCCCTGGATCAGTGCTCAACCACCCAGCCCGAGGGAAAACACTTCACCATCCAGCCCCAGGGCCAATGCTCCACCCTCCGACCCCAGGATCAGTGCTCAGCCACCTGGACTTAGTATCAGTGCTCAGCCACCCACCCCGAGGGAAAACACTTCACCATCCAATCCCAGGGCCAAAGCTCCACCATCCGACCCCCAGATCAGTGCTCAGCCACCCAGCCCGAGGGAAAACACTTCACCATTCAATCCCAGGGCAAATGCTTCACCATCCGACTCCCGGATGAGTGCTCAGTCACCCAGCCCGAGGGAAAACACTGCACCATCCAATCCCAGGGCCAATGCTCCACCATCCGACCCTCGGATCAGTGCTCAGCCACACAGCCCCAGGCGAAACATTTCACCATCCAGCCCCAGGGCCAATGATCCACCCTCCAACCCCAGGATCCGTTCTCAGGCACCCTGCCCCAGGGCCAATGCTCCACCATCGGACCCCAGGATCAGGGCCCAGCCACCCAGCCCCAGATCAAACACTTCACCATCCAACCCCAGAGCTAATGCTCCACTCTTTGACCCCAGGATCAGTGCTCAGCCACCTGGACTTAGTATCAGTGCTCAGCCACCCAGACCGAGGGAAAACATTTCACCATCCAATCAGAGGGCCAATGCTCCACCATCCGACCCACGGATCAGTGCTCAGCCACCCAGCCCGAGGGAAAACACTTCACCATCCAATTTCAGGGCCAATGCTTCACTGTACGACCCCCGGATCAGTCCTCAGCCACACAGCCCGAGGGAAAACATTTCTCCATCGAATCCCAGGGCCAATTCTCCACCATCCGACCCCCGGATCAGTGCTCAGCCACCCAGCCCCAGGGAAAACATTTCCCCATCGAGCCTCAGGGCCAATGCTCCGCCCTCCGACCCCAGGATCAGTGCTCAGCCACCCAGCCCCAGGGCAAACACTTCACCATCCAGCCCCAAGGCCAATGCTCCAGCATCGGACCCCAGGATCAGTGCTCAGCCACCCAGCCCCAGGGCAAACACTTCACAATCCAACCCCAGGGCCAATGCTCCACCCTCCGATCGCAGGATCAGTGCTCAGCCACCTAGACTTACTATCAGTGCTCAGCCACCCAGCCCGAGGGAAAGCTCTTCACCATCCAATCCCAGGGTCAATGCTCCACTATCCGACCCCAGGATCAGTGCTCACCCACCTGGACTTAGTATCAGTGCTCAGCCACCCAGCCAGAGGGAAAACACTTCACCAACCAATCCCAGGCATCATGCTCCACCATCAGACCCCCGGATCAGCGCTCAGCCACCCAGCCCGAGGGAAAACACTTCACCATCCAATCCCAGGGCCAATGCTTCACCATCTGACTCCCAGATCCGTGCTCAGCCACCCATCCCGAGGGCAAACACTTCACCATCCAGCCCCAGGTCCAATGCTCCACCATCCGACCCCCGGATCAGTGCTCAGCCACCCAGCCCCAGGGAAAACATTTCACCATCCAGCCCCAGGGCCAATGCTCCACCCTCCGACCCCAGGATCAGTGCTCAGCCACCCAGCCCCAGGAAAAACACTTCACCATCCAGCCCCAGGGCCAATGCTCCACCATTGGAGCCCAGGATCAGTGCTTAGCTACCCAGCCCCAGGGCAAACACTTCACCATCCAACCTCAGGGCCAATGCTCCACCCTCCGACCCCAGGATCAGTGTTCAGCCTACTGGACTTAGTATCAGTGTTCAGCCACCCAGCCCGAGGGAAAACACTTCACCATCCAATCCCAGGGCCAATGCTCCACCATCCGACCCCCGAATCAGTGCTCAGCCACCCAGCCCCCGAGAAAACCTTTCACCATCCATCCCCAGGGCCAATGCTCCACCCTCCGACCCCAGGATCAGTGCTCAGCCACCTAACCCCAGGGCAAACACTTCACCATCCAGCCCCAGGGCCAATGCTCTACCATCGGACCCCAGGATCAGTGCTCAGCTACCCAGCCCCAGGGCAAACACTTCACCGTCCAAACCCAGGGCCAATGCTCCACCCTCCGACCCCAGAATCAGTTCTCAGCCACCTGGACTTAGTATCAGTGCTCAGCCACCCAGCTCGAGGGAAAACACTTCACCATCTAATCCCAGGGCCAATGCTTCACCATCCCACCCCCGGATCATTGCTCACCACCCAGACCGATGGAAAACACTTCACCATCCAGCCCCAGGGCCAGTGCTTCACCCTCCGACCCCCGGATCAGTGCTCAGCCACCTGGACTTAGTATCAGTGCTCAGCCACACAGCCCGAGGGAAAACACTACACCATCCAATCCCAGGGCCAATGCTCCACTACCGGACCCCAGGATCAGTGCTCAGCCACCTGGACTTAGTATCAGTGCTCAGCCCCCCAGCCTGAGGGAAAACACTTCACCATCCAATCCCAGAGCCAATGCTCCACCATCCGACCCCCGGATCAGTGCTCAGCCACCCAGCCCCAGGGGAAACATTTCACCATCCAGCCCCAGGGCCAATGCTCCACCCTCCGACCCCAGGATCCGTGCTCAGCTACCCAGCCCTAGGGCAAATACTTCAACATCCTGCCCCATGGCCAATGCTCCAGCATCGGACCCCAGGATCAGTGCTCAGCCACCCAGCCCCAGGGCAAACATATCACCATCCATCCCAAGGGCCAATGCTCCACCCTTCAACCCCAGTATCAGTGCTCAGCCGCCTGGACTTAGTATCAGTGCTCAGCGACCCAGCCCGAGGGAAAACACCTCACCATCCAATCCCAGGGCCAATGCTCCACTATCTAACCCCAGGATCAGTGCTCAGCCACTTGCACTTAGTATCAGTGCTCAGCCACCCAGCCCGAGGGAAAACACTTCACCATCCAATCCCAGGGCCAATGCTCGACTATCTAACCCCAGGATCAGTGCTCAGCCACTTGCACTTAGTATCAGTGCTCAGGCACCCAGCCCGAGGGAAAACACTTCACCATCCAACTGCAGGGCCAATGCTCCACCCTCCCACGCCAGGATCAGTGCTCAGCCACCTGGACATAGTATCAGTGCTCAGCCACCCAGCCCGAGGGAAAACACTTCACCATCTAATTCCAGGGCCAATGTTTCACCATCCCACTTCCGGAACAGTGCTCAGCCATCCAGCCCGAGGGAAAACACTTCACCATCCAATCCCAGGGCCAATGCTTCACCATCCGACCCCCGGATCAGTGCTCAGCCACCCAGCCCGAGGGAAAACACTTCACCATCCTATCCCAGGGCCAATGCTCCACCATCCGACACCCGGAACAGTGCTCAGCCACCCAGCCCCAGGGAATACATTTCACCATCCAGCCCCAGGGCCAGTGCTCCACCCACCGACCCCAGGATCAGTGCTCAGCCACCTGGACTTAGTATCAGTGCTCAGCCACCCAGCCCAAGGGAAAACACTTCACCATCCAAACCCAGGGCCAATGCTCCACCATCCAACCCCCGGATCAGTGCTCAGCCACCCAGCCCGAGGGATAACACTTCACCATCCAATCCCACGGCCAATGCTTCACCATGCGACCCCCGGATCAGTGCTCAGCCACCCAGCCCCAGGGCAAACACTTCACCATCCAGCCCCAGGGCCAATGCTCCACCATCGGACCCCAGGATCAGTGCTCAGCTACCCATCCCCAGGGCAAACACTTCACCATCCAACCCCAGGGCCAATGCTCCACCCTCCAACCCCAGGATCAGTGCTCAGTCACCTGGACTTAGTATCACTGTTCAACCACCCAGCCAGAGGGAAAACACTTCACCATCCAACCCCAGGGCCAATGCTCCACCCTCCAACCCCAGGATCAGTGCTCAGTCACCTGGACTTAGTATCACTGTTCAACCACCCAGCCAGAGGGAAAATACTGCACCATCCAATCCCAGGGCCAACGCTCCAGCACCCGACCCCCGGATTAGTGCTCAGCCATTCAACCCCAGGGGAAACATTTCACCGTCCAACCCCAGGGCCAATGCTCCACCCTCTGACCCCAGGATCAGTGCTCAGGCACCCAGCCCTAGGGCAAACACTTCACCATCCAGCCCGAGGGCCAATGCTCCACCATCAGACCCCAGGATCAGGGCTCAGCCACCCAGCCCCAGAGCAAACACTTCACCATCCAACCCCAGGGCCAGTGCTCCACCCTTTGACCCTAGGATCAGTGCTCAGCCACCTGGACTTAGTATCAGCGCTCAGCACCCAGCCCGAGGGAAAACAATTCACCATCCAATCCCAGGGCCAATGCTCCTCTATCCGACCCCAGTATCATTGCTCAGCCACCTGGACTTAGTATCAGTGCTCAGCCCCGCAGCCTGAGGGAAAACACTTCACCATACAATCCCAGGCCCAATGCTCCACCATCCGACCCAAGGATCATTGCTCGGCCACCCAGCCCGAGGGAAAACACTTCACCATCCAATCCCAGGGCCAATGCTTCACAATCTGACTCCCGGATCAGTGCTCAGCCACCCAGCCCGAGGGAAAACACTGCACCATCCAATCCCAGGGCCAATGCTCCACCATCCGACCCCGGATCAGTGCTCAGCCACAGAGCCCCAGGGGAAACATTTCACCATCCAGCCTCACGGCCAATGATCCATCCTCCATCCCCAGGATCAGTTCTCAGGCACCCAGCCCCAGGGCAAACACTTCACCATCCAGCCCCAGGGCCAATGCTCCACCATCAGACTCCAGGAAAAGTGCTCAGCCACCCAGCCCCAGATCAAACTTTTCACCATCCAACCCCAGAGTCAATGCTCCACCCTTTGACCCCAGGATAAGTGCTCAGCCACCTGGACTTAGTATCAATGCTCAGCCACCCAGCCCGAGGGAAAACACTTCACCATCCAATCCCACGGCCAATGCTGCACCATCCGACCCCCGGATCAGTGCTCAGCCACCTAGCCTCAGGGAAAACATTTCACCATCCAGCCCCAGGGCCAATGCTCTACCCTCCGACCCCAGGATAAGTGCTCAGCAACCCAGCCCCAGGGCAAACACTTCACCATCCAGTCCCAGGGCCAATGCTCCACCATCGACCCCAGGATCAGTGCTCAGCCACCCAGCCCCAGGGCAAACACTTCACCATCCAATCCCATGGCCAATGGTCCACCCTCCGACCCCAGGATCAATGCTCAGCCACCTGGACTTAGTATCAGTGCTCAGCCACCCAGCCCGTGGGAAAACACTTCACCATCCAATACCAGGGCCAATGCTCAATATCCTACCCCAGGATCAGTGCTGAGCCACCTGGACTTAGTATCAGTGCTCAGCCACCCAGCCCGAGGGAAAACACTTCACCATCCAATCCCCGGGAAAATGCCTCACCATCCGACCCCTGGATCATTCCTCAGGCACCCAGCCCGAGGGAAAACACTTCACCATCCAATCTCAGGGCCAATGCTTCACCATCCCACTTCCGGAACAGTGCTCAGCCACCCAACCCGAGGAAAAACACTTCACCATCCAATCCCACGGCCAATGCTCCACCATCCGACCCCAGGATCAGTGCTCAGCCACCCAGCCCCAGGGAAAACATTGCACCATCCAGCCCCATGGCCAGTGCTCCACCATCCGACCACAGGATCAGTGCTCAGCCACCTGGACTTAGTATTAGTTCTCAGCGACCCAGCCCGAGGGAAGACACGTCACCATCCAATCTCAGGGCTAATGCTCCAGTATCTAATTCAGGATCAGTGCTCAGCCACCTGCACTTAGTATCAGTGCTCAGCCACCAACCCGAGGGAAAACATTTCACCATCCAACCCCAGGGCCAATGCTCCACCATCCGACCCCCGGGTCAGTGCTCAGCCACCCAGCCCGAGGGAAAACACTTCACCATCCAATTCCAGGACTAATGCTTCACCATGCGACCCCCAGATCAGTGCTCAGCCACCCAACCCGAGGGAAAACACTTCACCATCCAATCCCAGGGCCAATGTTCAACCATCCGACCCCTGGATCAGTGCTCAGCCACCCAGCCCCAGGGCAAACACTTCACCATCCAGCCCCAGGGCCAATGCTCCACCATCAGACCCCAGGATCAGTGCTCAGCTACCCAGCCCCAGGGCAAACACTTCACCATCCAACCCCAGGGCCAATGCTCCACCCTCCGACCCCAGGATCAGTGCTCAGCCACGTGGACTTTGTATCAGTGCTCAGCCACCCAGCCCCAGGGAAAACCTTTCACAATCCAGTCCCAGGGACAATGCTCCACCCTCCGACCCAAGGATCAGTGCTCAGCCACCTAGCCCCAGGACAAATACTTCACCATCCAGCCCCAGAGCCAAAGCTCCACCATCGGACCGCAGGATCAGTGCTCAGCCACCCAGCCCCAGGGAAAACATTTCACCATCCAGAACCAGGGCCAGTGCTCCACCCTCCGACCCCCGGATCACTGCTCAGCCACCCAGCCCGAGGGAAAACACGTCACCATCCAATCCCAGGGTAAATGCTCTACTATCTAACCCCAGGATCAGTGCTCAGCCACCTGCACTTAGTATCAGTGCTCAGCCACCCAGCCCGAGGGAAAACACTTCACCATCCAATCAGAGGGCCAATATTCCACTATCTGACCCCCGGATCAGTGCTCAGCCACCCAGCCGGAGGAAAAACACTTCACCATCCAATCCCAGGGCCAATGCTCCACCATCCGACCCCCGGATCACTGCTCAGCCACCCAGCCCGAGGGAAAACACGTCACCATCCAATCCCAGGGCAAATGCTCTACTATCTAACCCCAGGATCAGTGCTCAGCCACCTGCACTTAGTATCAGTGCTCAGCTACCCAGCCCGAGGGAAAACACTTAACCATCCAATCCCAGGGCCAATGCTCCACCATCCGACCCCCGGATCACTGCTCAGCCACCCAGCCCGAGGGAAAACACTTCACCATCCAATCCCACGGCCAATGCTTCACCATGCGACCCCCGGATCAGTGCTCAGCCACCCAGCCCCAGGACAAACACTTCACCATCCAGCTCCAGGGCCAATGCTCCACCATCGGACCCCAGGATCAGTGCTCAGCTACCTGGACTTAGTATCAGTGTTCAGCCACCCAGCCCGAGAGAAAACACTTCACTATCCAATCCCAGGGCCAATGCTCCAGCACCCGACCCCCGGATCAGTGCTCAGCCATTCAACCCCAGGGGAAGCATTTCACCATCCAACCCCAGGGCCAATGCTCCACACTCTGACCCCAGGATCAGTGCTCAGGCACCCAGCCCTAGGGCAAGCACTTCACCATCTAGCCCCAGGGCCAATGCTCCAACATCGGACCCCAGGATCAGGGCTCAGCCACCCAGCCCCAGAGCAAACACTTCACCATCCAACCCCAGGGCCAGTGCTCCACCCTTTGACCCAAGGATCAGTGCTCAGCCACCTGGACTTAGTATCAGTGCTCAGACACCCAGCCCAAGGGATAACAATTCACCATCCAATCCCAGGGCCAATGCTCCTCTATCCGACCCCAGTATCATTGCTCAGCCACCTGGACTTAGTATCAGTGCTCAGCCCCGCAGCCTGAGGGAAAACACTTCACCATACAATCCCAGGGCCAATGCTCCACCATCCGACCCGCGGATCATTGCTCGGCCACCCAGCCCGAGGAAAAACACTTCACCATCCAATCCCAGGGCCAATGCTTCACCATCCGACCCCCGGATCAGTGCTCAGCCAACCAGCCCCAGGGGAAACATTTCACCATCCAGCACCTGGGCCAATGCTCCACCCTCTGACCCCAGGATCAGTGCTCAGCTACCCAGCCCTAGGGCAAATATTTCAACATCCTGCCCCAGGGCCAATGCTCCACCATCGGACCCGAGGATCAGTGCTCAGCCACCAGCCCCAGGGCAAACATTTCACCATCCAACCCAAGGGCCAATGCTCCACCCTTCAACCCAAGGATCAGTGCTCAGCCACCTTGACTTAGTATCAGTGCTCAGCGACCCAGCCCGAGGGAAAACACGTCACCATCCAATCCCAGGGACAATGCTCCACTATCTAACCCCAGGATCAGTGCTCAGCAACCTGCACTTAGTATCAGTGCTCAGCCACCCAGCCCGAGGGAAAACACTTCACCATCCAATCCCAGGGACAACGCTCCACCATCCGACCCCCGGATCAGTGCTCAGCCACCCAGCCCGAGGGAAAACACTTCAACATCCAATCCCAGGGCCAATGCTTCAACATGCGACCCCCGGATCAGTGCTCAGCCACCCAGCCCGAGGGAAAACACTTCACCATCCAATCCCAGGGCCAATGTTCCACCATCCGACCCCCGGATCAGTGCTCAGCCACCCAGCCCAAGGGACAACATTTCACCATCCAGCCCCAGGGCCAATGCTCCACCCTCCAACCCCAGGATCAGTGCTCAGCCACCTGGACTTAGTATCAGTGTTCAGCCACCCAGCCCGAGGGAAAACACTTCACCATCCAATCCCAGGCCCAATGCTCCACCATCCGACCCCCGGATCAGTGCTCAGCCACCCAGCCCGAGGGAAAACACTTCACCATCCAATCCCAGGGCCAATGCTTCACCATCCGACTCCCGGATCAGTGCTCAGCCACCCAGCCCGAGGGAAAACACTGCACCATCCAATCCCAGGGCCAATGCTCCACCACCCGACCCCCGGATCAGTGCTCAGCCATTCAGCCCCAGGGGAAACATTTCACCATCCAACCCCAGGGCCAATGCTCCACCCTCTGACCCCAGGATCAGTGCTCAGGCACCCAACCCTAGGGCAAACATTTCTTCATCCAGCCCCAGGGCCAATGCTCCAGCATCTGACCCCAGGATCAGTGCTCAGCAACCCAGCCCCAGGGCAAACACTTCACCATCCAACCCCAGGGCCAATGCTCCACCCTCCGATCGCAGGATCAGTGCTCAGCCACCTAGACTTACTATCAGTGCTCAGCCACCCAGCCCGAGGGAAAGCTCTTCACCATCCATTCCCAGGGTCAATGCTCCACTATCCGACCCTAGGATCATTGCTCACCCACCTGGACTTAGTATCAGTGCTCAGCTACCCAGGTAGAGGGAAAACACTTCACCAACCAATCCCAGGCCTAATGTTCCACCATCAGACCCCCGGATCAGCGCTCAGCCACCCAGCCCGAGGGAAAACACTTCACCATCCAATCCCAGGGCCAATGCGTCACCATCTGACTCCCAGATCCTTGCTCAGCCACCCATCCCGAGGGCAAACACTTCACCATCCAGCCCCAGGGCCAATGCTCCACCCTCCGACCCCAGGATCAGTGCTCAGCCACCCAGCCCCAGAGCAAACACTTCACCATCCAACCCCAGGGCCAATGCTGCACCCTTTGGCCCTGGGATCAGTGCTCAGCCACCTGGACTTAGTATCAGTGTTCAGCCACCCAGCCCGAGGGAAAACACTTCAACATCCAATCCCAAGGCCAATGCTTCACCATCCGACCCCTGGATCAGTGCTCAACCACCCAGCCCGAGGGAAAACACTTCACCATCCAGCCCCAGGGCCAATGCTCCACCATCGGACCCCAGGATCAGTGCTCAGCTACCCAGCCCCAGGGCAAACACTTCACCATCCAACCCCAGGGCCAATGCTCCACCCTCCGACCCCAGGATCAGTGCTCAGCCTACTGGACTTAGTATCAGTGTTCAGCCACCCAACCCGAGGGAAAACACTTCACCATCCAATCCCAGGGCCAATGCTCCCCCATCCGACCCCCGAATCAGTGCTCAGCCACCCAGCCCCCGAGAAAACCTTTTACAATCCATCCCCAGGGCCAATGCTCCACCCTCCGACCCCAGGATCAGTGCTCAGCCACTCAGCCCCAGTGCAAATACTTCACCATCCAGCCCCACGGCCAATCCTCCACCATCGGACCTCAGGATCAGTGCTCAGCTACCCAGCCCCAGGGCAAACACTTCACCATCCAAACCCAGGGCCAATGCTCCACCCTCCGACCCCAGGATCAGTTCTCAGCCACCTGGACTTAGTATCAGTGCTCAGCCACCCAGCCCGAGGGAAAACACTTCACCATCCAATCCCAGGGCCAATGCTTCACCATCCGACACCCGGATCAGTGCTCAGCCACCCAGACCGAGGGAAAACACTTCACCATCCAGCCCCAGGGCCAGTGCTCCACCCTCCGACCCCATGATCAGTGCTCAGCCACCTGGACTTAGTATCAGTGCTCAGCCACACAGCCCGAGGGAAAACACTACACCATCCAATCCCAGGGCCAATGCTTCACCATCCGACACCCGGATCAGTGCTCAGCCACCCAGACCGAGGGAAAACACTTCACCATCCAGCCCCAGGGCCAGTGCTCCACCCTCCGACCCCAGGATCAGTGCTCAGCCACCTGGACTTAGTATCAGTGCTCAGCCACCCAGCCCCAGGGCAAACACTTCACCATCCAGCCCCAAGGCCAATGCTCCAGCATCGGACCCCAGGATCAGTGCTCAGCCACCCAGCCCCAGAGCAAACACTTCACCATCCAAACCCAGGGCCAATGCTGCACCCTTTGGCCCTGGGATCAGTGCTCAGCCACCTGGACTTAGTATCAGTGTTCATCCACCCAGCCCGAGGGAAAACACTTCAACATCCAATCCCAAGGCCAATGCTTCAACATCCGACCCCTGGATCAGTGCTCAACCACCCAGCCCGAGGGAAAACACTACACCATCCAATCCCAGGGCCAATGCTCCACCCTCCGACCCCAGGAATAGTGCTCAGCCACCTGGACTTAGTATCAGTGCTCAGCCCCCCAGCCTGAGGGAAAACACTTCACCATCCAGCCCCAGGGCCAATGCTCCACCATCCGACCCCCGGATCAGTGCTCAGCCACCCAGCCCGAGGGAAAACACTTCACCATCCAGCCCCAGGGCCAATGCTCCACCCTCCGACCCCAGGATCAGTGCTCAGCTACCCAGCCATAGGGCAAATACTTCAACATCCTGCCCCAGGGCCAATGCTCCAGCATCGGACCCCAGGATCAGTGCTTAGACACCCAGCCCTAGGGCAAACATATCACCATCCAACCCAAGGGCTAATGCTCCACCCTTCAACCCCAGTATCAGTGCTCAGCCACCTGGACTTAGTATCAGTGCTCAGCGACCCAGCCCGAGGGAAAACACGTCAACATCCAATCCCAGAGCCAATGCTCCACTATCTAACCCCAGGATCAGTGCTCAGCCACTTGCACTTAGTATCAGTGCTCAGCCACCCAGCCCGAGGGAAAACATTTCACCATCCAATCCTAGGGCCAATGCTCCACCAGCCGACCCCCGGATCAGTGCTCAGCCACCCAGCCCGAGAGAAAACACTGCACCATCCAATCCCAGGGCCAATGCTCCACCACCCGACCCCAGGATTAGTGCTCAGACATTCAGCCCCAGGGGAAACATTTCACCATCCAACCCCAGGGCCAATGCTCCACTCTCTGACCCCAGGATCAGTGCTCAGGCACCCAGCCCTAGGGCAAACACTTCACCATCTAGCCCCAGGGCCAATGCTCCACCATCGGACCCCAGGATCAGGGCTCAGCAATCCAGCCCCAGAACAAACACTTCACCATCCAACCCCAGGGCCAATGCTCCACCCTTTGACCCTAGGATCAGTGCTCAGCCACCTGGACCTAGTATCAGTGCTCAGCCACCCAACCCGAGGGAAAACACTTCACCATCCAACCTCAGGGCCAATGCTCCACCCTCCGACCCCAGGATCAGTGCTCAGCCTACTGGACTTAGTATCAGTGTTCAGCCACCCACCCCGAGGGAAAACACTTCACCATCCAATCCCAGGGCCAAAGCTCCACCATCCGACCCCCGGATCAGTGCTCAGCCACCCAGCCCGAGGGAAAACACTTCACCATCCAATCCCAGGGCCAATGCTTCACCATCCGACTCCCGGATCAGTGCTCAGCCACCCAGCCCGAGGGAAAACACTGCACCATCCAATCCCAGGGCCAATGCTCCACCATCCGACCCCCGGATCAGTGCTCAGCCACACAGCCCCAGGGGAAACATTTCACCATCCAGCCCCAGGTCCAATGATCCACCCTCCAACCCCAGGATCAGTTCTCAGGCACCCAGCCCCAGGGCAAACACTTCACCATCCAGCCCCAGGGCCAATGCTCCACCATCCGACCCCAGGATCAGTGCTCAGCCACCCAGCCCCAGATCAAACACTTCACCATCCAACCCCAGAGCCAATGCTCCACCCTTTGACCCCAGGATAAGTGCTCAGCCACCTGGACTTAGTATCCGTGCTCAGCCAACCAGCCCGAGGGAAAACACTTCACCATCCAATCCCAGGGCCAATGCTCCACCATCCGACCCCCGGATCAGTGCTCAGCCACCCAGCCCCAGGGGAAACATTTCACCATCCAGACCCAGGGACAATGCTCCACCCTCCTACCCCAGGATCAGTGCTCAGGCACCCAGCCCTAGGGCAAACACTTCACCATTCAGCCGCAGGGCCAATGCTCCACCATCGGACCCCAGGATCAGTGCTCAGCCACCCAGCCCCAGAGCAACCACTTCACCATCCAACCCCAGGGCCAATGCTCCACCCCTTGACTCCAGGATCAGTGCTCAGCCACGTGGACTTAGTATCAGTGCTCAGCCACCCAGCCCGAGGGAAAA
This sequence comes from Saccopteryx leptura, assembly GCF_036850995.1. NCBI lineage: Eukaryota > Metazoa > Chordata > Mammalia > Chiroptera > Emballonuridae > Saccopteryx > Saccopteryx leptura. The sequence goes on along the minus strand of NC_089505.1, from coordinate 58,671,672 downwards.
CACTTCACCATCCAATCCCAGGGCCAATGCTCCTCTATCCAACCCCAGTATCATTGCTCAGCCACCTGGACTTAGTATCAGTGCTCAGCCCCCCAGCCTGAGGGAAAACACTTCACCATCCAATCCCAGGGCCAATGCTCCACCATCCGACCCCCGGATCAGTGCTCAGCCACCCAGCCCCAGGGACAACATTTCACCATCCAGCCCCAGGGCCAATGCTCCACCCTCCGACCCCAGGATCAGTGCACAGCCACCCAGCCCCAGGGCAAACACTTCACCATCCAGCCCCAGGGCCAATGCTCCACCATCAGACTCCAGGATAAGTGCTCAGCCACCTGGACTTAGTATCAGTGCTCAGCACCCAGCCCGAGGGAAAACACTTCACCATCCAATCCCAGGGCCAATGCTCCTCTATCCGACCCCAGTATCATTGCTCAGCCACCTGGACTTAGTATCAGTGCTCAGTCCCCCAGCCTGAGGGAAAACACTTCACCATCCAATCCCAGGGCCAATGCTTCACCATCCGACTCCCGGATCAGTGCTCAGCCACCCAGCCCGAGGGAAAACACTGCACCATCCAATCCCAGGGCCAATGCTCCACCATCCGACCCCGGATCAGTGCTCAGCCACACAGCCCCAGGGGAAACATTTCAACATCCAGCCTCAGGGCCAATGATCCACCCTCCAACCCCAGGATCAGTTCTCAGGCATCCAGCCCCAGGGCAAACACTTCACCATCCAGCCCCAGGGCCAATGCTCCACCATCAGACTCCAGGATAAGTGCTCAGCCACCCAGCCCCAGATCAAACACTTCACCATCCAACCCCAGAGTCAATGCTCCACCCTTTGACCCCAGGATAAGTGCTCAGCCACCTGGACTTAGTATCAGTGCTCAGCCACCCAGCCCGAGGGAAAACACTTCACCATCCAATCCCAGGGCCAATGCTCCACCATCCGACCCCCGGATCAGTGCTCAGCCACCCAGCCCCAGGGCAAACACTTCACCATCCAGCCCCAGGGCCAATGCTCCACCATCGACCCCAGGATCAGTGCTCAGCCACCCAGCCCCAGGGCAAACACTTCACCATCCAATCCCATGGCCAATGGTCCACCCTCCGACCCCAGGATCAATGCTCAGCCACCTGGACTTAGTATCAGTGCTCAGCCACCCAGCCCGTGGGAAAACACTTCACCATCCAATACCAGGGCCAATACTCCACTATCCTACCCCAGGATCAGTGCTGAGCCACCTGGACTTAGTATCAGTGCTCAGCCACCCAGCCCGAGGGAAAACACTTCACCATCCAATCCCCGGGAAAATGCCTCACCATCCGACCCCCGGTTCATTCCTCAGGCACCCAGCCCGAGGAAAAACACTTCACCATCCAATCCCAGGGCCAATGCTCCACCCTCTGACCCCAGGATCAGTGCTCAGCCACCCAGCCCCAGGAAAAACATTTCACCATCCAACCCCAGGGCCAATGCTCCACCCTCTGACCCCAGGATCAGTGCTCAGCTACCCAGCCCCAGGGCAAATACTTCAACATCCTGCCCCAGGGCCAATGCTCCACCTCGGACCCCAGGATCAGTGCTCAACCACCCAGCGGCAGGGCAAACATTTCACCATCCAACCCAAGGGCCAATGCTCCATCCTTCAACCCTAGGATCAGTGCTCAGCCACCTGGACTTAGTATTAGTGCTCAGCGACCCAGCCCGAGGGAAAACACGTCACCATCCAATCCCAGGGCCAATGCTCCAGTATCTAACCCCCGGATCAGTTCTCAGCCACCTGGACTTAGTATCAGTGCTCAGCCACCCAGCCCGAGGGAAAACACTTCACCATCTAATCCCAGGGCCAATGCTTCACCATCCCACTTCCGGAACAGTGCTCAGCCACCCAGCCCGAGGAAAAACACTTCACCATCCAATCCCAGGGCCAATGCTCCACTATCCGACCCCCGGATCAGTGCTCAGCCACCCAGCCCCAGGGAAAACATTTCACCATCCAGCCCCAGGGCCAGTGCTCCACCCTCCGACCCCAGGATCAGTGCTCAGCCACCTGGACTTAGTATTAGTGCTCAGCGACCCAGCCCGAGGGAAAACACGTCACCATCCAATCCCAGGGCTAATGCTCCAGTATCTAATCCAGGATCAGTGCTCAGCCACCTGGACTTAGTATCAGTGTTCAGGCACCCAGCCCGAGGGAAAACACTTCACTATCCAATCCCAGCCCAGTGCTCCACCATCCGACCCCCGGATCAGTGCTCAGCCACCCAGCCCGAGGGAAAACACTTCACCATCCAATCCCAGGGCCAATGCTCCAGCACCCGACCCCCGGATCAGTGCTCAGCCATTCAACCCCAGGGAAAACATTTCACCATCCAACCCTAGGGCCAATGCTCCACCCTCTGACCCCAGGATCAGTGCTCAGGCACCCAGCCCTAGGGCAAACACTTCACCATCCACCCCATGGCCAATGCTCCAACATCGGACCCCAGGATCAGTGCTCAGCCACCCAGCCCCAGAGCAAACACTTCACCATCCAACCCCAGGGCCAGTGCTCCACCCTTTGACCCTAGGATCAGTGCTCAGCAACCTGGACTTAGTATCAGTGCTCAGACACCCAGCCCGAGGGATAACACTTCACCATCCAATCCCAGGGCTAATGCTCCTCTATCCGACACCCGGATCAGTGCTCACCCACCCAACCCTAGGAAAAACATTTCACCATCCAATCCCAGGGCAAATGCTTCACCATCCGACCCCGGATCAGTGCTCAGCCACGCAGCCCTAGGGAAAACACTTCACCATCCAATCCCAGGGGCAATGCTCCACCATCCGACCCCCGGATCAGTGCTCAGCCAACCAGCCCCAGGAAAAATATTTCACCATCCAGCCCCAGGGTCAGTGCTCCACCCTCCGACCCCAGGATCAGTGCTCAGCCACCTGGACTTAGTATCAGTGCTCAGCCACCCAGACGGAGGGCAAACACTTCACCATCCAATCACAGGGCCAATGTTCCACAATCCGACCCCCGGATCAGTGCTCAGCCACCCAGCCCCAGGGAAATCCTTTCACCATCCAGCCCCAGGGACAATGCTCCACACTCCGACCCCAGGATCAGTGCTCAGCCACCCAGCCCCAGGGCAAACACTTCACCATCCAGACCCAGGGCCAATGCTCCACCATCGGACCCCAGGATCAGTGCTCAGCTACCCAGCACCAGGGCAAATAATTCAACATCCTGCCCCAGGGGCAATGCTCGACCATCGGACCCCAGGATCAGTGCTCAGCCACCCAGCCCCAGGGCAAACATTTCACCATCCAACCCAAGGGCCAATGCTACACCCTTCAACCCTAGGATCAGTGCTCAGCCACCTGGACTTAGTATCAGTGCTCAGCGACCCAGCCCGAGGGAAAACACGTCACCATCCAATCCCAGGGCCAATGCTCCACTATCTAACCCCAGGATCAGTGCTCAGCCACCTGCACTTAGTATCAGTGCTCAGCCACCCAGCCCGAGGGAAACACTTCACCATCCAGCCCCAGAGCCAATGCTCCACCATCGGACCCCAGGATCAGTGCTCAGCTACCCAGCCCCAAGGCAAACACTTCAGCATCCAAGCCCAGGGCCAATGCTCCACCCTCCGACCCAAGGATCAGTGCTCAGCCACCTGGATTTAGTATCAGTGTTCAGCCACCCAGCCCGAGGGAAAACACTTCATCATCCAATCCCAGGCCTAATGCTCCACCATCCGACCCCCGGATCAGTGCTCAGCCACCCAGCCCGAGGGAAAACACTTCACCATCCAATCCCAGGGCCAATGCTTCACCATCCGACTCCCAGATCCGTGTTCAGCCACCCAGCCCGAGGGAAAACACTGCACCATCCAATCCCAGGGCCAATGCTCCACCATCCGACCCCCGGATCAGTGCTCAGCCACCCAGCCCCAGGGGAAACATTTCACCATCCAGCCCCAGGGCCATTGCTCCACCCTCCGACCCCAGGATCAGTGCTCAGCCACCCAACCTCAGAGCAAACACTTCACCATCGAAACCCAGGGCCAATGCTCCACCCTTTTACCCAGGGATCAGTGCTCAGCCACCTGGACTTAGTATCAGTGCTCAGCCACCCAGCCCGAGGGAAAACACTTGAACATCCAATCCCAAGGCCAATGCTTCAACATCCGACCCCTGGATTAGTGCTTAACCACCCAGCCCGAGGGAAAACACTGCACCATCCAATCCCAGGGCCAATGCTCCACCATCCGACCCCCGGATCAGTGCTCAGCCACAGAGCCCCAGGGGAAACATTTCACCGTCCAGCCCCAGGTCCAATGATCCACCCTCCTACCCCAGGATCAGTACTCAGGCACCCAGCCCCAGGGCAAACACTTCACCATCCAGCCCCAGGGCCAATGCTCCACCATCAGACCCCATGATCAGTGCTCAGCCACCCAGCCCCAGATCAAACACTTCACCATCCAACCCCAGAGCCAATGCTCCACCCTTTGACCCCAGGATAAGTGCTCAGCCACCTGGACTTAGTATCAGTGCTCAGCCAACCAGCCCGAGGGAAAACACTTCACCATCCAATCCCAGGGCCAATGCTCCACCATCCGAACCCCGGATCAGTGCTCAGCCACCCAGCCCCATGGGAAACATTTCACCATCCAGACCCAGGGACAATGCTCCACCCTCCTACCCCAGGATCAGTGCTCAGGCACCCAGCCCTAGGGCAAACACTTCACCATTCAGCCGTAGGGCCAATGCTCCACCATCGGACCCCAGGATCAGTACTCAGCCACCCAGCCCCAGAGCAACCACTTCACCATCCAACCCCAGGGCCAATGCTCCACCCCTTGACTCCAGGATCAGTGCTCAGCCACGTGGACTTAGTATCAGTGCTCAGCCACCCAGCCCGAGGGAAAACACTTCACCATGCAATCCCAGGGCCAATGCTCGTCTATCCGACCCCAGTATCATTGCTCAGCCACCTGGACTTAGTATCAGTGCTCAGCCCCCCAGCCTGAGGGAAAACACTTCACCATCCAATCCCAGGGCCAATGCTCCACCATCCGACCCCCGGATCAGTGCTCAGCCACCCATCCCCAGGGACAACATTTCACCATCCAGCCCCAGGGCCAATGCTCCACCCTCCGACCCCAGGATCAGTGCACAGCCACCCAGCCCCAGGGCAAACACTTCACCATCCAGCCCCAGGGCCAATGCTCCACCATCGGACCCCAGGATCAGTGCTTAGCTACCCAGCCCCAGGGCAAACACTTCACATTCCAACCCCAGGGACAATGTTCCACCCTTCGACCCCAGGAACAGTGCTCAGCCACCTGGACTTAGTATCAGTGTTCAGCCACCCAGCCCGAGGGAAAACACTTCACCATCCAATCCCAGGGCCAATGCTCCACCATCACACCCCCGGATCAGTGCTCAGCCAACCAGACCGAGGGAAAACACTTCACCATCCAATCCCAGGGCGAATGCTTCACCATCCGACTCCCGGATCAGTGCTCAGCCTCCCAGCCCGAGGGAAAATACTGCACCATCCAATCCCAGGGCCAACGCTCCAGCACCCGACCCCCGGATCAGTGCTCAGCCATTCAACCCCAGGGGAAACATTTCACCATCCAACCCCAGGGCCAATGCTCCACCCTCTGACCCCAGGATCAGTGCTCAGGCACCCAGCCCTAGGGCAAACACTTCACCATCCAGCCCCAGGGCCAATGCTCCATCATCGGACTCAAGAATCAGGGCTCAGCCAGCCCCAGAGCAAACACTTCACCATCCAACCCCAGGGCCAGTGCTCCACCCTTTGACCCTAGGATCAGTGCTCAGCCACCTGGACTTAGTATCAGTGCTCAGCACCCAGCCCGAGGGAAAACACTTCACCATCCAATCCCAGGGCCAATGCTCCTCTATCCGACCCCAGTATCATTGCTCAGCCACCTGGACTTAGTATCAGTGCTCAGCCCCCCAGCCTGAGGGAAAACACTTCACCATCCAATCCCAGGGCCAATGCTTCACCATCCGACTCCCGGATCAGTGCTCAGCCACCCAGCCCGAGGGAAAACACTGCACCATCCAATCCCAGGGCCAATGCTCCACCATCCGACCCCGGATCAGTGCTCAGCCACACAGCCCCAGGGGAAACATTTCAACATCCAGCCTCAGGGCCAATGATCCACCCTCCAACCCCAGGATCAGTTCTCAGGCATCCAGCCCCAGGGCAAACACTTCACCATCCAGCCCCAGGGCCAATGCTCCACCATCAGACTCCAGGATAAGTGCTCAGCCACCCAGCCCCAGATCAAACACTTCACCATCCAACCCCAGAGTCAATGCTCCACCCTTTGAACCCAGGATAAGTGCTCAGCCACCTGGACTTAGTATCAGTGCTCAGCCACCCAGCCCGAGGGAAAACACTTCACCATCCAATCCCACGGCCAATGCTCCACCATCCGACCCCCGGATCAGTGCTCAGCCACCCAGCCCCAGGGCAAACACTTCACCATCCAATCCCATGGCCAATGGTCCACCCTCCGACCCCAGGATCAATGCTCAGCCACCTGGACTTAGTATCAGTGCTCAGCCACCCAGCCCGTGGGAAAACACTTCACCATCCAATACCAGGGCCAATACTCCACTATCCTACCCCAGGATCAGTGCTGAGCCACCTGGACTTAGTATCAGTGCTCAGCCACCCAGCCCGAGGGAAAACACTTCACCATCCAATCCCCGGGAAAATGCCTCACCATCCGACCCCCGGATCATTCCTCAGGCACCCAGCCCGAGGAAAAACACTTCACCATCCAATCTCAGGGCCAATGCTCCACCCTCCGACCCCAGGATCAGTGCTCAGCCACCCAGCCCCAGGGAAAACATTTCACCATCCAACCCCAGGGCCAATGCTCCACCCTCCGACCCCAGGATCAGTGCTCAGCTACCCAGCCCCAGGGCAAATACTTCAACATCCTGCCCCAGGGCCAATGCTCCACCTCGGACCCCAGGATCAGTGCTCAACCACCCAGCGGCAGGGCAAACATTTCACCATCCAACCCAAGGGCCAATGCTCCATCCTTCAACCCCAGGATCAGTGCTCAGCCACCTGGACTTAGTATTAGTGCTCAGCGACCCAGCCCGAGGGAAAACACGTCACCATCCAATACCAGGGCCAATGCTCCAGTATCTAACCCCCGGATCAGTGCTCAGCCACCTGCACTTAGTATCAGTGCTCAGCCACCCAGCCCGAGGGAAAACACTTCACCATCTAATCCCAGGGCCAATGCTTCACCATCCCACTTCCGGAACAGTGCTCAGCCACCCAGCCCGAGGAAAAACACTTCACCATCCAATCCCAGGGCCAATGCTCCACCATCCGACCCCCGGATCAGTGCTCAGCCACCCAGCCCCAGGGAAAACATTTCACCATCCAGCCCCAGGGCCAGTGCTCCACCCTCCGACCCCAGGATCAGTGCTCAGCCACCTGGACTTAGTATTAGTGCTCAGCGACCCAGCCCGAGGGAAAACACGTCACCATCCAATCCCAGGGCTAATGCTCCAGTATCTAATCCAGGATCAGTGCTCAGCCACCTGCACTTAGTATCAGTGCTCAGCTACCCAGCCCGAGGGAAAACACTTCACCATCCAATCCCAGGCCAGTGCTCCACCATCCGACCCCCGGATCAGTGCTCAGCCACCCAGCCCGAGGGAAAACACTTCACCATCCAATCCCAGGGCCAATGCTCCAGCACCCGACCCCCGGATCAGTGCTCAGCCATTCAACCCCAGGGGAAACATTTCACCATCCAACCCCAGGGCCAATGCTCCACCCTCTGACCCCAGGATCAGTGCTCAGGCACCCAGCCCTAGGGCAAACACTTCACCATCCAGCCCCAGGGCCAATGCTCCACCATCGGACCCCAGGATCAGTGCTCAGCCACCCAGCCCCAGAGCAAACACTTCACCATCCAACCCCAGGGCCAGTGCTCCACCCTTTGACCCTAGGATCAGTGCTCAGCCACCTGGACTTAGTATCAGTGCACAGCCACCCAGCCCGAGGGCAAACACTTCACCATCCAATCCCAGGGCCAATGCTTCACCATCAGACACCCGGATCAGTGCTCACCCACCCAACCCGAGTAAAAACACTTCACCATCCAATCCCAGGGCAAATGCTTCACCATCCGACCCCGGATCAGTGCTCAGCCACGCAGCCCGAGGGAAAACACTTCACCATCCAATCCCAGGGGCAATGCTCCACCATCCCACCCCCGGATCAGTGCTCAGCCTCCCAGCCCCAGGAAAAACATTTCACCATCCAGCCCCAGGGCCAGTGCTCCACCCTCCGACCCCAGGATCAGTGCTCAGCCACCTGGACTTAGTATCAGTGCTCAGCCACACAGCCCGAGGGAAAACACTTCACCATCCAATCCCAGGGTCAATGCTCCACTACGTGACCCCAGGATCAGTGCTCAGCCACCTGGACTTAGTATCAGTGCTCAGCCACCCAGACGGAGGGCAAACACTTCACCATCCAATCACAGGGCCAATGTTCCACAATCCGACCCCCGGATCAGTGCTCAGCCACCCAGCCCCAGGGAAATCCTTTCACCATCCAGCCCCAGGGACAATGCTCCACACTCCGACCCCAGGATCAGTGCTCAGCCACCCAGCCCCAGGGCAAACACTTCACCATCCAGACCCAGGGCCAATGCTCCACCATCGGACCCCAGGATCAGTGCTCAGCCAACCAGCCCCAGGGGAAACATTTCACCATCCAGCACCTGGGCCAATGCTCCACCCTCTGACCCCAGGATCAGTGCTCAGCTACCCAGCCCTAGGGCAAATATTTCAACATCCTGCCCCAGGGCCAATGCTCCACCATCGGACCCGAGGATCAGTGCTCAGCCACCAGCCCCACGGCAAACATTTCACCATCCAACCCAAGGGCCAATGCTCCACCCTTCAACCCAAGGATCAGTGCTCAGCCACCTGGACTTAGTATCAGTGCTCAGCGACCCAGCCCGAGGGAAAACACGTCACCATCCAATCCCAGGGACAATGCTCCACTATCTAACCCCAGGATCAGTGCTCAGCAACCTGCACTTAGTATCAGTGCTCAGCCACCCAGCCCGAGGGAAAACACTTCACCATCCAATCCCAGGGCCAACGCTCCACCATCCGACCCCCGGATCAGTGCTCAGCCACCCAGCCCGAGGGAAAACACTTCAACATCCAATCCCAGGGCCAATGCTTCAACATGCGACCCCCGGATCAGTGCTCAGCCACCCAGCCCGAGGGAAAACACTTCACCATCCAATCCCAGGGCCAATGTTCCACCATCCGACCCCCGGATCAGTGCTCAGCCACCCAGCCCAAGGGACAACATTTCACCATCCAGCCCCAGGGCCAATGCTCCACCCTCCAACCCCAGGATCAGTGCTCAGCCACCTGGACTTAGTATCAGTGTTCAGCCACCCAGCCCGAGGGAAAACACTTCACCATCCAATCCCAGGCCCAATGCTCCACCATCCGACCCCCGGATCAGTGCTCAGCCACCCAGCCCGAGGGAAAACACTTCACCATCCAATCCCAGGGCCAAGGCTTCACCATCCGACTCCCGGATCAGTGCTCAGCCACCCAGCCCGAGGGAAAACACTGCACCATCCAATCCCAGGGCCAATGCTCCACCACCCGACCCCCGGATCAGTGCTCAGCCATTCAGCCCCAGGGGACACATTTCACCATCCAACCCCAGGGCCAATGCTCCACCCTCTGACCCCAGGATCAGTGCTCAGGCACCCAACCCTAGGGCAAACATTTCTTCATCCAGCCCCAGGGCCAATGCTCCAGCATCTGACCCCAGGATCAGTGCTCAGCAACCCAGCCCCAGGGCAAACACTTCACCATCCAACCCCAGGGCCAATGCTCCACCCTCCGATCGCAGGATCAGTGCTCAGCCACCTAGACTTACTATCAGTGCTCAGCCACCCAGCCCGAGGGAAAGCTCTTCACCATCCATTCCCAGGGTCAATGCTCCACTATCCGACCCTAGGATCAGTGCTCACCCACCTGGACTTAGTATCAGTGCTCAGCTACCCAGGTAGAGGGAAAACACTTCACCAACCAATCCCAGGCCTAATGCTCCACCATCAGACCCCCGGATCAGCGCTCAGCCACCCAGCCCGAGGGAAAACACTTCACCATCCAATCCCAGGGCCAATGCTTCACCATCTGACTCCCAGATCCCTGCTCAGCCACCCAGCCCGAGGGCAAACACTTCACCATCCAGCCCCAGGGCCAATGCTCCACCCTCCGACCCCAGGATCAGTGCTCAGCCACCCAGCCCCAGAGCAAACACTTCACCATCCAACCCCAGGGCCAATACTCCACCCTTTGACCCTGGGATCAGTGCTCAGCCACCTGGACTTAGTATCAGTGCTCAGCCACCCAGCCCGAGGGAAAACACTTCAACATCCAATCCCAAGGCCAATGCTTCACCATCCGACCCCTGGATCAGTGCTCAACCACCCAGCCCGAGGGAAAACACTTCACCATCCAATCCCAGGGCCAATGCTCCACCATCGGACCCCAGGATCAGTGCTCAGCTACCCAGCCCCAGGGCAAACACTTCACCATCCAACCTCAGGGCCAATGCTCCACCCTCCGACCCCAGGATCAGTGCTCAGCCTACTGGACTTAGTATCAGTGTTCAGCCACCCAACCCGAGGGAAAACACTTCACCATCCAATCCCAGGGCCAATGCTCCACCATCCGACCCCCGAATCAGTGCTCAGCCACCCAGCCCCCGAGAAAACCTTTTACAATCCATCCCCAGGGCCAATGCTCCACCCTCCGACCCCAGGATCAGTGCTCAGCCACTCAGCCCCAGTGCAAATACTTCACCATCCAGCCCCAGGGCCAATGCTCCACCATCGGACCCCAGGATCAGTGCTCAGCTACCCAGCCCCAGGGCAAACACTTCACCATCCAAACCCAGGGCCAATGCTCCACCCTCCGACCCCAGGATCAGTTCTCAGCCACCTGGACTTAGTATCAGTGCTCAGCCACCCAGCCCGAGGGAAAACACTTCACCATCCAATCCCAGGGCCAATGCTTCACCATCCGACCCCCGGATCAGTGCTCAGCCACCCAGACCGAGGGAAAACACTTCACCATCCAGCCCCAGGGCCAGTGCTCCACCCTCCGACCCCAGGATCAGTGCTCAGCCACCTGGACTTAGTATCAGTGCTCAGCCACACAGCCCGAGGGAAAACACTACACCATCCAATCCCAGGGCCAATGCTCCACTACCGGACCCCAGGATCAGTGCTCAGCCACCCAGCCCCAGAGCAAACACTTCACCATCCAAACCCAGGGCCAATGCTGCACCCTTTGGCCCTGGGATCAGTGCTCAGCCACCTGGACTTAGTATCAGTGTTCATCCACCCAGCCCGAGGGAAAACACTTCAACATCCAATCCCAAGGCCAATGCTTCAACATCCGACCCCTGGATCAGTGCTCAACCACCCAGCCCGAGGGAAAACACTACACCATCCAATCCCAGGGCCAATGCTCCACCCTCCGACCCCAGGATTAGTGCTCAGCCACCTGGACTTAGTATCAGTGCTCAGCCCCCCAGCCTGAGGGAAAACACTTCACCATCCAGCCCCAGGGCCAATGCTCCACCATCCGACCCCCGGATCAGTGCTCAGCCACCCAGCCCGAGGGAAAACACTTCACCATCCAGCCCCAGGGCCAATGCTCCACCCTCCGACCCCAGGATCAGTGCTCAGTTACCCAGCCATAGGGCAAATACTTCAACATCCTGCCCCAGGGCCAATGCTCCAGCATCGGACCCCAGGATCAGTGCTTAGACACCCAGCCCCAGGGCAAACATATCACCATCCAACCCAAGGGCTAATGCTCCACCCTTCAACCCCAGTATCAGTGCTCAGCCACCTGGACTTAGTATCAGTGCTCAGCGACCCAGCCCGAGGGAAAACACGTCAACATCCAATCCCAGAGCCAATGCTCCACTATCTAACCCCAGGATCAGTGCTCAGCCACTTGCACTTAGTATCAGTGCTCAGCCACCCAGCCCGAGGGAAAACACTTCACCATCCAATCCCAGCGCCAATGCTCCACCAAACGACCCCCGGATCAGTGCTCAGCCACCCAGCCCGAGAGAAAACACTTCACCATCCAATCCCAGGGCCAATGCTTCTCCATCCGACTCCCGGATCAGTGCTCAGCCACCCAGCCCGAGGGAAAACACTGCACCATCCAATCCCAGGGCCAATGCTCCACCACCCGACCCCCGGATCAGTGCTCAGACATTCAGCCCCAGGGGAAACATTTCACCATCCAACCCCAGGGCCAATGCTCCACTCTCTGACCCCAGGATCAGTGCTCAGGCACCCAGCCCTAGGGCAAACACTTCACCATCCAGCCCCAGGGCCAATGCTCCACCATCGGACCCCAGGATCAGGGCTCAGCAACCCAGCCCCAGAACAAACACTTCACCATCCAACCCCAGGGCCAATGCTCCACCCTTTGACCCTAGGATCAGTGCTCAGCCACCTGGACTTAGTATCAGTGCTCAGCCACCCAGCCCGAGGGAAAACACTTCACCATCCAACCTCAGGGCCAATGCTCCACCCTCCGACCCCAGGATCAGTGCTCAGCCTACTGGACTTAGTATCAGTGTTCAGCCACCCACCCCGAGGGAAAACACTTCACCATCCAATCCCAGGGCCAAAGCTCCACCATCCGACCCCCGGATCAGTGCTCAGCCACCCAGCCCGAGGGAAAACACTTCACCATCCAATCCCAGGGCCAATGCTTCACCATCCGACTCCCGGATCAGTGCTCAGCCACCCAGCCCGAGGGAAAACACTGCACCATCCAATCCCAGGGCCAATGCTCCACCATCCGACCCCCGGATCAGTGCTCAGCCACACAGCCCCAGGGGAAACATTTCACCATCCAGCCCCAGGTCCAATGATCCACCCTCCAACCCCAGGATCAGTTCTCAGGCACCCAGCCCCAGGGCAAACACTTCACCATCCAGCCCCAGGGCCAATGCTCCACCATCGGACCCCTGGATCAGTGCTCAGCCACCCAGCCCCAGATCAAACACTTCACCATCCAACCCCAGAGCCAATGCTCCACCCTTTGACCCCAGGATAAGTGCTCAGCCACCTGGACTTAGTATCAGTGCTCAGCCAACCAGCCCGAGGGAAAACACTTCACCATCCAATCCCAGGGCCAATGCTCCACCATCCGAACCCCGGATCAGTGCTCAGCCACCCAGCCCCAGGGGAAACATTTCACCATCCAGACCCAGGGCCAATGCTCCACCCTCCTACCCCAGGATCAGTGCTCAGGCACCCAGCCCTAGGGCAAACACTTCACCATTCAGCCGCAGGGCCAATGCTCCACCATCGGACCCCAGGATCAGTGCTCAGCCACCCAGCCCCAGAGCAACCACTTCACCATCCAACCCCAGGGCCAATGCTCCACCCCTTGACTCCAGGATCAGTGCTCAGCCACGTGGACTTAGTATCAGTGCTCAGCCACCCAGCCCGAGGGAAAACACTTCACCATCCAATCCCAGGGCCAATGCTCCTCTATCCGACCCCAGTATCATTGCTCAGCCACCTGGACTTAGTATCAGTGCTCAGCCCCCCAGCCTGAGGGAAAACACTTCACCATCCAATCCCAGGGCCAATGCTCCACCATCCGACCCCCGGATCAGTGCTCAGCTACCCAGCCCCAGGGACAACATTTCACCATCCAGCCCCAGGGCCAATGCTCCACCCTCCGACCCCAGGATCAGTGCTCAGCCACCCAGCCCCAGGGCAAACACTTCACCATCCAGCCCCAGGGCCAATGCTCCACCATCGGACCCCAGGATCAGTGCTCAGCTACCCAGCCCCAGGGCAAACACTTCACCATCCAACCCCAAGGCCAATGCTCCACCCTTCGACCCCAGGATCAGTGCTCAGCCACCTGGACTTAGTATCAGTGTTCAGCCACCCAGCCCGAGGGAAAACACTTCACCATCCAATCCCAGGGCCAATGCTCCACCATCCTACCCCCGGATCAGTGCTCAGCCAACCAGCCCGAGGGAAAACACTTCACCATCCAATCCCAGGGACAATGCTTCACCATCCGACTCCCGGATCAGTGCTCAGCCACCCAGCCCGAGGGAAAAAACTGCACCATCCAATCCCAGGGCCAATGCTCCAGCACCCGACCCCCGGATCAGTGCTCAGCCATTCAACCCCAGGGGAAACATTTCACCATCCAACCCCAGGGCCAATGCTCCATCCTCTGACCCCAGGATCAGTGTTCAGGCACACAGCCCTAGGGCAAACACTTCACCATCCAGCCCCAGGGCCAATGCTCCATCATCGGACTCAAGAATCAGGGCTCAGCCAGCCCCAGAGCAAACACTTCACCATCCAACCCCAGGGCCAGTGCTCCACCCTTTGACCCTAGGATCAGTGCTCAGCCACCTGGACTTAGTATCAGTGCTCAGCACCCAGCCCGAGGGAAAACACTTCACCATCCAATCCCAGGGCCAATGCTCCTCTATCCGACCCCAGTATCATTGCTCAGCCACCTGGACTTAGTATCAGTGCTCAGCCCCGCAGCCTGAGGGAAAACACTTCACCATCCAATCCCAGGGCCAATGCTTCACCATCCGACTCCCGGATCAGTGCTCAGCCACCCAGCCCGAGGGAAAACACTGCACCATCCAATCCCAGGGCCAATGCTCCACCATCCGACCCCGGATCAGTGCTCAGCCACACAGCCCCAGGGGAAACATTTCAACATCCAGCCTCAGGGCCAATGATCCACCCTCCAACCCCAGGATCAGTTCTCAGGCACCCAGCCCCAGGGCAAACACTTCACCATCCAGCCCCAGGGCCAATGCTCCACCATCAGACTCCAGGATAAGTGCTCAGCCACCCAGCCCCAGATCAAACACTTCACCATCCAACCCCAGAGTCAATGCTCCACCCTTTGACCCCAGGATAAGTGCTCAGCCACCTGGACTTAGTATCAGTGCTCAGCCACCCAGCCCGAGGGAAAACACTTCACCATCCAATCCCAGGGCCAATGCTCCACCATCCGACCCCCGGATCAGTGCTCAGCCACCCAGCCCCAGGGCAAACACTTCACCATCCAGCCCCAGGGCCAATGCTCCACCATCGACCCCAGGATCAGTGCTCAGCCACCCAGCCCCAGGGCAAACACTTCACCATCCAATCCCATGGCCAATGGTCCACCCTCCGACCCCAGGATCAATGCTCAGCCACCTGGACTTAGTATCAGTGCTCAGCCACCCAGCCCGTGGGAAAACACTTCACCATCCAATACCAGGGCCAATACTCCACTATCCTACCCCAGGATCAGTGCTGAGCCACCTGGACTTAGTATCAGTGCTCAGCCACCCAGCCCGAGGGAAAACACTTCACCATCCAATCCCCGGGAAAATGCCTCACCATCCGACCCCCGGATCATTCCTCAGGCACCCAGCCCGAGGAAAAACACTTCACCATCCAATCTCAGGGCCAATGCTCCACCCTCTGACCCCAGGATCAGTGCTCAGCCACCCAGCCCCAGGAAAAACATTTCACCATCCAACCCCAGGGCCAATGCTCCACCCTCCGACCCCAGGATCAGTGCTCAGCTACCCAGCCCCAGGGCAAATACTTCAACATCCTGCCCCAGGGCCAATGCTCCACCTCGGACCCCAGGATCAGTGCTCAACCACCCAGCCGCAGGGCAAACATTTCACCATCCAACCCAAGGGCCAATGCTCCACCCTTCAACCCTAGGATCAGTGCTCAGCCACCTGGACTTAGTATTAGTGCTCAGCGACCCAGCCCGAGGGAAAACACGTCACCATCCAATCCCAGGGCTAATGCTCCAGTATCTAATCCAGGATTAGTGCTCAGCCACCTGCACTTAGTATCAGTGCTCAGCCACCCAGCCCGAGGGAAAACACTTCACCATCTAATCCCAGGGCCAATGCTTCACCATCCCACTTCCGGAACAGTGCTCAGCCACCCAGCCCGAGGAAAAACACTTCACCATCCAATCCCAGGGCCAATGCTTCACCATCCGACCCCCGGATCAGTGCTCAGCCACCCAGCCCCAGGGAAAACATTTCACCATCCAGCCCCAGGGGCAGTGCTCCACCCTCCGACCCCAGGATCAGTGCTCAGCCACCTGGACTTAGTATTAGTGCTCAGCGACCCAGCCCGAGGGAAAACACGTCACCATCCAATCCCAGGGCTAATGCTCCAGTATCTAATCCAGGATCAGTGCTCAGCCACCTGGACTTAGTATCAGTGTTCAGGCACCCAGCCCGAGGGAAAACACTTCACTATCCAATCCCAGCCCAGTGCTCCACCATCCGACCCCCGGATCAGTGCTCAGCCACCCAGCCCGAGGGAAAACACTTCACCATCCAATCCCAGGGCCAATGCTCCAGCACCCGACCCCCGGATCAGTGCTCAGCCATTCAACCCCAGGGAAAACATTTCACCATCCAACTCTAGGGCCAATGCTCCACCCTCTGACCCCAGGATCAGTGCTCAGGCACCCAGCCCTAGGGCAAACACTTCACCATCCACCCCCAGGGCCAATGCTCCAACATCGGACCCCAGGATCAGTGCTCAGCCACCCAGCCCCAGAGCAAACACTTCACCATCCAACCCCAGGGCCAGTGCTCCACCCTTTGACCCTAGGATCAGTGCTCAGCAACCTGGACTTAGTATCAGTGCTCAGACACCCAGCCCGAGGGATAACACTTCACCATCCAATCCCAGGGCTAATGCTCCTCTATCCGACACCCGGATCAGTGCTCACCCACCCAACCCTAGGAAAAACATTTCACAATCCAATCCCAGGGCAAATGCTTCACCATCCGACCCCGGATCAGTGCTCAGTCACGCAGCCCGAGGGAAAACACTTCACCATCCAATCCCAGGGGCAATGCTCCACCATCCGACCCCCGGATCAGTGCTCAGCCAACCAGCCCCAGGAAAAACATTTCACCATCCAGCCCCAGGGCCAGTGCTCCACCCTCCGACCCCAGGATCAGTGCTCAGCCACCTGGACTTAGTATCAGTGCTCAGCCACACAGCCCGAGGGAAAACACTTCACCATCCAATCCCAGGGTCAATGCTCCACTACGTGACCCCAGGATCAGTGCTCAGCCACCCAGCCCGAGGGAAAACACTTCACCATCCAATCCCAGGGCCAATGTTCCACCATTCGACCCCCGGATCAGTGCTCAGCCACCCAGCCCAAGGGACAACATTTCACCATCCAGCCCCAGGGCCAATGCTCCACCCTCCAACCCCAGGATCAGTGCTCAGCCACCTGGACTTAGTATCAGTGTTCAGCCACCCAGCCCGAGGGAAAACACTTCACCATCCAATCCCAGGCCCAATGCTCCACCATCCGACCCCCGGATCAGTGCTCAGCCACCCAGCCCGAGGGAAAACACTTCACCATCCAATCCCAGGGCCAAGGCTTCACCATCCGACTCCGGGATCAGTGCTCAGCCACCCAGCCCGAGGGAAAACAATTCACCATCCAATCCCAGGGCCAATGCTCCACCACCCGACCCCCGGATCAGTGCTCAGCCATTCAGCCCCAGGGGACACATTTCACCATCCAACCCCAGGGCCAATGCTCCACCCTCTGACCCCAGGATCAGTGCTCAGGCACCCAACCCTAGGGCAAACATTTCTTCATCCAGCCCCAGGGCCAATGCTCAGGCATCTGACCCCAGGATCAGTGCTCAGCAACCCAGCCCCAGGGCAAACACTTCACCATCCAACCCCAGGGCCAATGCTCCACCCTCCGATCGCAGGATCAGTGCTCAGCCACCTAGACTTACTATCAGTGCTCAGCCACCCAGCCCGAGGGAAAGCTCTTCACCATCCATTCCCAGGGTCAATGCTCCACTATCCGACCCTAGGATCAGTGCTCACCCACCTGGACTTAGTATCAGTGCTCAGCTACCCAGGTAGAGGGAAAACACTTCACCAACCAATCCCAGGCCTAATGTTCCACCATCAGACCCCCGGATCAGCGCTCAGCCACCCAGCCCGAGGGAAAACACTTCACCATCCAATCCCAGGGCCAATGCTTCACCATCTGACTCCCAGATCCTTGCTCAGCCACCCATCCCGAGGGCAAACACTTCACCATCCAGCCCCAGGGCCAATGCTCCACCCTCCGACCCCAGGATCAGTGCTCAGCCACCCAGCCCCAGAGCAAACACTTCACCATCCAACCCCAGGGCCAATGCTGCACCCTTTGGCCCTGGGATCAGTGCTCAGCCACCTGGACTTAGTATCAGTGCTCAGCCACCCAGCCCGAGGGAAAACACTTCAACATCCAATCCCAAGGCCAATGCTTCACCATCCGACCCCTGGATCAGTGCTCAACCACCCAGCCCGAGGGAAAACACTTCACCATCCAGCCCCAGGGCCAATGCTCCACCATCGGACCCCAGGATCAGTGCTCAGCTACCCAGCCCCAGGGCAAACACTTCACCATCCAACCTCAGGGCCAATGCTCCACCCTCCGACCCCAGGATCAGTGCTCAGCCTACTGGACTTAGTATCAGTGTTCAGCCACCCACCCCGAGGGAAAACACTTCACCATCCAATCCCAGGGCCAATGCTCCACCATCCGACCCCCGAATCAGTGCTCAGCCACCCAGCCCCAGGGAAAACCTTTCACAATCCAGCCCCAGGAACAATGCTCCACCCTCCGACCCCAGGATCAGTGCTCAGCCACCTAGCCCCAGGGCAAACACTTCACCATCCAGCCCCAGGGCCAATGCTCCACCATCGGACCCCAGGATCAGTGCTCAGCTACCCAGCCCCAGGGCAAACACTTCACCATCCAAACCCAGGGCCAATGCTCCACCCTCCGACCCCAGGATCAGTTCTCAGCCACCTGGACTTAGTATCAGTGCTCAGCCACCCAGCCCGAGGGAAAACACTTCACCATCCAATCCCAGGGCCAATGCTTCACCATCCGACCCCCGGATCAGTGCTCAGCCACCCAGCCCGAGGGAAAACACTTCACCATCCAGCCCCAGGGCCAGTGCTCCACCCTCCGACCCCAGGATCAGTGCTCAGCCACCTGGACTTAGTATCAGTGCTCAGCCACACAGCCCGAGGGAAAACACTACACCATCCAATCCCAGGGCCAATGCTCCACTACCGGACCCCAGGATCAGTGCTCAGCCACCCAGCCCCAGAGCAAACACTTCACCATCCAAACCCAGGGCCAATGCTGCACCCTTTGGCCCTGGGATCAGTGCTCAGCCACCTGGACTTAGTATCAGTGTTCATCCACCCAGCCCGAGGGAAAACACTTCAACATCCAATCCCAAGGCCAATGCTTCAACATCCGACCCCTGGATCAGTGCTCAACCACCCAGCCCGAGGGAAAACACTACACCATCCAATCCCAGGGCCAATGCTCCACCCTCCGACCCAAGGATTAGTGCTCAGCCACCTGGACTTAGTATCAGTGCTCAGCCCCCCAGCCTGAGGGAAAACACTTCACCATCCAGCCCCAGGGCCAATGCTCCACCATCCGACCCCCGGATCAGTGCTCAGCCACCCAGCCCGAGGGAAAACACTTCACCATCCAGCCCCAGGGCCAATGCTCCACCCTCCGACCCCAGGATCAGTGCTCAGTTACCCAGCCATAGGGCAAATACTTCAACATCCTGCCCCAGGGCCAATGCTCCAGCATCGGACCCCAGGATCAGTGCTTAGACACCCAGCCCTAGGGCAAACATATCACCATCCAACCCAAGGGCTAATGCTCCACCCTTCAACCCCAGTATCAGTGCTCAGCCACCTGGACTTAGTATCAGTGCTCAGCGACCCAGCCCGAGGGAAAACACGTCAACATCCAATCCCAGAGCCAATGCTCCACTATCTAACCCCAGGATCAGTGCTCAGCCACTTGCACTTAGTATCAGTGCTCAGCCACCCAGCCCGAGGGAAAACACTTCACCATCCAATCCTAGGGCCAATGCTCCACCAGCCGACCCCCGGATCAGTGCTCAGCCACCCAGCCTGAGAGAAAACACTTCACCATCCAATCCCAGGACCAATGCTTCTCCATCCGACTCCCGGATCAGTGCTCAGCCACCCAGCCCGAGGGAAAACACTGCACCATCCAATCCCAGGGCCAATGCTCCACCACCCGACCCCAGGATCAGTGCTCAGACATTCAGCCCCAGGGGAAACATTTCACCATCCAACCCCAGGGCCAATGCTCCACTCTCTGACCCCAGGATCAGTGCTCAGGCACCCAGCCCTAGGGCAAACACTTCACCATCCAGCCCCAGGGCCAATGCTCCACCATCGGACCCCAGGATCAGGGCTCAGCAACCCAGCCCCAGAACAAACACTTCACCATCCAACCCCAGGGCCAATGCTCCACCCTTTGACCCTAGGATCAGTGCTCAGCCACCTGGACCTAGTATCAGTGCTCAGCCACCCAGCCCGAGGGAAAACACTTCACCATCCAACCTCAGGGCCAATGCTCCACCCTCCGACCCCAGGATCAGTGCTCAGCCTACTGGACTTAGTATCAGTGTTCAGCCACCCACCCCGAGGGAAAACACTTCACCATCCAATCCCAGGGCCAAAGCTCCACCATCCGACCCCCGGATCAGTGCTCAGCCACCCAGCCCGAGGGAAAACACTTCACCATCCAATCCCAGGGCCAATGCTTCACCATCCGATTCCTGGATCAGTGCTCAGCCACCCAGCCCGAGGGAAAACACTGCACCATCCAATCCCAGGGCCAATGCTCCACCATCCGACCCCCGGATCAGTGCTCAGCCACACAGCCCCAGGGGAAACATTTCACCATCCAGCCCCAGGTCCAATGATCCACCCTCCTACCCCAGGATCAGTACTCAGGCACCCAGCCCCAGGGCAAACACTTCACCATCCAGCCCCAGGGCCAATGCTCCACCATCAGACGCCATGATCAGTGCTCAGCCACCCAGCCCCAGATCAAACACTTCACCATCCAACCCCAGAGCCAATGCTCCACCCTTTGACCCCAGGATAAGTGCTCAGCCACCTGGACTTAGTATCAGTGCTCAGCCAACCAGCCCGAGGGAAAACACTTCACCATCCAATCCCAGGGCCAATGCTCCACCATCCGAACCCCTGATCAGTGCTCAGCCACCCAGCCCCATGGGAAACATTTCACCATCCAGACCCAGGGACAATGCTCCACCCTCCTACCCCAGGATCAGTGCTCAGGCACCCAGCCCTAGGGCAAACACTTCACCATTCAGCCGCAGGGCCAATGCTCCACCATCGGACCCCAGGATCAGTGCTCAGCCACCCAGCCCCAGAGCAACCACTTCACCATCCAACCCCAGGGCCAATGCTCCACCCCTTGACTCCAGGATCAGTGCTCAGCCACGTGGACTTAGTATCAGTGCTCAGCCACCCAGCCCGAGGGAAAACACTTCACCATCCAATCCCAGGGCCAATGCTCCTCTATCCGACCCCAGTATCATTGCTCAGCCACCTGGACTTAGTATCAGTGCTCAGCCCCCCAGCCTGAGGGAAAACACTTCACCATCCAATCCCAGGGCCAATGCTCCACCATCCGACCCCCGGATCAGTGCTCAGCCACACAGCCCCAGGGACAACATTTCACCATCCAGCCCCAGGGCCAATGCTCCACCCTCCGACCCCAGGATCAGTGCACAGCCACCCAGCCCCAGGGCAAACACTTCACCATCCAGCCCCAGGGCCAATGCTCCACCATCGGACCCCAGGATCAGTGCTCAGCTACCCAGCCCCAGGGCAAACACTTCACCATCCAACCCCAGGGCCAATGCTCCACCCTTCGACCCCAGGATCAGTGCTCAGCCACCTGGACTTAGTATCAGTGTTCAGCCACCCAGCCCGAGGGAAAACACTTCACCATCCAATCCCAGGGCCAATGCTCCACCATCCTACCCCCGGATCAGTGCTCAGCCAACCAGACCGAGGGAAAACACTTCACCATCCAATCCCAGGGCCAATGCTTCACCATCCGACTCCCGGATCAGTGCTCAGCCACCCAGCCCGAGGGAAAAAACTGCACCATCCAATCCCAGGGCCAATGCTCCAGCACCCGACCCCCGGATCAGTGCTCAGCCATTCAACCCCAGGGGAAACATTTCACCATCCAACCCCAGGGCCAATGCTCCACCCTCTGACCCCAGGATCAGTGTTCAGGCACCCAGCCCTAGGGCAAACACTTCACCATCCAGCCCCAGGGCCAATGCTCCATCATCGGACTCAAGAATCAGGGCTCAGCCAGCCCCAGAGCAAACACTTCACCATCCAACCCCAGGGCCAGTGCTCCACCCTTTGACCCTAGGATCAGTGCTCAGCCACCTGGACTTAGTATCAGTGCTCAGCACCCAGCCCGAGGGAAAACACTTCACCATCCAATCCCAGGGCCAATGCTCCTCTATCCGACCCCAGTATCATTGCTCAGCCACCTGGACTTAGTATCAGTGCTCAGCCACCCAGCCTGAGGGAAAACACTTCACCATCCAATCCCAGGGCCAATGCTTCACCATCCGACTCCCGGATCAGTGCTCAGCCACCCAGCCCGAGGGAAAACACTGCACCATCCAATCCCAGGGCCAATGCTCCACCATCCGAGCCCCGGATCAGTGCTCAGCCACCCAGCCCCAGGGGAAACATTTCAACATCCAGCCTCAGGGCCAATGATCCACCCTCCAACCCCAGGATCAGTTCTCAGGCACCCAGCCCCAGGGCAAACACTTCACCATCCAGCCCCAGGGCCAATGCTTCACCATCAGACCCCAGGATCAGTGCTCAGCCACCCAGCCCCAGATCAAACACTTCACCATCCAACCCCAGAGTCAACGCTCCACCCTTTGACCCCAGGATCAGTGCTCAGCCACCTGGACTTAGTATCAGTGCTCAGCCACCCAGCCCGAGGGAAAACACTTCACCATCCAATCCCAGGGCCAATGCTCCACCATCCGACCCCCGGATCAGTGCTCAGCCACCCAGCCCCAGGGCAAACACTTCACCATCCAGCCCCAGGGCCAATGCTCCACCCTCCGACCCCAGGATCAGTGCTCAGCCACCCAGCCCCAGGGCAAACACTTCACCATCCAATCCCAGGGCCAATGCTCCACCCTCCGACCCCAGGATCAATGCTCAGCCACCTGGACTTAGTATCAGTGCTCAGCCACCCAGCCCGAGGGAAAACACTTCACCATCCAATACCAGGGCCAATGCTCCACTATCCTACCCCAGGATCAGTGCTGAGCCACCTGGACTTAGTATCAGTGCTCAGCCACCCAGCCCGAGGGAAAACACTTCACCATCCAATCCCCGGGAAAATGCCTCACCATCCGACCCCCGGTTCATTCCTCAGGCACCCAGCCCGAGGAAAAACACTTCACCATCCAATCTCAGGGCCAATGCTCCACCCTCTGACCCCAGGATCAGTGCTCAGCCACCCAGCCCCAGGAAAAACATTTCACCATCCAACCCCAGGGCCAATGCTCCACCCTCCGACCCCAGGATCAGTGCTCAGCTACCCAGCCCCAGGGCAAATACTTCAACATCCTGCCCCAGGGCCAATGCTCCACCTCGGACCCCAGGATCAGTGCTCAACCACCCAGAGGCAGGGCAAACATTTCACCATCCAACCCAAGGGCCAATGCTCCATCCTTCAACCCTAGGATCAGTGCTCAGCCACCTGGACTTAGTATTAGTGCTCAGCGACCCAGCCCGAGGGAAAACACGTCACCATCCAATACCAGGGCCAATGCTCCAGTATCTAACCCCCGGATCAGTGCTCAGCCACCTGCACTTAGTATCAGTGCTCAGCCACACAGCCCGAGGGAAAACACTTCACCATCTAATCCCAGGGCCAATGCTTCACCATCCCACTTCCGGAACAGTGCTCAGCCACCCAGCCCGAGGAAAAACACTTCACCATCCAATCCCAGGGCCAATGCTCCACCATCCGACCCCCGGATCAGTGCTCAGCCACCCAGCCCCAGGGAAAACATTTCACCATCCAGCCCCAGGGCCAGTGCTCCACCCTCCGACCCCAGGATCAGTGCTCAGCCACCTGGACTTAGTATTAGTGCTCAGCGACCCAGCCCGAGGGAAAACACGTCACCATCCAATCCCAGGGCTAATGCTCCAGTATCTAACCCAGGATCAGTTCTCAGCCACCTGCACTTAGTATCAGTGCACAGCCTCCCAGCCCGAGGGAAAACACTTCACCATCCAATCCCAGGGCCAATGCTCCACCATCCGACCCCCGGATCAGTGCTCAGCCACCCAGCCCGAGGGAAAACACTTCACCATCCAATCCCAGGGCCAATGCTCCAGCACCCGACCCCCGGATCAGTGCTCAGCCATTCAACCCCAGGGGAAACATTTCACCATCCAACCCCAGGGCCAATGCTCCACCCTCTGACCCCAGGATCAGTGCTCAGGCACCCAGCCCTAGGGCAAACACTTCACCATCCAGCCCCAGGGCCAATGCTCCACCATCGGACCCCAGGATCAGTGCTCAGCCACCCAGCCCCAGAGCAAACACTTCACCATCCAACCCCAGGGCCAGTGCTCCACCCTTTGACCCTAGGATCAGTGCTCAGCCACCTGGACTTAGTATCAGTGCTCAGACACCCAGCCCGAGGGATAACACTTCACCATCCAATCCCAGGGCTAATGCTCCTCTATCCGACACCCGGATCAGTGCTCACCCACCCAACCCTAGGAAAAACATTTCACAATCCAATCCCAGGGCAAATGCTTCACCATCCGACCCCGGATCAGTGCTCAGCCACGCAGCCCTAGGGAAAACACTTCACCATCCAATCCCAGGGGCAATGCTCCACCATCCGACCCCCGGATCAGTGCTCAGCCACCCAGCCCCAGGAAAAACATTTCACCATCCAGCCCCAGGGCCAGTGCTCCACCCTCCGACCCCAGGATCAGTGCTCAGCCACCTGGACTTAGTATCAGTGCTCAGCCACACAGCCCGAGGGAAAACACTTCACCATCCAATCCCAGGGTCAATGCTCCACTACGTGACCCCAGGATCAGTGCTCAGCCACCTGGACTTAGTATCAGTGCTCAGCCACCCAGACGGAGGGCAAACACTTCACCATCCAATCACAGGGCCAATGTTCCACAATCCGACCCCCGGATCAGTGCTCAGCCACCCAGCCCCAGGGAAATCCTTTCACCATCCAGCCCCAGGGACAATGCTCCACCCTCCGACCCCAGGATCAGTGCTCAGCCACCCAGCCCCAGGGCAAACACTTCACCATCCAGACCCAGGGCCAATGCTCCACCATCGGACCCCAGGATCAGTGCTCAGCTACCCAGCACCAGGGCAAATAATTCAACATCCTGCCCCAGGGGCAATGCTCCACCATCGGACCCCAGGATCAGTGCTCAGCCACCCAGCCCCAGGGCAAAGATTTCACCATCCAACCCAAGGGCCAATGCTACACCCTTCAACCCTAGGATCAGTGCTCAGCCACCTGGACTTAGTATCAGTGCTCAGCGACCCAGCCCGAGGGAAAACACGGCACCATCCAATCCCAGGGCCAATGCTCCACTATCTAACCCCAGGATCAGTGCTCAGCCACCTGCACTTAGTATCAGTGCTCAGCCACCCAGCCCGAGGGAAACACTTCACCATCCAGCCCCAGGGCCAATGCTCCACCATCGGACCCCAGGATCAGTGCTCAGCTACCCAGCCCCAAGGCAAACACTTCAGCATCCAACCCCAGGGCCAATGCTCCACCCTCCGACCCAAGGATCAGTGCTCAGCCACCTGGATTTAGTATCAGTGTTCAGCCACCCAGCCCGAGGGAAAACACTTCATCATCCAATCCCAGGCCTAATGCTCCACCATCCGACCCCCGGATCAGTGCTCAGCCACCCAGCCCGAGGGAAAACACTTCACCATCCAATCCCAGGGCCAATGCTTCACCATCCGACTCCCAGATCCGTGTTCAGACACCCAGCCCGAGGGAAAACACTGCACCATCCAATCCCAGGGCCAATGCTCCACCATCCGACCC
Source organism: Saccopteryx leptura (assembly GCF_036850995.1). Taxonomy (NCBI): domain Eukaryota; kingdom Metazoa; phylum Chordata; class Mammalia; order Chiroptera; family Emballonuridae; genus Saccopteryx; species Saccopteryx leptura. Next base: position 58,645,478 of record NC_089505.1, on the reverse strand, counting down.
CCGGATCAGTGCTCAGCCACCCAGCCCCAGGGGAAACATTTCACCATCCAGCCCCAGGGCCAATGCTCCACCCTCCGACCCCAGGATCAGTGCTCAGCCACCCAACCCCAGAGCAAACACTTCACCATCCAACCCCAGGGCCAATGCTCCACCCTTTTACCCAGGGATCAGTGCTCAGCCACCTGGACTTAGTATCAGTGCTCAGCCACCCAGCCCGAGGGAAAACACTTGAACATCCAATCCCAAGGCCAATGCTTCAACATCCGACCCCTGGATTAGTGCTTAACCACCCAGCCCGAGGGAAAACACTTCACCATCCAATCCCAGGGCCAATGCTCCACCATCCGACCCCCGGATCAGTGCTCAGCCACCCAGCCCCAGGGAAAACATTTCACCATCCAGCCCCAGGGCCAATGCTCCACCCTCTGATCCCAGGATCAGTGCTCAGCCACCCAGCCCCAGGGCAAACACTTCACCATCCAGCCCCAGGGCCAATGCTCCACCATCGGAACCCAGGATCAGTGCTCAGCTACCCAGCCCCAGGGCAAACACTTCACCATCCAACCTCAGGGCCAATGCTCCACCCTCCGACCCCAGGATCAGTGCTCAGCCTTCTGGACTTAGTATCAGTGTTCAGCCACCCACCCCGAGGGATAACACTTCACCATCCAATCCCAGGGCCAAAGCTCCATCATCCGACCCCCGGATCAGTGCTCAGCCACCCAGCCCCAGAAAAACATTTCACCATCCAGCCCCAGGGCCAGTGCTCCACCCTCCGACCCCAGGATCAGTGCTCAGCCACCTGGACTTAGTATCAGTGCTCAGCCACACAGCAAGAGGGAAAACACTTCACCATCCAATCCCAGGGCCAATGCTCCACTACCCGACCCCAGGATCAGTGCTCAGCCACCTGGACTTAGTATCAGTGCTCAGCCACCCAGACCGAGGGAAAACACTTCACCATCCAATCACAGGGTCAATGCTCCACCATCCGACCCCCGGATCAGTGCTCAGCCACCCAGCCCGAGGGAAAACACTTCACCATCCAATCCCAGGGCCAATGCTTCACCATCCGACCCCCGGATCAGTGCTCAGCCAAACAGCTCGAGGGAAAACACTTCACCATCCAATCCCAGGGCCAATGCTTCACCATCCGACCCCCGGATCAGTGCTCAGCCATCCAGCCACAGGGAAAACATTTCCCATCCAGCCCCAGGGCCAATGCTCCACTCTCCGACCCCAGGATAAGTGCTCAGCCACCCAGCCCCAGGGCAAACACTTCACCATCCAGCCCCAGGGCTAATGCTCCACCATCGGAACCCAGGATCAGTGCTCAGCCACCCAGCCCCAGGGCAAACACTTCACCATCCAGCCCCAGGGCTAATGCTCCACCATCGGAACCCAGGATCAGTGCTCAGCCACCCAGCCCCAGGAAAAACACTTCACCATCCAATCCCAGGGCTAATGCTCCACCATCCGACCCCCGGATCTGTGCTCAGCCACCCAGCCCGAGGGAAAACACTTCACCATCCAATCCCAGGGCCAATGCCTCACCATCCGACCCCCAGATCATTCCTCAGGCACCCAGCCCGAGGGAAAACACTTCACCATCCAATCCTAGGGCCAACTCTTCACCATCCGACCCCCGGATCAGTGCTCAGCCATCCAGCCCCAGGGAAAACATTTCACCATCCAGCCCCAGGGCCAATGCTCCACCCTCCGAACCCAGGATCAGTGCTCAGCTACCCAGCCCCAGGGCAAATACTTCAACATCCTGCCCCAGGGCCAATGCTCCACCATCGGACCCCAGGATCAGTGCTCAGCTACCCATCCCCAGGGCAAACACTTCACCATCCATACCCAGGGCCAATGCTCCACCCTCCAACCCCAGGATCAGTGCTCAGCCACCTGGACTTAGTATCAGTGTTCAGCCACCCAGCCCGAGGGAAAACACTTCACTATCCAATCCCAGGCCCAGTGCTCCACCATCCGACCCCCGGATCAGTGCTCAGCCACCCAGCCCGAGGGAAAACACTTCACCATCCAATCCCAGGGCCAATGCTCCAGCACCCGACCCCCGGATCAGTGCTCAGCCATTCAACCCCAGGGGAAACATTTCACCATCCAACCCCAGGGCCAATGCTCCATCCTCTGACCCCAGGATCAGTGCTCAGGCACACAGCCCTAGGGCAAACACTTCACCATCCAGCCCCAGGGCCAATGCTCCACCATTGGACCCCAGGATCAGGGCTCAGCCACCCAGCCCCAGAGCAAACACTTCACCATCCAACCCCAGGGCCAGTGCTCCACCCTTTGACCCTAGGATCAGTGCTCAGCCACCTGGACTTAGTATCAGTTCTCAGACACCCAGCCCGAGGGATAACACTTCACCATCCAATCCCAGGGCCAATGCTCCACTATCTAATCCCATGATCAGTGCTCAGCCACCTGCACTTAGTATCAGCTCTCAGCCAACCAGCCCGAGGGAAAACACTTCACCATCCAATCGGAGGGCCAATGCTCCACCATCCGACCCATAAATCAGTGCTCAGCCACCCAGCCCGAGGGAAAACACTTCACCATCAAATCCCAGGTCTAATGCTTCACCATGCGACCCCAGGATCAGTGCTCAGCCACCCAGCCCGAGGGAAAACACTTCACCATCCAATCCCAGGGCCAATGTTCCACCATCCGACCCCCGGATCAGTGCTCAGCCACCCAGCCCCAGGGACAACATTTCACCATCCAACCCCAGGGCCAATGATCCACCCTCCGACCCCAGGATCTGTGCTCAGCCACCCAGCCCCAGGGCAAACACTTCACCATCCAGCCTCAGGGCCAATGCTCCACCATCGGACCCCAGGATCAGTGCTCAGGTACCCAACCCCAGGGCAAACACTTCACCATCCAACCCCAGGGCCAATGCTCCACCCTCCGACCCCAGGATCAGTGCTTATCCACCTGGACTTAGTATCAGTGTTCAGCCACCCAGCCCGAGGGAAAACACTTCACCATCCAATCCCAGGCCTAATGCTCCACCATCCGACCCCCGAATCAGTGCTCAGCCACCCAGCCCGAGGGAAAACACTGCACCATCCAATCCCAGGGCCAATGATCCACCATCCGACCCCCGGATCAGTGCTCAGCCACCCAGACCCAGAGCAAACACTTCACCATCCAACCCCAGGGCCAATGCTCCACCCTTTGACCCTGGGATCAGTGCTCAGCCACCTGGACTTAGTATCAGTGCTCAGCCACCCAGCCCGAGGGAAAACACTTCAACATCCAATCCCAAGGCCAATGCTTCACCATCCGACCCCTGGATCAGTGTTCAACCACCCAGCCCGAGGGAAAACACTTCACCATCCAACCTCAGGGCCAATGCTCCACCCTCCGACCCCAGGATCAGTGCTCAGCCTACTGGACTTAGTATCAGTGTTCAGCCACCCACCCCGAGGGAAAACACTTCACCATCCAATCCCAGGGCCAAAGCTCCACCATCCGACCCCCGGATCAGTGCTCAGCCACCCAGCCCGAGGGAAAACACTTCACCATTCAATCCCAGGGCAAATGCTTCACCATCCGACTCCCGGATGAGTGCTCAGTCACCCAGCCCGAGGGAAAACACTGCACCATCCAATCCCAGGGCCAATGCTCCACCATCCGACCCTCGGATCAGTGCTCAGCCACACAGCCCCAGGCGAAACATTTCACCATCCAGCCCCAGGGCCAATGATCCACCCTCCAACCCCAGGATCCGTTCTCAGGCACCCAGCCCCAGGGCCAATGCTCCACCATCGGACCCCAGGATCAGGGCTCAGCCACCCAGCCCCAGATCAAACACTTCACCATCCAACCCCAGAGCTAATGCTCCACTCTTTGACCCCAGGATCAGTGCTCAGCCACCTGGACTTAGTATCAGTGCTCAGCCACCCAGACCGAGGGAAAACATTTCACCATCCAATCAGAGGGCCAATGCTCCACCATCCGACCCACGGATCAGTGCTCAGCCACCCAGCCCGAGGGAAAACACTTCACCATCCAATTTCAGGGCCAATGCTTCACTGTCCGACCCCCGGATCAGTCCTCAGCCACACAGCCCGAGGGAAAACATTTCTCCATCGAATCCCAGGGCCAATTCTCCACCATCCGACCCCCGGATCAGTGTTCAGCCACCCAGCCCCAGGGAAAACATTTCCCCATCGAGCCCCAGGGCCAATGCTCCGCCCTCCGACCCCAGGATCAGTGCTCAGCCACCCAGCCCCAGGGCAAACACTTCACCATCCAGCCCCAAGGCCAATGCTCCAGCATCGGACCCCAGGATCAGTGCTCAGCCACCCAGCCCCAGGGCAAACACTTCACAATTCAACCCCAGGGCCAATGCTCCACCCTCCGATCGCAGGATCAGTGCTCAGCCACCTAGACTTACTATCAGTGCTCAGCCACCCAGCCCGAGGGAAAGCTCTTCACCATCCAATCCCAGGGTCAATGCTCCACTATCCGACCCCAGGATCAGTGCTCACCCACCTGGACTTAGTATCAGTGCTCAGCCACCCAGCCAGAGGGAAAACACTTCACCAACCAATCCCAGGCCTCATGCTCCACCATCAGACCCCCGGATCAGCGCTCAGCCACCCAGCCCGAGGGAAAACACTTCACCATCCAATCCCAGGGCCAATGCTTCACCATCTGACTCCCAGATCCGTGCTCAGCCACCCATCCCGAGGGCAAACACTTCACCATCCAGCCCCAGGGCCAATGCTCCACCATCCGACCCCCGGATCAGTGCTCAGCCACCCAGCCCCAGGGAAAACATTTCACCATCCAGCCCCAGGGCCAATGCTCCACCCTCCGACCCCGGGATCAGTGCTCAGCCACCCAGCCCCAGGGAAAACACTTCACCATCCAGCCCCAGGGCCAATGCTCCACCATTGGACCCCAGGATCAGTGCTCAGCTACCCAGCCCCAGGGCAAACACTTCACCATGCAACCTCAGGGCCAATGCTCCACCCTCCGACCCCAGGATCATTGTTCAGCCTACTGGACTTAGTATCAGTGTTCAGCCACCCAGCCCGAGGGAAAACACTTCACCATCCAATCCCAGGGCCAATGCTCCACCATCCGACCCCCGAATCAGTGCTCAGCCACCCAGCCCCCGAGAAAACCTTTCACCATCCATCCCCAGGGCCAATGCTCCACCCTCCGACCCCAGGATCAGTGCTCAGCTACCCAGCCCCAGGGCAAACACTTCACCGTCCAAACCCAGGGCCAATGCTCCACCCTCCGACCCCAGAATCAGTTCTCAGCCACCTGGACTTAATATCAGTGCTCATCCACCCAGCCCGAGGGAAAACACTTCACCATCTAATCCCAGGGCCAATGCTTCACCATCCCACCCCCGGATCATTGCTCAGCCACCCAGACCGATGGAAAACACTTCACCATCCAGCCCCAGGGCCAGTGCTTCACCCTCCGACCCCCGGATCAGTGCTCAGCCACCTGGACTTAGTATCAGTGCTCAGCCACACAGCCCGAGGAAAAACACTACACCATCCAATCCCAGGGCCAATGCTCCACTACCGGACCCCAGGATCAGTGCTCAGCCACCTGGACTTAGTATCAGTGCTCAGCCACCCAGCCCCAGGTCAAACACTTCACCATCCAGCCCCAAGGCCAATGCTCCAGCATTGGACCCCAGGATCAGTGCTCAGCCACCCAGCCCCAGGGTAAACACTTCACCATCCAACCCCAGGGCCAATGCTCCACCCTCCGACCCCAGGATTAGTGTTCAGCCACCTGGACTTAGTATCAGTGCTCAGCCACCCAGCCCAAGGGAAAATACTTCACCATCCAATCCCAGGGCCAATGCTCCTCTATCCGACCCCAGTATCATTGCTCAGCCACCTGGACTTAGTATCAGTGCTCAGCCCCCCAGCCTGAGGGAAAACACTTCACCATCCAATCCCAGAGCCAATGCTCCACCATCCGACCCCCGGATCAGTGCTCAGCTACCCAGCCCTAGGGCAAATACTTCAACATCCTGCCCCATGGCCAATGCTCCAGCATCGGACCCCAGGATCAGTGCTCAGCCACCCAGCCCCAGGGCAAACATATCACCATCCATCCCAAGGGCCAATGCTCCACCCTTCAACCCCAGTATCAGTGCTCAGCCACCTGGACTTATTATCAGTGCTCAGCGACCCAGCCCGAGGGAAAACACCTCACCATCCAATCCCAGGGCCAATGCTCCACTATCTAACCCCAGGATCAGTGCTCAGCCACTTGCACTTAGTATCAGTGCTCAGGCACCCAGCCCGAGGGAAAACACTTCACCATCCAATCCCAGGGCCAATGCTCCACTATCTAACCCCAGGATCAGTGCTCAGCCACTTGCACTTAGTATCAGTGCTCAGCCACCCAGCCCGAGGGAAAACACTTCACCATCCAATCCCAGAGCCAATGCTCCACCATCCGACCCCCCGGATCAGTGCTCAGCCACCCAGCCCCAGGGAAAACATTTCACCATCCAGCCCCAGGGCCAATGCTCCACCCTCTGACTCCAGGATCAGTTCTCAGCCACCTGGACTTAGTAGCAGTGCTCAGCCACACAGCCCGAGGGAAAACACTTCACCATCCAATCCCAGGGCCAATGCTCCACTACCCGACCCCAGTATCATTGCTCAGCCACCTGGACTTAGTATCAGTGCTCAGCCCCCCAGCCTGAGGGAAAACACTGCACCATCCAATCCCAGGGCCAATGCTCCACCATCCGACCCTCGGATCAGTGCTCAGCCACACAGCCCCAGGGCAAACACTTCACCATCCAGCCCCAGGGCCAATGCTCCACTCTCCGACCCCAGTATCAGTGCTCAGCCACCTGGACTTAGTATCAGTGCTCAGCCACCTAGCCCTAGTTCCAGCCTGACCCCACCCACAGCAGCGGGAGTAAAACCCCAGGAAGGACCTCTGAGATGCCTGATGGTGGAACCCCAGCCTCTCCTGGCCATTGCCAGGGCTGGCAGAGGGTAACAAGGTGAGTGTTAAGAGCATTTTTAAAACGCTTTTGTTAGAGGGAGGCCCCTAAAAAAAAAATGCTTTTCCTGTGTCCCAACCAATACAGAGTCATCAGTCAAAAGGAGCAAGTCAAGCCTGCATGACAAACTTGTTGAGGCCAAGGCTAGATGCGGGTGAGGTCAGTATTTTAAATGTTGGAGTGGGAGGTGCTGTATTCCGAGGGGGACGGGGACCATCCATTCTGCGGGAGGTGAGCCAGAGGCCAGATGCCACCAGCTGCTGACTGCGGGTGAAAGCCGGGCCAGAAATGCATGCCGTGTGTGCCAGGGAGAGGACGGGTCTTTCTTTTCTACCTCTACATATTGTAAGATGCAGCAGGCAGGGCGGGGTTTCTTCTTATCACTGAGTGACTGGCTTCTATACTCTTCTCTGTGGACTTCTATTTGGCTTGGACTACTTGGATTTAGTTAGATTGATTGGACTTTACATACAGATTGTTTTAGAACTTATTCTTCTGTTTTTTTGTTTGTTTGGTTAGGTTGTTTCCATTGGCCCAAGTCACCATGTCTGATGCCTCTTTAGTTATAGTCACCCCTAGCTTCGGTGTGGGAAATTACCTGTTCATTAACACCCTGGGCACTGGGGGTGGGGGGGTGGGGGGCGGAGAGCCGGCTCGGGAGTCGCGCGCCGTGCGGCCCCCCTTTTCCTCCTCTGCCTCGCTGTCCGGGTCGACCAGCACGCCAGAGGAGGGACGGGCTCGTTTCCGTTTGCCAATGGGTGCGCGGGGTCGACCAGTCGGCTCCCCACGCGCGGCAATCCTCCTACAGGGACTTGGTCGTCTTTCACGTTGCCGTCTGGGACGAGAGCAGGGAAGGGTCGACCAGTCCGCTTCCAGCATCTTTCACCTGGATGGTGCCCGCCATGACATTTCTGTACTCCGCCATCCCTCTCGCTCATTTACCTGTCGTTCTCTTCCTTCTTTTCTTTGTTTCAGAGATTGTATTGATTTTTTCGGCGGGGCGGGGCGGGGCGTACTTGGAAGTACTAAAACACCAGGCTGGCCGCTTCACTTCAGGTGCCCGTTGCTTGCCGTTTTTTTTTTTTGTTTTTTTTTGGGGGGGGGGGAGGCGGGACGGGGGTATTTTTCTAAAGTTAAGAAGCAGGGAGGCAGAGAACGGTTCGGCCAAACGGCCAGTCATAGCGTGCTTTATTAAATTATTACTTTTTTTTTTTTTATTACAGAGAGAGAGAGAGAGTCAGAGAGAGGGATAGATATACAGGCAGGGACGGAGAGATGAGAAGCATCAATCATTAGTTTTTCGTTGCGCATTGCCACTTCCTACTCGTTCATTCATTGCTTTCTCATATGTGCCTTGACCGCGGGCCTTCAGCAGACCGAGTCACCCCTCGCTGGAGCCAGCGACCCTGGGTCCAAGCTGGTGAGCTTTTTCTGCTCACGCCAGATGAGCCCGCACTCAAGCTGGCGACCTTGGGGTCTCGAACCTGCGTCCTTCCACTTCCCAGTCCAACGCTCTATCCACTGCGCGTGCTTTTTTGCACGTTCCTCCAACGGGCAAGCACGGGGCTTCGCTTCAAACCCGCCACATTAGCGTCCCAGGGACAGACGTTGCGTGATCCGAGAGGCACGGACGGCAGTGGTCCCTGTTCTGATTAGACACATGACCGTTTATAAGAAACACAGGTACCTTACATGTACTATATAGTTAAGGACACGGTTAGCTTTTCCCCTTCCTTCCTTCCTTCCTCCCTCCCTCCCTTCCTTCCGTTTGCGTGTGTATGCGTGCGGGCGTGGCTGCTTCCCTGCCTTCCTTCCTTCCGTTTGCGTGTGTATGCGTGCGTAGCTGCTTCCCTGCCTGCCTTTCGTTTGCCTGCGTGCGTGCGTGGCTGCTTCCCTGCCTGCCTTCCTCCCTTCTTTCCGTTTGCGTGTGTATGCGTGCGCGCGTGCGTGGCTGCTTCCCTGCCTGCCTGCCTGCCTTCCTTCCTGCCTTCCGTTTGCGTGTGTACGCGTGCGTGCGTGGCTGCTTCCCTGCCTTCCTTCCTTCCTTCCGTTTGCGTGTGTATGCGTGCGCACGTGCGTGCGCGCGTGGCTGCTTCCCTGCTTGCGCGTGCATGGCTGCTTCCCTGCTTGCCTGCCTGCCTGCCTTCCGTTTGCGTGTGTATGCGTGCGTGCGTGCGTGGCTGCTTCCCTCCGTCCCTCCCTCCCTTCCTCCCTCCCTTCCTTCCTTCCGTTTGCGTGTGTATTCGTGCGTGCATGGCTGTTTCCTTGCTTCCCTGCTTTCCCGCCCGCCCGCCCGCCTGCCTACCTGCCTGCCTACCTACCTAATGCTTGTTTTATTAATTCCATAAGAAAAGGGGAAAATAGAGGGGAGGGAGGGGCATGAGAGAACCTATAGAGTACTGCAAGATCTAAGGGCGATCGATGGATGGATCTATGGATGAGGTCGTTAGTCTCAGACATCCTGCATCCCGTACCCCCCACCGAATCCTTTTACTGTCAGGGCGGGTGGGGGGGGGGGGAGGGGGGAAGAGGGAAGAGTCCTCACCAGACCCAACGTTTCTCTGTACTAACTAGACTTTACAGAATGTCTTCTCCAGCATCCCACTCTGGTGGAGGAAAGCCGAAACACAGGGTGACTTTCTGTTCCCATCCTGGGAAAGTGAAGGTCGAGGCCAAACACTTGTGACTGAAAACAGTCACACCTAGGAAAGGCCAAAGGACCTGGGTGTTTTGTGTAGCCCAACCGGAGCTTTCTTCAGGAGGTCCAGAATCAGACAGCAGATGATGTTATGTCTCAGAAAGGGCAAGAGAGCCTGACCTGTGGTGGCACCGTGGATAAAGTGTTGACCTGGAACGCTGAGGTCACTGGTTCAAAACCCCGGGCTTGCCTGGTCAAGGCACATATAAGAGTTGATGCTTCCTGCTCCTTCCCCCTTCTCTCTCTCCTCTCTCTCTCTAAAAATGAATAAATAAATAAAGAAATTAAAAAAGAAAAAAAGAAAAAAAAAGAAAGGGCAAGAGAAATCTAATTTTTGCAAAACTAAGCAATAAAATTGCGCGGGCGCACTGTGTTCTGCTCGTTCGCTTCTTAAGCAAGAGGACATAATTCTGCCTAATAAATTGGATAACTGCCCTCTCCAAGGCACCTCGATCCTGGATGGAGAGATTAGGGTCCTCCACTTGCGGTATTGTTGCTGCTGCCTCATTCCGTTGAGGCTCCTCTTCATGAAACCCTGAGCGTGAACAATAGCACTAGACCCGGCTGGACGATCTTTATTTGCTTTACAGTGAACAGATTCTCGGGGATGTGGACCGACGACGACGAACCGGGACTGTCCTCCCTCGTGGATTCAAAGACAGTCCACGTTATTTTTTTGTACGGCCAACGGCCAAACGGCCGGCCGCGAGATCTCAAGGGACCTACCGCTTTCTGCTTTCTGCTTTCTCCTCGGGAGGGTGGGGGCGGGGCGGCTGGCGGCCAAAGAAGTCAACGTGCAGATGGCTCACTTCTCTCTTCTCTTCCGCAGGAACTAGGCCGCAGACGTGTCCTACAGACCCTGGATAAGGCATAAGGCTCAAACAATACCACGAGAAGTAGAATGCTTACGCCTTGTGTGAACTCCTGAGAAAGGAACACTATCCTCAACTAGAATACAGGCCATTTCGGCCTTCCTCAGGGGCCGCCAGCCAGAAACAGCCCCGAGCCTTCTTAGGTTTCACCGGATATGTAACGCACATGGTAGATTTCGGACTATAGAGGGAAGGCCAGACCCCTCTAGAGGGTTACGATGAGGAGTCCGTGAGAAGGGGTCAGCCAGACTTCGTTGGGGAAGGGAACTGACAAGGGGCTTTTAAACGACTAAAAGAAGCTTCTACACCGGCCAAAGTTAAAAAAAAAAAAAAAATAGATACAAACCGTTCCATCCATGTGTCACTGAAACGCGCGCGCACGCACATGCACACACGAAACAGAAAGCATTCTGGATCCTGAGTCAGGTCTTGGCATTCACCAGGAAACCTCTAGGCTCCTTTTTTTTTTTTTTTTTTTTTTTTTTTTTTTTTTTTAAGATTTTATTTATTCATTTTAGAGAAGGGGGGCGGGGAGAAGCAGAAAGCATCAGCTCCCATATGTGCCTTGACTGGGCAAGCCCACCCAGGGTTTGGAACAGGCGACCTCAGCGTTCCAGGTCGATGCTTTATCCACTGCGCCACCACAGGTCGGGGTCGTTTCTTTTGGGTTTTTTTGTTTTTTTTAATTTTTTAATTAATTAATTATTATTATTGTTATTATTTATTTATTTTTTATTTTTTATTTTTTTTACAGAGACAGTGAGTCAGAGAGACGGATAGACAGGGACAGACAGACAGGAACGGAGAGAGATGAGAAGCACCAATCATTAGTCTTTCGTTGCGCGTTGCGACACCTTAGTTGTTCATTGATCGCTTTCTCATATGTGCCTTGACCGCGGGCCTTCAGCAGACCGAGTCACCCCTTGCTGGAGCCAGCGACCTTGGGTTCAAGCTGGTGGGCTTTTGCTCAAACCAGATGAGCCCGAGCTCAAGCTGGTGACCACCGGGTCCTCGAACCTGGGTCCTCTGCATCCCAGTCCGACGCTCTATCCACTGTGCCACCGCCTGGTCAGGCGTTAGGCTCTTTATCCAAAAAAAAAAAAAAAAAAAAAAAAGAACTGGATACAGTAGTGCCTGGACCCTGCTCTTGTCACCTCAGTGTTGCAGCAGCAGCACAGGTATACCAAAAAGAGAGCAAATGTCTCTTGAGAAAAGGACCTCGTCAACCTTCCCCAAGTACACGTTATGAGTTAGTCAACTGTGTGACCGGTGGTGGTGCAGTGGATAAAGCGTCGACCTGGAACGCTGAGGTCGCTGGTTCGAAACCCGCAGTTTGCCTGGTCAAGGCACATATAAAACTTGATGCTACCCTTCTACCCCCCCCCCCACGTCTGTCTCTCTGTCCGTCCATTTTATTGTATCTCTCTCTCTCTCTCTCTCTCTTTCTCCCCACTCCCCTCTCTCTAAAACGAAAAAACGAATAGGTAAAATCTTTAGAAAAATAAGTAAAATTAAGACCTTAAAACAACGGCTTACTTAATGACAAGGCCAGGCACCTCCAAGCCTAGGCTCAACTGGGATGGAATTCCTGGCCCAGCGGCTAGACATAGAGCTATTGGCTGTCGCCCTTTCTAGGATGTCTCCTGAACATCCTGCTTATCCCACTTTTATTCAGAACTTGCATTTTTTTAAAAATTGATTTTTGCGAGAGAGGGTGGGGGGTGCGGAGGGGGAAGCACACAGGAACATTGAGCTGTTTCTGTATGTGCCCTGACCAGGGATCGAACAGGGCAACCTCTGCACTTCAGGATGATGCTCTAACCAACCGAAGTTATCCTAATGCCCTCATCCATTCTGTATCTCCCAGGCTAGAAACAGTTCACCTACACGCACACATACACACACACACACACACACACACACACAAACACACGTGTGTCGTTTATCCAGAGCATGTCAACACCGTTCTGAACCCTCTGGGTCAAGCAGCTGACAAATTTCAGAAAAAACCCTGGCTTTTACCTTCCCATACAGGGAATGAGTGATGCCATGGCTCAACCAACTCCAGGTACTCACTCAGCAGGAGGTAGAAACGGAACATTGGGGACATTCAACAGCCCTTCCCACCCGAACCCCCCCACCCCCCCACCCCCCGCCGCAACATTTGCATGGTAGCCCTTGAGGGCTCAATTGTATGTAAGAGACACAGTTATCACGGCAAGAAAATGGGAGTGGGAGGGGCGGGATTTATCTCACCCACTGAAGGAGGGAGTCAGCGGCCTTAGGAGCTGCTGAAATAAAATCACCAGTTGTTCAGAAGGTCCAGAAACCCAGTGTGTTCCTTTCAGTATCAGGGAGGGGGAGCCTTGAAACCCCTAGATGGCTTGACCTCTGGTGACGCAGTGGATAAAGCATGGGCCTGGAATGCTGAAGTCTCCAGTTTGAAACCCAGGGCTTGCCTGCTCAAGGCTGATAGGAGAAGCAACTAGTACGAGTTCATGGTTCCTGTTCCTTTCCCCTTTTCCTTCTCTTTCCGCCTCCCCCCCCCCCGCCCGCCTTTGCCATCTCTCTCTCTCTCTCTCTCTCTCTCTTTCTCCTTTCTCTCTCTTCCTCACCTCCTTTTCCCTCCCTCTCCCTCCACACCCCCATCCCGTAAGATCAAGAAATAAAACATGAAGGAAAGTGAAATAAAAAAAAAAAATCCCTCACTTTACTTCTCGCCTAGCCACAGCTGCCAGACAGGCAGCATTTCAAGGGACATCGACACAGCAGCCAAGTTTATTGGGACTGGGGCTGCTGCACTAAGGGTGGCAGGGCAGGCCCCAAGGCTGGATGGAATTGGGGCCGTACTTGGGGGAGGGGTGGGGGTGGGGAGCCACCATCGCTATTTCTGCCAGAAACTGTTCTCTTAAGCAATGGTTCTTCTATGCCATTCTGGGCTTTGCCTTTGTAAAGCCAGCAGCCGTGGCCAGGGCCACTATCACAGCAGCCCGGCCCATGCAGATTCGCATTGGATTCGGACAGTCGGCAAAGAAACAGCGGAGCCAAAAACTGGTGGGCCATAGTCTTTAATCCTACCTTGCACCCGGCGGGCAAGTAAAAATACACACTGGGCTCCAAAACCCAGTCACATTCAGTGCTCACAAAGCTACTGATTTATCCGAGTTTCCTAGAATCAAAGGTTTCTAGCTCACCAGACTTATTCACCTCTGTTCCCCATCTGCTTCCTTATCCCAAATACAAACTCTACACAAACTGGCATCTCACTCAGCACTCCACCATCTTGGCTGCTTCTCCTGACCTCCTCCACGTGGCCTCCTCCCGCTGCTGGCTCTACTCTCTCCTCTGCTGAAAATCTCAGGAACCAAGAGGCCAAGCTCTCGTTTTGCCCCCATTTTATAGTGTAGAAATCCAAACCCTTAATCCAATATACATAAAATAGGGAGGTCTCTAATACAAAGACACTTCTGAGGCATGATTGGATTGTACTGCCCCACATCAAAAAGGGTGGGAAAGGCTTAATCCCAAAACCAAGCCCCAGGCTCCAACAATCCTGCCTGCCCCCAACACACATTAATATCACCTGGGCGACGGCCTCCTTGTGTCATCTTTAACAAAGTGAGCATAATACATTTTATCTGCCCAACAGCCTTCTAAGAGGACATGGGGCCTTTGTCCCTCACCCAGGACCTGCGTGCCCTGTACTTTTCTTTACCTATGCCTCCTTAGGTATAGCGATTGGCTCATGTCAGCGTTTGACGGAAGAAAGACAAGTGAATACTGTATTAATACGGGGGAGGAGGGGGGCAATGAATGACAACAACCACCAGCACCAGCAGTAAAGGCAGTGTTGCTTTAGGAGTGTGTTTGCTGGGCCCTTAACCTAGAGTTGTTGAGTCAAACCATCTCCTCTCAGGCCTCCCTGGACCCTCATCACTCCACGCCTGCGCGTGGCCTAGGGAATCTAAGACACGGAGATTTACCGCCGCCGCCGTATACCGTCGCCTTGGACCCTTGACTCGCGCCCCCCACCCCCACCCTCACCCATGCATCACAAATGGCCGACGGCGGTTTTTCTAGGTTGAAAAACAGAGGATCCCGGCCAGGGCACATAGGAGAAGCGCCCATTTGCTTCTCCACCCCTCCGCCGCGCTTTCCTCTCTGTCTCTCTCTTCCCCTCCTGCAGCCAAGGCTCCATTGGAGCAAAGATGGCCCAGGCGCTGGGCATGGCTCTGTGGCCTCTGCCTCAGGCGCTAGAGTGGCTCTGGTCGCAATATGGCGACGCCCAGGATGGGCAGAGCATCGCCCCCTGGGGGGCAGAGCACCGCCCCTGGTGGGCGTGCCGGGTGGATCCCGGTCGGGCGCATGCGGGAGTCTGTCTGACTGTCTCTCCCTGTTTCCAGCTTCAGAAAAAAGAAAAAAAAAAAAAAAGAAAAAAAAAAGAAAAACAGAGGAGACTCTTCACTCCACACCGGGGCCCCTTCCTACAACATCCTCCCTCCCTGGATATTTTGCATTTCAATAAAGCCATCGAGAGAGGTCCATCGGAATGAATGGCCCTCATCTCCTCTCTCCACCCTCCTCCCGTCACCCACCCACCCCCGCCGCAGGCCCAGCCCAGCCAGGCCCGCCCCGCCCACCCGGTTTGAGACACAGAAGGAGGGTGTGAGGTGGGGGTTGCCCGTAAGGGCTGAAGCAGGCCTGGCTGGGGCCCTGAGGGTCCCCATGAGGAGTTCCTTTCCTTTGCCCACAAAAAATAAACGAAGAAGCCAAGGAGCTCACCCCTTCCTTTCATCGCCTCAAAAGACATGAGGTATGCCTTGAGGAGGGTAAATTTGCAAGAATTTGATCTGTACACAGAATGACGATTTCAAAATAGCCCATGTAACTGCACCTTCCTCTTCACAGGCACTGTACTATCATTGTTGGCTTCAGATTGAAATAGGCCTATTCAGCCACAGGGGCTGGAGTGGTGAGCTGTGCCCAAACTCCGCTCCAGTTATTACAAAACAGAAACATCACCTGTATGTACTCTGTGAGTTTATTTGTAAAGGAATATATTTTCTGAGAGGAGGGGGCAGCGAGGCAGCAACTCCTTGTTCCACTTAGTTGTTCCATGTACTAAGTGACTGCTTCCCAAGTGTGTCTTGACTGGGGATCAAACCCGTGACCCCAGTCAGGACCCTGCATTTCCTCTTCAAAGGAATGAGTGCAGCTAGGGTCGCAAAGTTTCTCCGTCTGCTTCAGGGGTGACTTTGTAGCTGGAGTTCTCCAACCTAAATGGCCTTCGGAGAACTATTTTCATTAAACATAAATAATGAACACACACTTAGTTGGAGTGGAGCAGACATGTGAGTCTGTGCGCGCGCTTGTATACATATATACGTACGTACGTACGTGCGTGCGTGTCTGCGCGCGCGCGCCCGTGCCTGCGTGCGTGCGTGTATGTATTCTAAAACTCAACTGTGAGAGCATGGTGGAGTGGAGAACTTGGAGCAGAGATATTCCAAATAGAGCCTGTGGAACAAATACCCCATGACCCCAGCAGAACCACGTTTGGGGAAGAGAACGAAAGGGTGGGATAAGGCTCAGGAGCCCTTTCTGCAAGTGCTGTCACCAGTGGACTAAATTCTGTTGCTTATGTGCATGTGGCCCTTCACAGGCTATGAGGAAAGCAAGCACAGACTACGGCACTCATTTCATTTCCCAGTTGTTGCGAGTCTTAGGGGTTGTCTTTTTCAGCAGTGAATGTGCTTCACCTCAGAGCAGTTGAGAAAAGACATCTCCTGTGTCTCAATCTCTGAGACTTCTTTGGGGAGAGAGTCTGAGATACAGATTTCAATCAAAACCTTCCAGGAACAGTTTCTTAACCTTGTTTATTCATTGATTGATGGATTGATGTGAGAGAGAGAGAGAGAGAGCCCCACACCCCTGAGAGTTTTGGGGGTGGGAATGCCCAATTTCCTCTTGAGCCTGCAGGGTCTCGATTGCCTTTAGCCAGAAATGACCCACAGGCCAAAGTGTTGCATCTTGGAGAGGCCTATTCTGAACCCCTAGCAATCCCCTGTGTGAGCTACTCAGTTTCTATGGTGTTTGTAATGTCACGGGTGTTCATAGGCCTGATTTTTATTTCCATCCAGAATTACATGTCTGGCTTCTCTTCTCTTCTCTTCTCTTCTCTTCTCTTCTCTTCTCTTCTCTTCTCTTCTCTCTCTTCTCTCTCTTCTCTCTCTTCTCCCCTCCCCTCTCCTCCCCTCCCCTCCCCTTCCTTCCCTTCCCCTCCTCCCCTCTGCTTTCCTTTTCTTCTTTTTAGGGGGGGTTGGGGGTTTGGATGCCTTTTTAATGGGAAGTTTCACAAAGGGCCCGGCCCTCAGGTCCCACACATATCAGCTGCGTGGTGTGTGACACCCTTGGCCTAGTGACCTGGTGCCCAAACTCCAGGGGAGCTGTAAAGCCAGGAGCCATGGCCAGGGCCACTATCACAGCAGCCGCCCGGCCCATACAGGTTTGCATTGGATTCGGACAGTCGGTAAAGAAACAATGGAGCCAAAAACTGATAGGCCATTTTCTTTCATTCTAGTTTGCACTCAGCGGGCAAGCAAAAAACACACACTGGGCTCCAAAACCCACTCACATTCAGTGCTCTCAAAGCCACTGACTTATCCGAGTTTCCTAGAATCAAAGGTTTCTAGCTCACCGGCCTTATTCACCTCTGTTCCCATCTCCTTCTGTTGGTCAAATAAGTTTGTAAATATGATATATATGTTTGCTCGCTTGTGACTTATATTGGGTGTGGGAGACAGGCTATAAGCAGGCCAGGTCGTTGTGGCCTGGGGTTTGGTTTTGGGACTGAGCTTTTCCCTACACCCTTGACTGATTGTATGATCTGGGTGGTGCTCTCTCATGAGGAATCCAATTATGCCTTGGATGAGTGACTTTGTATCGGGGACTTCCTTGTTTGTATATTGGATTAAGGGATTTTGGTTTCCTACATAAAGTGGGACAGACCAGGAGCTGGCTCACACAGTTCCTGCTATCACAATTGCAGGGGCTTCCCTGATCCCTGGCCCTTCATGGGAAGAGCTGGTTTTCTGCTTTTCCCTTGTCTTCTTTTGTGGTTTGCCTGTCTTGGTGAGACACCAATAAATAGGATGGCCCCCCATCCTCTGACTCCGCCATTTCTTTATCGTCTGCCCGAATCCAATGGGAACCTGCATGTGAATGGCCACGATGGCGGCTCCTGGCCTTACACCTTCCTTCTCCAGCGTCAAACTGCACAAACTGGCCTTTCACTCAATACTCCGCCATCTTGGCTGCTTCTCCTGGCCACATGGCCTCTTTCTGCTCTCTTCTCTCTGCTCTCTCCTCTAATGATAATCTCAGGAACCAAGAGGGCAAGCTCTCATTCTGCCCCCATTTTATAGTGTAGATTCCAAACCTTTAATCCAATATACAAAATAGGGAAGTCTCTAATACAAAGACACTTCTCTGAGGCATGATTGGATTGTACCGCCCCACATCAAAACGGGTGGGAAAGGCTTAATCCCAAAACCAAGCACCAGGCTACAAGGATTCTACCTGCCCACAGAGACACACATTAATATCACCTGGGCAACGGCCTCACGTGGGTAGCGCCATTTTTAACAAAGTGAGCATAATACATTTTATATGCCCAACAGGAGCTTCTTCTTCTCTGTTCCCCTGCCTCACACATGACTTATTGCCCAGTTTATTCTATTTTTTTTTCCCCCTCTGGTATGTAATGTATCTCAAAGCAGCGCTCTCCTGTTGTAGGACAAATTTCACCCTCTCCTGCCCCCCCCCCAGGTTGGGGGCTGTGAAGAACACAGCTAGCTGCTAGGAATGTTCACGAGCCCAGGATTCTGTGAGTGGACACGGGTGTTCTTGTGCTCCGCGGTGGGGTCCTCCGGGGTTTGATATCCCACTCCCTAGAAGGACTCACAGGATTCCACAAGGCTGACTTTCTGGAGGTCAAATTGACACCACCACTCACCATCGTGTGGCCTCGTAGCGCACCCCTCCCCACCAGTCAGGCAGGCCTCTCTCATTCCTTGGAATGTTCGAGTTACTTGAGGCAGAGAATCCTGCATGCATCCGGCCAAAGACCCACTCGGCAAACCCATCTCGGGCCGATACTTGAACACTTGAGCTCTTTATATCACCTGAGGCTGTCACTACTCCTACTGCGCAATCTTCAGCCCCCACTGGCTCTGGGAGGGGAAGAGGGGGAGAAAGGGGAGAAGGAGCAAGGGTGAAGAGGCAGAGGGTCGCTTCTCCTGTGTGCCCTGACCGGGAGTGGAAACCCGGACGTTCAGACACCGGGCCAGTGTTCTATCCATGGAGCCACCGGCCAGGTGTAGGAAAATGGCTGGGAATTTGACTGTGGTCCTGAGGCAGCAGTCTTTGGCCCGGACTTTGGACTTCGGAAGGCCAAGTCCTGCAGGGGCAGAACGCTGCCCCTGCAAGCACTGATAAGATTGTTTATTATTATTTTTAAAATTATTTGTATTTATTCATTTTAGAGAAGAGAAACAGAGAGATAGAGGGAGAGCTGGAGAGAGAGGGAGAGGGGAAGAGAGAGAGAGAGAGAGAGAGAGAGAGAGAGAGAGAAGGGAGGGAGGAGCAGGAAGCATCAACTCCCATATGTGCCTTGATCGGACAAGCCCAGAGTTTTGAACCGGCGACCTCAGCATTCCAGGTCGACGCTTGATCCACTGCACCACCACAGGTCAGGCTGATAAGATTGTTTACAGGAAATAGCTGATCCATGTGGCCTTTTTTCCACATACCTGAAAGGTATTAGTTCGTGACCCTTCTCTGTACCTGAACCCAGGCTCTGCGACTTTGCTGGATGAGCAAAGAGACCAATAAATACAATGAGGCCGCAGAGATCTGGGCTCTCAGCCCTAAGAGGCCGGGGGTCCCCTGTAGCCGTCTTTTCTCTATGTTGTGTCTTCTGTGGTATGTCTTCCTTAAGTCCTGCCATGCCTTCCTTTCGTGCACACACCCCTTTGCTGAGCCCGACACGGCACGCGCCAAACGCACAGAGAGTATTTTACTGATTTTGACCCACTGACGGCCCTGAGTCAGAACAAATCGTTCAGGTTGCCAGGTGGATTTTATTTCGGGTAGATGAGAAACTTCAGTGTTGTCCACCGTGGACGTTATGGCATCTCCAGCTTCTCCTGTCCCTGTTCAGTTTCTAGATGAGATGATTGAACTGTAAGTCCAATTCAGTCAGCTTTATGAAGAGGTGTTTCCTGTCAATCATTCCTAGGAACAAGAAGGTCGTCAGTGAGCGGGACAGGGTGGTGGGTGTCTTCATCCTATAAAAGAGGGTTAACAGAGCGACAGGGTTAGTTTTGTTTGTTTGTTTGTTTGTTTAAATTTATTTATTTTTAATTTTTTTCACAGGGACAGAGAGAGAGAGAGAGAGTCAGATAGAGGGATAGATAGGGACAGACTGACAGGAACAGAGATGAGAAGCATCGATCATCAGTTTTCCGTTGCGACACCTTAGTTGTTCATTGATTGCTTTCTCATATGTGCCATGACCACACCACGGGCCTTCACTGACCTTGGGTCCAGGCTAGTGAGCTTTTTGCTCAAGCCAGATGAGCCCGCGCTCAAGCTGGCAAACCCGGGATCTCGAACCTGGGTCCTTCCGCATCCCAGTCCGACACGCAGAGCGACAGGGTTAGGATGATGACACGGAGTTAGAGTAAGCCAAGTGACTGACAAGTGTCGATTGCGACGAGAGCCTAATAAAGGAGAGTCCAGCCTGACCTGTGGTGGCGCAGTGGATAAAGCGTTGACCTGGATGCTGAGGTCGCCGGTTCAAAACCCTGGCCTTGCCTGGTCAAGGCACATACGGGAGTTGATGCTTCCTGCTCCTCCCCCTTCTCTCTCTCTCTCTCTCTCTCTCTTTCCCCCCCCCCCGAAATGAATTTTAAAAAAAGTAATTTAAAAAAAAGAAAGAAAGAAAGGAGAGTCCATATCTGTCTCTTCTGCTTGTTTATGGAACTGGGCTGTAGCAGAGAAAGCCCTTATCCAGGGAGGGAGCCCTTTTGCTACGGAGCTGAATTGTTGACTCTAACAATCTTTACGTCCCAGTCCCGAGTCCCGTCCTTAGTCCGTAATCAGCTCAGTGTTCTCAAGATACAGCGATTTGTCTCTAAGGTGTCCCCCGCTGGGAGGTTTAGAAGGCTTTGAGAGATTTGGCAGCTTGGTTCTCTTCTGGGTGCTGCTGAATCAATCGTGTCGGGTATATTTGATTTTAATAAGGCATTGGGCCACCAAGAGAAATTGGAAACCCCATCGTGACAGTAGCCAGTCAAGCCCGGGAAACGTCTAAGCTGCTTTGGTTTTTGGACGGTGAAAAGATCGGGTTCCTCCGAGATTGTCAGGTTTCATTAGCAGACCGTTTTATTTTTTAATTTTAATTTTATTTTTACAGAGACAGACAGAGAGTCAGAGAGAGGGATAGATAGGGACAGACAGACAGACAGGAATGGAGAGAGATGAGAAGCATCAATCATCCGTTTTTTCGTTCCGACACCTTAGCTGTTCATTGATTGCTTTCTTGTGAGTGCCTTGACCCTGGGAAGGGGGTGGGGGTGGTGGGTGGTCTACAGCCGACCGAGTAACCTCTGGCTCAAGCCAGCGACCTCGGGTCCAAGTTGGTGAGCTGTACTCAAAGCCGATGAGCCCGCGCTCAGGCTGGCGACCACGGGGTGTCGAACCTGGGTCCTCCGCATCCCACTGCGCCACCGCCCGGTCAGGCATCTCTCCCTCTTTCTCTCTCTCTCTTAAATTAAGCGTGGGGGGGGGGGAGTGGGAGGCAGAGAGACAGAATTCCGCATGTGTTCACATGCCCCCCCCCCCCCATCGACAGAGTGACAGGATCCACTTGGCCAGCCCCTTGTGGGGCACCGCACTGGCTGCCCATCTGGGGTATTGCTTGTCAGCTGAGCAGCAAATCTTAGTGCCTGAGGCAGAGGACAAGGAGCCAGCCAGCCGCCCGCCCTCCCTTGTGTCCTCAGCTCCCAGCTCCCTCCTGGAGCCAATTCGCTGGAGCCATGGCTGAGGGAGCGGAGCGGGTGGAGAGGATGGGGGAGGTGTGGAGAAGGCGCTTGTTGGTCCAAACTCTAGGGGAGTGTCCGGCGTGGCTTGCAGAGCCCAGTCTGGAGGGGCGCTGAGGGGTGGGCATCTATCTCACTGGTTAGCCACAGAAAAGCCTAGTTTTCCATCTGGCCCAGTGAGGGCTGTTCTGTTAGGGCTGGTGACTGAGTCTTCTGTTTTCACCTAACTGATGACTATTCCCATGCAAACATGCATCCATATTATGTCATGTCATGTCATGTCATATTATATTATGTTATATTAATTATTTTATTTTTATTTCTCATTTTTAGTTCTCTTTGTGTAGCTGCAGAGTCTGAATGGATTTCTTGGGCTCTGAACCCTAAAAATGGGTTCAAGTGTGCTGTGTGTCTGGGTTGAGGTCTGAGGCAGTTTTACCGGCCCCGACTTCACCCCTCTTTCTCTCCCCAGTCTGCAGCTCTCTCTAGCGGTTGACTAAACTCTCCCCGGCCTCCGAGTTTCTGCACCCCGCCCGCCCCGCGCCCCCCGGAAACAGAGTGCTCCCAGACTACTTGTGTTGGGCCGGAGCCGGAGCCGAAGCCGGGGCCGGGGTGTGTGTGTGTGTGTGTGTGTGTGTGTGTGTGTGTGTGTGTGTGTGTGTTGGGGGGGTCGGCGGGGCCCAGCTCTCCTCCCGTCTGTCTTTCTGTTCACAGACTGAGTGTCACCAGGCGGGGATAAGTAGACCCCAAATAGGGTCCCGGTCTCCCCTCCTCTAGAGCAGGGGGTCCCCAAACTGCGGCCCCCTGAGGCCATTTATCCAGCCCCCCCCCCCCCCCCGCCGCACTTCCAGAAGGGGCACCACCATCTCACTAGCCAAAAGCAGGCCCATAGTTCCCATTGAAATACTGGTCAGTTTGTTGATTTAAATTTACTTGTTCTTGGCCTGACCTGTGGTGGCGCAGTGGGATAAAGCGTCGACCTGGAACACTGAGGTCGCCGGTTCCAAACCTTGGGCTTGCCTGGTCAAGGCACATATGGGAGTTGATGCTTCCTGATCCTCCCCCTTCTCTCTCTCTCTCTCTCTGTCTCTCTCTCTCTCTCTCACTCCTCTCTCTCTAAAAAAATCAATAAATAAGATATTTTTAAAAATTTACTTGTTTTTTATTTTAAATGTTGTATTTGTTCCCGTTTTTTCTTTTTTTTTTTTTTAAATTATTTTTATTTATTTATTCATTTGAGAGAGAGAGAGAGAGAGAGAAGGGGGGAGGAGCAGGAAGCAGCTTTGACTCCCATATGTGCCTTGACCGGGCAAGCCCAAGGTTTTGAACCGGCAACCTCAGCATTCCAGGTCGATGCTTTATCCACTGTGCCACCACAGGTCAGGCCCGTTTAGTTTTTTGTTTGTTTTTTTACTTTAAAATAAGATATGTGCAGTGTGCATAGGGATTTGTTGATCGTTTTTTTTTTTTTTCTATAGCCGGCCCTCCAACCGTCTGAGGGACAGTGAACTGACCCTCTGTGTAAACAGTTTGGGGACCCCTGCTCTAGAGCCTGCTTGTCTTTCCCGCCCGCGGGCACTTGGTCTTCTCACTCACGTGAATTTGCTCTCGTGCCTTCGTTCTGTCCGCCTGCCCTTTTGGCCTGTGGGCTCCTGGAGGGCGGCGACCGGGACTGTGGGGAGACTGACGGAGGGGCTGTCGTGAATCATGGCAGGGGCGGGGGTGGCAGGCGAGGTTGTACAAGAAGCTTCTCTAATGGACAGCAGTGTTCTAATCTAGACAATAACCTGAAAACGTATCTTTCTGACTTTGAAGTAGGCTACATGTTCTTTAAAAGGACAAAAAGAGCACGAAGTTCAAAAGAAAATAGGTACTCTGGTCAGAGAGCTCAGTTGGCTAGGGTATCTCGATTCATATTTTTAAGGAAAAAAAATTAGAGTGGAGAAGAATGCATTGTATTTATAAAAGATCTTAAAAGCAGGAGAGAGAGAGAGAGAGAGAGAGAGAGAGAGAGAGAGAGAGAGAGATGTTTGTCTTGAAGAGGTGTGTGTGCGTCCGCGTGTGTGCGTGCGGTGCGTGCGTGCGAGCGGTCCGCGCCGGTTGTCGGGAGCCACCTGGTGGCCGCTTTTATATTGTCCCTTCCCTTCCTGAGCGACAGAGGGAGCAGGATGTGGCCGCGGTGGCCGCGGCGACTTCCAGCCTGCCGCCGGCCCTGGCGGAATCGTGCCGGCGCTGGTGGCGCGTCGGCGGCCCGCTTGTTCGCTGGGGATTGGACTCGCGGGACTGAGTTGGGAGGGGTGGATGGGGGAAGGGGGGGAGGGGGGGAGGGGGGGAGGGGGGGGAGGGGGGAGGGGGGGGAGGGGGGGGAGGGGGGGAGGGGGGGAGGGGGGGGAGGGGGGGAGGGGGTCTTCTCTTGGGCTGCGACCCGGTTTCTGGGTTCCTGTCTCCCCATTTGCGCGAGAGTCGAGTTTTCCCGCGCGTATGCGCGTGTGTGCAGGTTTAAGTGTGTGCTCTAGCGCCCCACCCCGCGGAGCTTCGCTCGGCCCCCTCTGGTGCGGCGGCGGCACTTGGAGGGGTGGTTGTGGTGTGGGGAAGGTGGGGCATGTCGTCCCGCCGCCCTGCGTGCTCCCCAGCCGCAGTGGGCTCCCACCCCCAGCTCTCTCGTGGCCTGGCGGCTGTGGCGTTCCTCTGCCGCGCGGGCCACGTGGCGCGAGGTATGTTGGGGTTTTCTGTTCTGCGACCGCGACCCTGACCTCTCCCTCCCGTGCGTTGAGGGGAAGCGTCGTTCACTCTCTTGGCCTGTGGGTTTGAAGGGTGTGCTTGGTGAGGTGTGGCGTGGAAGAGCCGCTTGTTGTCCCTGTCTTGGTCCTCTCCTGGTGTCCCTTCCACGGCGGTCTGCTGGGCGTGTGGGCTCGCCTGTTGCTGATCGATGTGGCGTCGTGCCCTCTTGGGCTGGGCCTAAGCTGTACCAGACGAGGCATGGGCATTCCTGGTGAATGGGACTGCTCTTCTTGCTCCGCTGTGGGGGCCCCTCTCCTCTCCTTGCCCTTCCTACCTGATGGTGGTGTGGTGGCTGAACAAAAGAGGAGTGCGGAATCAAGCCCGACCGCTGCTCTCTCGTCCTCTCTGGCTGTGTGTCGTTGAGCGCGGGGCTCTCTACGCGTGGTGGGAGGGCCCGCCGCGCCGCCACGTCGTGAGCCCAACCCCGTGTTGGGCGTATGGCCGCGTTTTGCCAGGCCTTCAGCGGTGCCCCTGGAGCGGTCCGGGTTTGTTCGTTAGTTGCCCGAGGCCGAGCTGGCTTTTGTCGCCTTTTGTACCCAGGCCGGCCCCTGTAGGGGTTTCCCCGCGGCCAGTGGGTTGTGTCCGGGCGTGTGAGCCTCAAAGGAGGCCCCAGTATGGAGAGAAGACGCGGGGGGGAGAGGCATTTTTTGGTGCACGGCCCCAGTATCATCGCTCGCTCGTGATCGCCGCCACCCGGCCGCATTGTCGATCGTGGGAGGCCTGTGCCGCTCCCGTGGGCGAATACCCGTGTCGTCGCGGCCCGCCGGCGTTGAGCGCCCTCTGGGTTGCTTGTGGGGCCTCCCCTTGGCGCCCCTGGGCCTGTGTTTTAGGAGCGACGTGCCTTCGGTGAGCAAAGCTTTCTCAAGCGATCCGTAAGGGTGACTTGCGGTACCGGACCCCCTAGTCGCCGCCCCTCCAGTGCGCGTAGTTTATTGTAAGCTACCTGGGTGAGTTCGGTTGGGCATGGTTACCTCTTCACTGCGCGTTTGGGAGGTGTCGCCCCTCCGGCCCCACCACTCGCCCTTCCCGTGGCGCGGGTTGGCGGGGCCGTGCGGCGCTGTGCTCTTTGCCTACCGCGGCCTGCGCCTCCCCTCTTTGAGTCGGGCGATGGTTTCGCCGGGCCTGTCCTGCGTGTGTTATGGGCTTGCGGCGCCCGCTTCTGCGTGCGTGTGCTGTGTGTGCAGTACTGGGTGCGCGACAAGGAGAAAACATGCACGCGAACCCGCTCCGGTCGGAGGAGGCTGGAGGCTTGGCTGTGCGCGGGCACGGCGTGGCACGAGCCGGGGCTGAGTCCAGGGTGGAGTTATTGTCCCCGCCCAAGGTGGGCTGCGTTTTCTGTCCCGGGTCGGACTCGGGCGGACAGACGAAGGAGGCTGGGGCCGGTCTTCGCGTCGTTGCCGGCGTGCGGGCAGTGTGGGTCATGGGCCCCCACGGAGCTGTTGGAGAGCTCGTGGAAAGCGTTGGCGTGTGTGTGCACCGAGGGGTGCCGGCCGTCGTCCTGGATTTCTTGGGGCCGCCTGTGTGTGGCAGTTTGGTTGGTTCCCCCTGTGTGTTTTCCAGGTGGGGCCCGCCTGTTGCCCTGTGATGCTACCCACGCCCGCTGGCTTTCCTCCGCGTGCACTTGTATTGGGCCCCGCGTTCGGCGCGTCGTGCCCCTCATCTCCTCCCCTCCTTGCCTACGCGCCTCTGTGGCCCTCCCTGCAACGGGCGCCCGTCTAGCCCCGAGGGCGCGAGTCGTCTCTCACGGCGCGCTTTAGGGGCCGCCTCTTTGGCGCCCCCGGGCTGGTTGTGTTAGTGTGCTCCTCTGGCCCGGCGTCATAGTGAGGGAAGGCGCCTGCTGGCGCGTGTGGTGTGGGGGAGGTTGTGTGCGTTGGCAGCGGTTTGGCGGCCCCCGCCCCAGCGAGGCTGGACGGTGTTTGGCCGGGGAGAAAAAGAGAGAGGGCCCAGTCAGCGTCCTGAGGGCCGCGGGACCGTCTCTGTGCCTGTAAGGTGGCCTTCTGGCGTTGAGATACCCGCGCGCCATGGGTGAACTTGACTGAGCCCCTGTCCTCGCGTGCTCTATTTTTTCCCGTCTTTCTTCCTCTGTTCTGTTCCGAAGCCACGTCCCGCCTCGAGTGGGCTGCCGGGCCATGCCAGCGCCAACCTTGGCCCGCCAGAGTCGCCTCGCCGCAGCGTGTGGCCCGCCCCGTGTGTGCTCCTGTCCCCCGCCTGCCTCACGTTTCTCCTAGGGCCTCGTGGTCCCGCTCACGGATGTGCCGTCGCCTTTTCCGGGCACGCCGCCCCACCCTTCCCCACTCGCGGCGGTGTTGCGTGCGGGCGCGTACCCGTCCCGTGGCCGCGCCCTGCGTGGCCTCAAGCGTGCTTGCTGGGTCCCATTCGGCATTCGTGAGCATCACGCCCGCCCAGCCACTGGCACCCCCTCCACCCCCAACCCCCGCGAGGGGGCGGTGCCGGTCTTTTCGGGCCGGCTCCGTCTTCCCCTCGGGGCGGGCGGGGCGGGGCGAGTGAGCGCGTGCCTGCCTTAGGCGTGCCCGCCTCGCGTTGCCCTCCGTCGCCGTTGCCTTTGGGGGCTCCTTGCGAAACGGGATCCCGCGCCTCTCCACGCCCGCCGTGTTGCGTGCACCCTGTTCTCTCCATGCAGGGTGGGAATGTGCTGCTGGGTCGGCATCCTGGTGGCTGTCTGTTGTGCTTTTCCTGGCGCCGTCCATCGGCACGCCACGCCTGCGGTGCCCAGCGCGCTTACTTGGCACATCCAGGCCTCTTTTTCCGTGTGGTGTGAGATGTGGAAGGGTGTTTTTCCCCCCTGCCCCCCTTGTCTCCACCGATCCACTGCGCGCTTCCCTACCTGGTTGATCCTGCCAGTAGCATATGCTTATCTCCAAGATTAAGACATGCATGTTTAAGTATGCACGGCTGGTACAGTGAAACTGTAAATGGCTCATTAAATCATTTATGGTTCCTTTGGTTGCTCGCTCCTCTCCTACTTGGATAACTGGTAATTCTAGAGCTTAATACATGCTGATGGGTGCTGACCCCCCTCGCGGGGGGATGTGTGCATTTTTATCAGATCATAACCAAACCCGTTCAGCCTCCCTCCAGCCCTGGCTGTGGGGCGGGCGCCAGTGGCTTTGGTGACTCTTGATAATCTCAGTCTGATCGCACGTCCCCCTTGGCATTGATGACCCATTTGAATGTCTGCCCTATTAACTTTTGATGGTAGTTGCTGTGCCTACCATGGTGACCACAGGTTATGGAGAGTCAGGGTTCAATTCTGGGGAGGGAGCTACCGAATTTTGATGGTAGTTGCTCTGCCTACCATGGTGAACATGGGTGATGGGGAATCAGGGTTTGATTTCAGGAGATGGCTACCACATCCAAGGAAAGGCAGCAGGTACGCAAAAATTACCCACTCCCAACCTGGGGAGTTAGTGTTGAAAAATAATACAGGGCTCTTTCAAGGCCCTGTAATTGGAATGAGTCCACTTTAAGTCCTTTAACGAGGATCCATTGGAGGGCAAGTCTGGTGCCAGCAGCTGCGGTAATTTCAGCTCCAATAGCGTATATTAAAGTTGCTGCAGTTAAAAAGCTTGTATTTGGATCTTGGGAGTGGGCAGGTGGTCTGCTGTGAAGTGAGCCACCGCCTGTCCCTGCCCCTTGCCTCTTGGCGCCCCCTTGATGCTCTTAGCTGAGTGTCCCACGGGGCCAGAAGTGTTTACTTGGAAAAAATTAGTGTTCAAAGCAGGCCTGAGCCGCCTGAATACCGCAGCTAGGAATAATGGAATAGGACCGCGGTTCTATTTTGTTGGTTTTTGGAACTGAGGCCATAGTTAACTGAAGCCATGATTAAGAGGGATGGCTGGGGGCATTTGTATTGTGCCGCTAGAGGTGAAATTCTTGGACCGGTGCAAGATGGACCAGAGTGAAAGCCTTTGCGAAGAATGTTTTCATTAATCAAGAATTAAAGTTGGAGGTTCGAAGATGATCAGATACCGTCGTACTTCTGACCATAAACGATGTTGACTGGCAATGCGGTGGTGTTATTCCCACAACCTGCTTTGCAGCTTCTGGGAAACCAAAGTCTTTGGGTTATGGGGTGAGTATGGTTGCAAAGCTTGAAACTTAAAGGAATTGATGGAGGGCACCACCAGGAGTGGAGCCTGTGGCTTAATTTGACTTCTCACAGGAAACCTCGCCTGGCCCAGAGGTTGACAGATTGATAGCTCTTTCTTGATTCCGTGGGTGTTGGTGCATGGCCGTTCTTATTTGTTGGGTGATTTGTCTGGTTAATTCCGATAATGAATGAGACCCTGGCATGCTAACTAGTTACGTGACCCCTGAGTGGTCGGTGTCCCCCAACTTCTTAGAGGGACAAGTGGTGTTCAGCCACCCGAGATTGAACAATAACAGGTCTGTGATGCCCTTAGATGTCCAGGGCTGCATGCACGCTACACTGGCTCAGTGTGCCTACCCTACACTGGCAGGCGCGGGTAACCTGTTGAACTCCATTTGTGATGGGGATTGGGGATTGCAATTATTCCCCATGAATGAGGAATTCTCAATGAGTGCGGGTCATAAGCATGTGTTTGAGTCCCTGCCCTTTGTACACACTGCCCATCGCTACTACCGATTGGATGGTTTAGTGTGGGGCCCTCGAATTGGCCCCGCCAGGGTCAGCCCATGGCCCTGGCGGAGCGCTGTGAAGACGGTTGAACTTTGATCTAGAGGAAGTAAAAGTGGTAACAAGGTTTCCGTAGGTGAACCTGCAGAAGGATCATTAACAAGAGAGCGGCGGTGTTGACGGAGCGATCCGTTTGGGCCGTCTGACAGGGCTCCCCCTTGTGTGTTGAACTGTGTGGGCGGCGCCTGGGGCACGGCGTGCGTGCCCCTGGTCCTCCGCCTGTCGTGAGTGAGAAACGGGGAGTGAGAGCGGTGGGGGTGTTGCAGGGAATGGTAGAGAAGAGAAGGGGGGGTCGTGGTTGTGGGGCCATGGTGCTCCACTTCCCCCTTCGCACCCCTGCTTGCGGCTGCCACCGGTTGGTCAGTCTTATGCCCCCCCCCCCCGCCTTTCGGGGCGTCCCCGGCGCGCGTCTCGGGGCGTCGGTGGTGCTGGCCTGTGGGTGCTGGTGGCTGTCCGCTGAACGTGCCCTGTGCGGGTAGGGGTCTTTGCTCCCCTGCGTGGGGTGGCTTGCCACTTGCTTGCTGCTGGGCTGCTTGGCGGGTTGTCGTATGCCACTGTCCCGCTCTTGGGCCCTGGATGGGGTGTTTGGTTTGGTGCCGGTTGCTGACTGCCCCTTCCCTCCCCGCCCCATGGGCTCCGATCCTGCCACTTTCCCCCTGTGGTTTCTTCCCTGCCCTTGTTTGATGCCATTCTACCCCGGTGGCCCTCCCTTCCTCTCCCCCGCGCCCCCTTTTGCTGTCTGCAATGTGCCTCCCCCTCCCCCTTGCTGCAGTGCCCACCACCCTCCCTCCCTGCCCTCCCTCCCAGAGAGGGTGTGGTGGTGGTGGTGGGGGTAAGTGCCGTGCCAGGGAAAAGAGGATGTGTTCTTAAAAAGACCCGTTACAAATGCAAAACTTGTATGACTCTTTGCGGTGGATCACTTGGCTTGTGTGTCGAAGAACGCAGCTAGGTGTGAGAATTAATGTGAATTGCAGGACACATTAATCATCAACACTTTGAACGCACTTGCGGCCCCGGGTTCCTCCCAGGGCTACACCTGTCTGAGTGTCGGTTGCTGATCAATTGTGTCCTGGGGTGTGCCATTGCCTCCCTGGGGTTGTGCAGCTGGGGGTTTTCCTTGCAGGGGGCCAGGGCCTGTGCCCTGCGCCCTATATTCCCCTAAGTGCAGACAACCGGCAGCCCTGTGACCCCCCCTCCCCATGCTGACCCGGTGTTGGTGTTGTTGGGGGCAGGTCGCACCGCCCGCGAGAGTGAGAGGGTGTTGAGAGGCCCGAGGGTGTGAAGGCCCACCGCGGGCCTCTGCGTGGTCTCTCTGGGAGCTCTTTCCACGCGCTGCACGTGGCCTTTCATGGGGAGGGGTAGGTGTGTCCTGTGTGAGTGGGAACTGGGCTTCCTCTGGTGTTTCCCGGAACGCGCCCCTGCGGGCCCCCACTCCTCGCCTTGCCCCTGGTGGGGGGCCGGCTTGCGCCAAGGCCGTGTTGCGTGTGCGCAGCCGCGCCCTGGGGGCGCGTGCCCTGTCGGGCGTCCAGTGGGACACCGCGGTGTCTCCTGCCTTTTGCGCATCTTGTCCCTGTGTTTGTGGCCGTGCCGCGTCTCGCGCCCCGAGCCCACGGTGCGTAGGTGTCCGAGGGGGAGCAGAGGGTCGCACGCCCTTTGTCCTGTGAGGCACCCCCCCGCCAGTCGTGGTGTTTGGGAAGGGAGGGCGGTGATGCCCTTGCCCTTTCAACCCCCTGCGCCTGCCGGCTTGTGTGCCCCCTCACCTGCTGTCCTTCCCTCTGTCTCTCCTCTGCGCAGTTTTGGGGATTTGGGTGTCCTGGGAAGGCGGAGTGGGTGTGTCGCATGCGGTAGGCGGTGGCAGTGAGGGTGGAAGTCTCCTCCTTCCTCCCCTGTGGCCCCCCGTCGGCGTGGCACGCTGCGTGTCCCTCCCTTGTTGCTCCCTCTCCTCCCCTAGTGGGGTTTGTCCCTCTGGTGTGTGTGCGCACGCACCCTACTCTGAGCCGTGACCTCAGATCAGATGTGGTGACCTGCTGAATTTAAGCATATTAGTCAGCGGGAGGAAAAGAAACTAACCAGGATTCCCTCAGTAACGGTGAGTGAACAGGGAAGAGCCCAGTGCCAAATCCCCTCCCTGTGGTGGGGTGTGGGAAATGTGGCGTATGGAAGACCCACTCCCTGGCGCCGTTTGTGGGGGACAAGTCCTTCTGATTGAGGACCAACCCATGGATGGTGTGAGGCTTGTAGTGGCCTTTTATATTGTCCCTTCCCTTCCTGAGCGATGAAGGGAGCAGGATGTGGCCCTGGTGGATGCTGGCGACTTCCAGCCTGCTGCTGGCCCTAGTGGAATTGTGCTGGTGCTGGTGGTGCATTGGTTGGCCCGCTTGTTTACTGAGGATTGAACTTGTGGGACTGTGTTGGAAGGGTGGTGGATGGTGACGCCTCTGCCGCCACCGCCTGGCGGCAATGCTTTTGTTGCTGCTTGTGCTATTCCACTGGCACTTGGCGGCGCTCCTCATTCATTGGGATGAATCCGGGGCCACAGTGATGCTGGTCCAAAATATTGTCATTGTCAGATAGGCACATTTAGGTGTTTTGGCTCCTGGCCGGCAGGTGGAATTTTTTTTGTGTTCCCTGTGGACCAGCGGGATAGCCAGCATCATCATGGGCAGTGCCAGCAGCCATGTGCCAAGCACCATGCCCTTGTGGTAGCCCTTGGTGTGCCCTGTGGTGTCCATTGGCCTCATCACTGCTCCAATGTGACCCGTGGTCTCCTTGTCCTTCATGGAGCTGTGGTCCCTCAGGCTGGCCCAGGAGGAGGTATAGGTGCTAGAGGGCTAAGAAAGGGTGTATGTTGCTCTAAGGTGGGCCACTTTTCACCATTTTCAAAAACAAATTTGGTTAGTTTTTTCAATTTGATTCATGCTTTCTACCTGCCTTGATCTTTTGGGGCCTGTAGGCACAATGTAATTTCCAGATAATATTGAATGCCTTTTTCACTAGCTGTGAGATCTTGAATACAAATGCAGGCCCATCATTAGAATGGGCAAACTAATTCTGGAAAGAATTTCTTAACTGTTATTGTGGTTTCATTTCTAGTAGGAAAAGCTTCTACCTAATTGTTAAATTACTTCAGAAAAATCTATTTCTAAATGTTTACTTGAGCAAGTTTCTCTGTTTTTACAATTTCTTTACCTTGCTTAGTATTTATTTGGGCACAAATGGAAACACTCGGACATTATGCCTTCTGCAATAGATTCTATGTCTGGCTTTTTTTTTTTTTTCTTCCAGAGTCGGAGAGAGGGATAGATAGGGACAGACTGACAGGAACAAAGAGATGAGAAGCATCAGTTTTTTTGTTGAGCATTGCAACACCTTAGTTGTTCATTGATTGCTTTCTCATATGTGCTTTGTCTGGGGGGCTGCAGCAGACTGAGTAACCCCTTGCTTGAGCCAGCGACAGATGAGCCTGTGCTAAAGCTGGCGACCTTGAGGTCTTGAACCTGGGTCCTCCACATCCCAGTTTGACGCTCTATCCACTGCACCACCACCTGGTTAGGCTAAGTCTGGCTTTTTTAAATTATCCCTTTCCTGCTGGCAAAATCATTTTCTAATTGGTTGCAAATAACCCTTTGGCAACAAGGCTTTCTAGTAAAGTCACTAAAATTTCTTAAAACCACCACTGGTTTTATTGACTACTGTGACATTCGAATAAAAGCCATAAAATACATTAATAGGCTTGGGAAAATAACTTAAAAAGAACTGGTCCAGTAAGTACAGCACATTCCCGGAATAGATGAGACCAGACTCCCAGGATGAATAAGACAGATGAGTCCTAGAGATAGGGAAGTCATTAGACTCCCAGGATGACTAGGAGCTGATGAGTCCTTGAGATAAGGAAGTCGTAAAAACTCCTAAGATAGTTAATGTGACCACATCCTAAGGGATAGATAGGGACATTTCCAGCTGGGGGCTTTCAACTGTATGACTGGTTGCTAAGGCACATGACTAAAAATTTAATTTGGAGGAGCCAATTGCTAAACGCCAAATTCGCTTCTGTATGAACTGCTTGCTTGCTACGCTATAAAAACCCCTAGATTGTAGGCGCTCGGTGTGGCTCTTGTGACTACCACTTGAGTCCACCCCTGCGCAGCTTAATTTTGCTTTGTTCTCTTTTTCTCTTGGCCATAAAACTTTGTCTGAAACTCTCCAAACGTCTCCAGTGTCTGTTTTACCCGGCGAGTGTAACATTTTATGGGGGCTCGTCCGGGATTGCCCATTATGGGAATCTTGACTGGGGACAGGCGGAACAGCTGTTTGAGCTGGTGAGTATTTTGTTGTAGAATTTCTTGTTTTTGTAATTTGGCTCCGGAGCACTTACAGTCTGTGGTGGCAGACAGGATGCTGTCAGTGACCCGCCCAGACACTCGGGCCAAAGGGTAGGATGCTGCCGGCCGAGGTTTCTGTTTCTGTCTGAAATCGATCGATCGTTTCAAAGTAGTGAGCTCACTCGCGCCACGCCGTGCTGCTGTCTGGTTGTTTGTTTAGCCTGAATGATTGTGTGGGAAATTTTGTGTATTGCCCTCCTGGGATTTGCTGCACTGTTGTGTTTGGTATTAATTTGTTTGCCAGTAGTGTGATCAACGCTCATCTATTTGGATCACCCTGCTTATAGGGTGGGGAATCCTGTGTGTTGTCTTTGTAGGACTAGAAGCATACCTGGCTGAGAAGAACAAGCACCGTGAGATGGGACAGCAAGAATCTACTCTTAAATCCCCCCTTGATTGCATTTTAAGTAACTTCTCTGATTTTCAGAAGAGAGCTCAGGGTTATGGGGACCTCCACCCGATCGAGA
This sequence comes from Saccopteryx leptura, assembly GCF_036850995.1. Taxonomy (NCBI): domain Eukaryota; kingdom Metazoa; phylum Chordata; class Mammalia; order Chiroptera; family Emballonuridae; genus Saccopteryx; species Saccopteryx leptura. Next base: position 58,611,465 of record NC_089505.1, on the reverse strand, counting down.
AACTCTCCGGACTTTAAGCCAGGTGGAGTGGCCATCTCTTAAGGTTGGATGGCCATCTGAAGGAACCTTTGATCTGCCCATAGTTTTTGCAGTAAGAGCCATTATATATCAGGTGCCTCACCCAGATCAATATGTGTATATAGATGTTTGGATAGATGTAGCTACAGACAAACCTGGGTACAGTAAGAGGTGCATAAAAGCAAATCAAAAGGTTAAGAGAGCTATTTGTGTGAGCGCTGCGGACATTAAGCCTCGCCCTCCCTCCGCTCCACCTGCACCTGAAAAAAAAACCTCCCAAATCGTATCCGGTCCTTTCTGATGTTAATGAGGATATAGTAGACCCTGTAAATTATCCTCCTCCTTATCAGAAGCCCAGGGAGCCAGATTCAACTGTGCCCGAGAATGTCCAGAGTCCTCCCCACACCCGGGGGGGGGAACCCCTTAGGCTCAACCTTCCTTTGCTGAAGGTGCCCCAATGTTACCTCTTAGGGAGGTGTTGCCCCCACTAGATGAAGGACCACATGCACCGTCCCGAATGATTTATATTCCTTTTTCTACTAGTGACATTTATAATTGGAAACATCAGACCCCGTCATTTTCAGAGAAACCTCAGGGTTAATTTCTTTGCTTGAGACTGTTTTCAGGACCCATCAACCAACTTGGGATGATTGCCAGCAGCTTTTGCACACTTTGTTCACAACGGAAGAAAGAACCCGCATCAGCCAAGAAGCTGAAAAAGTATTTAGGGAAGAGGGGGGCACTGAAAGGGAACTAGAGAGGACGCTCCCCAGGAGCCCCCCCAGTTGGGATCCTAACAATGTCAGGGATAGGGAATCGCTTACCTAATATCGCCAGGCTCTATTAAGGGGAATAAGGGCAGCTGCTAAGAAACCAACCAACTTTAGTAAGGTAGGTGAGGTAACTCAGGGGAAGGATGAGTCCCCTGCTGCATATTTAGAGCGGCTAATGGAGGCCTACCGGGTTTATACCCCTATTGACCCTGAGGCAGAGGAAAATCGCAAGCTAATAAACATAACCTTCGTCACTCAGGCAGCCCCAGACATTAGAAAGAAACTCCAGAAAATAGAAGGATTTGAGGGAAAGAATAGGAGTGAATTATTAGAAATAGCACAGAGAGTCTTTGTCAATCGTGATGACCCTGAGTTAGGGAGAACAGCTGTAAAACTACTCTTGGCACAGCAATCAAAAGGACCAAAAGGGAAACAGCAGCCCTTTAAGGGAAAGAAGGGAAGTTTCCCGCAGAAGCAACTAGATAAAGACCAGTGTGCTTACTGCAAAGAGAAAGGTCATTAGAAGAAGGATTGCCCTAAGCTACAGGCCGTAAATCAGGAACAAGGCTCACAAGTTTTGCTCCAATTAGATTGACGGGGCCAAGGCTCCATTTCTGTTGGCCCCCAGGAGCCTATGGTCACACTGTCAATTGAAGGGAAACCAACTACCTTCCTAGTTGACACGGGGGCCACTTATTCTGTCCTAAAGAGACCACTTGGGACATTACAAAAGGAATCCACAAAGGTAATAGGGGTCACTGGCAAAGCTGTCTCATATCCTCGAGCCACTGCACGGATTACAGACCTGGCGCGAGGGACTATTACTCATTCATTCCTGATTATTCCAGACTGCCCTTACCCGCTGTTGGGACGAGATTTGTTGCAAAAATTTCAAGCAACAATAACCTTCAACCAGGAGAAGAATGCAGAAGGCAAGGTATTAGTGACTGTACCAATATCAGAAGAATACCTGATTGCCTCCCTCCCGGAAGGTAAGAGCGGGTTTACGGGCATCCCCGAGGAAGTAAAGCAGCAGGTTCCTGGAGTTTGGGCAGAAAACAATCCTCCGGGATTGGCAATACATCAGCCGCCTGTAGTAGTGCTGTTGCGGAGCGATGCCAGCCCAGTATGCATCGGACAGTATCCTGTGCCTGCTCGGGCTAAACAGGGTATAGCACAGCACTTGAGGCGCTTATTAGAAACTAGGATTCTGCCTGGAACACTCCTTTGCTACCAGTACAAAAGCCTGGAACTCAGGACTATCGCCCAGTGCAGGACCTGTGTGAAGTGAATGCTCGGGTAGAGACCATACATCCTACTGTGCCAAACCCCTATACCCTATTAAGTTCATTGCCACCGACTCATGTTTTCTATTCAGTATTGGATTTGAAAGATGCCTTCTTTTGCATTCCATTAGCAAAGCAAAGTCAGGAAATGTTTGCCTTTGAGTAGAATGATCCTGAGAAGGGACTTTCAGGCCAATACACTTGGACCAGGCTCCCTCAGGGTTTTAAGAATTCCCCAACCATATTTAATGAGGCTTTGTGCAAAGACTTACAGGAGTTTCAAGCCGGCCACTCTTCAATTGTGCTGCTGCAGTATGTGGACGATCTCCTTATCACAGCCCCAAACCAAGAGAGTTGCCAAGAAGCTACGTTAGAACTACTCCAAGAATTGCAACGGATGGGCTATCGAGTATCTGCTAAGAAGGCCCAAATTGTCACCCAAACCGTGAGTTACTTGGGGTATGACTTGAGGGGAGGACAACGTAGTTTGTCTAGCCAAAGAATTCAGACTATATTACAGATTCCTGAGCCTGTAAGTAAGAGGCAAGTACGAGAATTTTTAGGTGCTGTGGGATATTACAGACTTTGGATACTGGGATTTGCAGAGCTGGCCAACCTTTGCATGAGTTAACACGGGGAAAAGAGGAACAATTTGTATGGACAGAGGAGGCACGAGAGTCTTTTCAAAAACTTAAGGAGGCCCTAGTTGCAGCCCCGGCATTAACCCTGCCAGACTTGTCTAAGTCTTTTCAACTATTTGTGACTGAGAAGAAGGGCATTGCTCTAGGGGTCCTCTGTCAAGAACTGGGACCTTGGAAAAGACCAATAGCCTATCTGTCCAGAAGACTAGATCCTGTGTCATCAGGATGGCCCAATTGTTTGAGAGCACTTGCTGCTACCTCCATCCTTGTTAAGGAGGCCAGTAAACTGACTCTGGGTCAAGACATTCAGGTCATTGGAGAGCACTATTTAGAACAAGTGCTGCGGGCTCCACCGGATAGGTGGATCTCGAATGCCCGACTAACACAGTATCAGGCACAGTTGCTGAACCCCCCCGCAATACAATTTTTGAAAACAACAGCCTTGAATCCTGCTACATTGCTCCCATTGCCAGACTCATCGGTGATCCATGACTGTAGACAAATATTAGATACCATTACAGGAGCCAGACCAGATCTATGGGATCAGGCCTATGAGAAGGCAGATTTAACTCTGTTCACAGATGGAAGTAGCTATGTTCGGGATGGGCAAAGGTATGCTGGAACTGCGGTGACCACACAAGATACTGTGTTATGGAAAAAGGCACTGCCTAAAGGCACATCTGCACAACGGGCTGAGCTTATCGGACTCACACAGGCCCTTAGAATTGCTGAAGGGAAAAGTGCCAACATCTATACAGACAGTAGATATGCCTTTGCCACTGCCCATGTACATGGCGCCATCTACCGGGAGCGTGGGTTGTTGACTACTGCAGGAAAAGAAATTAAAAATAAGGATGAAATTTTGGCTCTATTAGAAGCCATTTGGTTGCCTAAAAAGGTGGCAATAATACATTGCAAAGGACATCAAAAGGGGGATTCCCCTATAGTAAAAAGAAACCACTTTGCTGATCGAGCGGCATGGAATGCAGCAGAAGAGGGGGAACACATTAACCAACTGCTACTCATCCCACCCCCTACTTTACAAATAGAACCAAGGTATGAGCCAAAAGAAGAAGAGAAAGGTAAGCAACTAAGGGGTAAGAAAAGTAAACAGGGATAGATAGAATTACCAGACAGCAGAATATACCTACCACAAGGAGTGTTAAGACAAATAATTCAAGAAATACATAGCAGCTCCCACTTAGGACAACAAAAACTAGAACATCTAGTAAGAAAATATTATGAGGGAGCGGAAATCAGAGATATCATACACTCTGTTGTGTCTAGGTGTCAGGCCTGCGCCAAAGTAAATGCTGTCAATAAGAAATTACCTCCTCTCATCAGGCACCAAGGAAAAGCTCCTGGGGAACTATGGGAAGTAGACTTTACCGAAATGACTCCAGGGAAATTAGGCTACAAATATTTGCTTGTTCTAATAGACACCTTTACTAGATGGACTGAGGCTTTTCCTACAAAAGGAGAAACTGCTTCAACAGTTTGTAAAATACTTTTAAGAGAAATCATTCCACGATATGGCATTCCCATTGCTGTAGGGTCAGATAATAGACCTGCTTTTGTGTCCAAGATATCACAGGAATTAGCAAAAAGATTAGGGATCAATTGGAAATTACACTGCATTTATCGGCCTCAAAGTTCAGGGCAAGTCGAGAGAATGAATAGGACCCTTAAAGAGACTATAATTAAGTTAAAAGAGGAGACTGGCGAAAATTGGGTAGAGCTACTCCCTTTTGCATTATATGGGGTTCGAAATACACCTTATACAGGAAAATGGACTCCTTATGAGTTAATGTATGGGCAACCAACTCCTTTGGTTCCACAAATAACAAGGGAAGAAATTGAGGGTTCTAATCAAAGTTTTCTAAAGTCCTTACAGGCATTACAACTAATACATGCAGAAGTACGGGCGCTTAGAGACCAGCAGAAGGACCAACTCAAAGGACTTCCACTGCCAACTCCACCGGAGCCAGGACAATGGTATCCCAAATAAGACTGTCCAAGAGGCACTTCTAGCAGTACATCACCCAAGGACGGGTCCACACACCATGATCCTGAGCACCCCCACTACTGCCAAGGTAGAAGGCATACCCGCCTGGGTCCACCGCAGCCGGCTGAAGCTTGCAGTCCCAGCAGAGACACCTTTGTGGACAGCGAAGACTGACCCTGCCAACCCTTGTAAGCTGACCCTGAGAAGGACAGCATGCCCTGCTTCAGCCACAAACCAGAAGTTAACTGGTCCACATGGAGACTTTAGGGAGGGAGGGAAACTAAGGTAAAGGAAAGCCAAGTAAGTCATCTTAAGGTTTGATGCATGTACTGCTATGAGGTATACAGAAAGGGGGTGTAAGTCCCTTGGCTGAGAGAGAAGCTATAAGGTAAATGAAAATTATATATATGCTCATAGCTACCACTATAGAATAACCTATGAATATTAGTCATGTGTCCAATAGGCTACTTATGAAAAGGACACCTCCAAAAAGCAATCTTTAAAAGAGGATTACTTAGTACTAACTTAGTCTTTGCTGAAGGTTAAGGTTTTTAAAAAATCAAGAGTTTTGACTAGAAAGGAATTGTATGGTTTTGATAATAGAAGGTATAAGGTATAGAGGTACTTTTGAAAAGAAAAGGAAAAGCAAGTTGTTATGAAGGCCAGTTATTCCTGGATAAGAAAGTGCATAAAAGTTGAAGGTTTATGTAAGTTGCAGAAGATTTGTGTAAGTTGCAGAAGGTTTGTGCAAGTTGTAAGAAGTTAGTACAGAGAAGAAAAATGCAAGGCAGAAAGAATAGAAACAGTTAAAATAATAGTTTTATCTCAGCCATACCAACGCCGAAGAATCTCCATTATAGTTAAGGATTTAACTAGGACAAAGAGGAGGAAATGTGACATTCGAATAAAAGCCATAAAATACATTAATAGGCTTGGGAAAATAACTTAAAAAGAACTGGTCCAGTAAGTACAGCACATTCCCGGAATAGATGAGACCAGACTCCCAGGATGAATAAGACAGATGAGTCCTAGAGATAGGGAAGTCATTAGACTCCCAGGATGACTAGGAGCTGATGAGTCCTTGAGATAAGGAAGTCGTAAAAACTCCTAAGATAGTTAATGTGACCACATCCTAAGGGATAGATAGGGACATTTCCAGCTGGGGGCTTTCAACTGTATGACTGGTTGCTAAGGCACATGACTAAAAATTTAATTTGGAGGAGCCAATTGCTAAACGCCAAATTCGCTTCTGTATGAACTGCTTGCTTGCTACGCTATAAAAACCCCTAGATTGTAGGCGCTCGGTGTGGCTCTTGTGACTACCACTTGAGTCCACCCCTGCGCAGCTTAATTTTGCTTTGTTCTCTTTTTCTCTTGGCCATAAAACTTTGTCTGAAACTCTCCAAACGTCTCCAGTGTCTGTTTTACCCGGCGAGTGTAACAACTACCTTATTGATAGTATCAGCCACTTGGTTTCTTTTGAGTTTCTAGAAAGTCCCCCTCTTTTAGTGCTCTGGACAGTGGACTTATGGCCACTGTTTCCAGGCAGCAGGCTCCTGCATTGTTTGTTGGGGTGAGGTTTAAGCCTCACCTTTGTTAGTTCTTAAGCCTTCTGATGGCCCCTCTTCTACTGTGCCTGTCTTAGGTTGTTCCTGCCTTCAGGAATCTTACTTGTCTTTGGCTAACCCAGCCATCTTAGGGGCCAGTTATGTGATTTAGGAAGGAGCACTGTCCCTTACAAAATGCGTAGTTTTTTTAGCAGCTGATGTTTTTACCTTTCTAAAAACAATACATTTTCTTTCTAATTTCTAGAACTGATTGCTTATGTAAAGGCTAAAGTGACTACTTGAGTATTTTCTTTGATCCTGGCTTACAAAAACTGGTGGAAAGTGTCCAAAATTTCCTCACTTGTTTGGGTGCTAGAAACTCACTTTAAGGTAGGCAACCAGAAACATTTTCTTGAAGTGGTCTTGATTGTCTTAAGTGGGGCAGTGGTATATACAGTACAGATTCTAACAGTCCTGTTAGGGCTTGAGGCTTCCCTGATATAAAGGGAATTCTGAACTTTCTAATTCTATGTCACTTGGGAAAAAGGATTTAAGCTTTAAGCTATTTTCTATTACATTTATGCCTCAAATTCTAAAGATCTAGTTACAAGCACCAACCAAAATGACCAATATTTTATAAAATAAATTTTATATTCTACTTAATCACAAATTTTTTTTATATTCCAAGAAAACATTTATGCTGTAGTTTATGCATCCTAACAGATACTGTCTATAAAAAAGCTCAAGAGAAACCGATTTCTGTTCACATTCTTTAGCCTTTTTTCTCTGGGCTCGAAACTTAAATGTTTCCTACTACCACAATTATTTATGTTCTATTTTCTCCCTTCCATCTATTATGTTGAGAATTCTACTGTTTAAGCCAATCAATAGTAATATTTGTCACTCTGGGTTTGGTGATCTAACTTTTGAACAATACTGCTTCAAAAATAATAAACTGAACATTTGTACACCACAAAATATATCAATAATCATTACATATTCTCTAATATTTAAACCAAGATTTCAACATCACAGGGCTATGAAATAGCCAAATAAAAAGGGAATTAAACAAAATGCTCTTGAAGTAAATATATTTCTAACATGGAGAAGACTTTTTTTTACATAACAAGGGGGATCCTTGGTACAAAAAGGAAGCATTTAGATTTGGCAGGCTATACAATTCTATATGCCTTTTTAGCAAAATTTTAGTGCAGTTTACAATAAGAGGATTGTAAACTACTGTCCCAATGAACTAATTTGATTCACTGAGAAAAATAAATGGTAAAAATGCGCCCACTATTTTCTAACTACCCAGGTGGCAGAGAGATGCTAACCCTCTTTTTGACCCACAGTGCTTTACACTATTAAGTCTCAATATAAGGGAATCGGTCAAGGATGCCTGGAATGTCAAGTCCCTAAGGGGAAGCAGGCTCTGGGAGCTGTTAGAGGAGCCTGTCAATCTTTGTGCAGCCATTAGCGAAACAATGGCCCCTCCAAAGCAGGAAAGCAATCCAATCCACCACTTGCAACCACAACTGCACCCTCCAAGCAGCTGCCCAGTGCCATTTCCCACAACAAAAGCAGCAAACCCAAAAAAACAAATTTCACAAATTCACCTTCCCAACATTGGGCTACTCTAGCCCACACAAAGTCCTCAATTTTTCTGGGGACACAGCAACCCTGCAATTCCCTGATAACCCTCTTATAATTTTCCACTATTATGGCTAAAGCAGTGGGTCTCCCTCATAAACCCTGTACTCCCATGTCAGACACAACCATGCCACACAAAGGAACTGGGGAAAGGTAGGAGAAACTTGAGGGGATCCAACACGTGCCTTGGCCCCATGGGAGAGAATTTGGAACCCTTCTCCTAGTGCCAGCACTATCTACTATGCACTCATTCTCCCTTTCACAACTTTCCCACACACCAATGGAGAGCAACAAGCCACCACCCCCAACCCATGGAGGGACTTATGTGACCACCATGTCCTAGGGAGAGGAAAGGGAGAGGTAGCCAGAGGGCCTGTCCCTGAGAATCCAAGCCCACAGTATCCTATCACTTATGATCTCATTACTCCTTTTCCTTCTTGGAGCTGCAATTCATTTTAAGAAATTGATAACCCAGTTATCTCCATTGGCTTCTTGAAAGTGCTTTTTTAGGGCAGTGGTCCCCAACCATTTTTGGGCCACAGACCAGTTTAATGTCAGAAAATTTTTTCACAGGACCGGCCTTTAGAATTGGACAGATAAATTTATAAAATAAAACTATGCAACCGGCGTAAAAACGGGTATTTTTAAATATAATTGTCAAACTTACAAGACAAGCCTCTCAAGAGTGAGTCTTAGATGAATGTAACAGGAGGGAATCTGGTCATTTTTAAAAAATAAAACATTCAAGCTTTAAATATAAGTAAAAAATGGAAATATAAGTTATTCTTTCTCTGTGGACTGGTACCAAATTGACCCATGGACCGGTACCGGTCTGTGGCCTAGGGATTAGGGACCACTGCTTTTAGGGGACAACCTAAGGGGGTCTTTTGTGTACTGGGTCCTCCTCCTATATTGAAACTGTCTGGGGAGGCCCATACCATAAAATGTCAGATTTCTTGAACAAAGAATCTACAGTACAGACAATTCACCATTTAAGAATTTTTAATACTTCTATGAATTTTGCTAGTTTTATAATTTGCAGGCTCTGGCAGACAGCCGCTAGCTCATATGAGGTTTACGAATTTTTCTTCTCTTTTGCCTTTTGGTTTTAAGTCAGAAATTTCCAATTTTTGCATACAAGAACTTAAGTCAGGCCTTAAAAAACAGGCACATTTAGACATTAAATGAGACCACATACAATCACACAAATCAAGAAATTTAAATGAGCATGCTTTACTTATTCCAATTACTACCTTACATTTACCCTTGACTTTTGGCACACAGTTCAACAGACAAAGGAAGGGGTTCCCCCTGTCAGGGGCCTCTCAGGGGCTCACCCAGCCACATTCTTCATGGGAGCTTAGGCTCAGGCACCAGAGATCCCCACTCACACACAATCATTCAGGGGTTTTAGACAGAAATATTAGAAACAAAGAATGAGATTGTAACAAGCAGAAAGGTGTTTCTAGAAGTTCAAGACAGGACTGATTAACTCAGTCCACACTCAGGTCTCTTCCTGAAAACCACTAAATGTCCCCATCTGTCTTTTCCTCAGAGCACAACCAGATATTTCTGGAAGTTTGAAGCAAGACTGGTTAAATCAGTCCCTACTAATTGTTTTCCTGGAGTACAACCAGATGTGTCCCAGAAAAGCCCGAGGCAGGACCCAAAACTCTCCACTGACATCTTGGTCTTGGAGAGCCTATTTCAAGAGTGCAACTGTGTCTGGTCCTCTATGCACTAGTCCAAATTGACTAGTCCCTTGGTCAGCAAACTGCAGCTTGCGACCCACATGCTGCTCTTTGGCCCCTTTAGTGTGTGGTTCTTCCACAAAATACCACATGTGGGCACTACCTCAATAAGAAATGTTACCTCCCTATATCATTTAAGTTAAAATTTGGCTCTAAAAAGAAATTTCAATTGTATTGTTGATATTTGGCTCTGTTGACTAATGAGTTTGCAAACCACTGGACTCGACTCCCAAATAGAATTCAGCAAAGCAACAGATTTTCCTCACTTATCTCTGGAGGTCAGAATTTATACTCCTTGATTTCTGCCAAATTTGTCAAATTTGGGGACTGGAGGTGTCTAACCCCCACAGGAAAGTGAGAGGCCTGGAACATCTCAGATGGGGCCTCTACTTTGAGATCCAAGTGGGGTCAGGCAACCCTTTGAAGAGACCAGCTGATCTGGGTGTCTCTACCCGGTGATGCAAAACACCAGCATCCTGGATGAGCCCCCAAATGTTGTAAAGTACTGTATCTTAATCTATGTGTTACATAGTCGAGACACCAAGTTCAAATGAATTTTTGAGATTTATTAAGCTGGCTGCATATGACTAACATGGGGTATAGCTGACCCAAATTGTGCAGTGTCAAATATAGCTCTGAGGCTGGTTATACCCTTGACCACATACGGGTTGGGGAAAAAGGAGGGAGAGCATGACCCAATCTTTTTTTTTACAGAGAGAGTCAGAGAGAGGGATAGATAGGGACAGACAGGAAAAGAGAGATGAGAAGCATCAGTTTTTCATTGTGACACCTTAGTTCATTGATTGCTTTCTCACATGTGCCTTGACCGTGGTCCTTCAGCAGACCAAGTAACCCCTTGCTCGAGGCAGTGACCTTAGGTCCAAGCTGGTGAGCTTTGCTCAAACCAGATGAGCCCACATTCAAGCTGGCGACCTCAGGGTCTTGAACCTGGGTCTTTTGCATCCCAGTTTGACACTTATCCACTGTGCCACCACCTTGTCAGGCCTTGACACAATCATTAACAAGCTTATAACATTTGTCTAGAGCAGGGGGTCTCAAACTCGCGGGTCGCATGCGGCCCGCCGAACAATTTTGTGCGGCCTGCAGACTAATCCACGAAGTTCAAAATATTTTGGATAAAATTAAGTAAGCCTTAGGGGGCCTACTTGTATTTTTCATTTCTCTAGTGTCCTTGCTCGATATTAGCTTAGTTAACAGCAGTTGTGATGCGAACTACAGTTTCTGGTCATTTTTGTGACACTGAAAAGTGTTGGGTAACAGCTGCCTTTTGTAGACCTAGTGCGGCCTGCTGAACGGCTGTGATCTTGCTCTGTGGCCCACATGCTGAGTTGAGTTTGAGACCCCTGGTCTAGAGGATCTATAAAAACTATTAAAACTTTCAATGTGTGATGTTTTAGATATCAAAGACATTTACAAATCTTTTATTGTCTCTCCTCCTTTGCCTAGAGGTATATGTTACTCCCAAGATTCCAGGAAGGGAGAGAGAGTTAAAATCAGTGTTAGGTCAGGGGTCCCCAAACTATGGCCCGTGGGCCACATGCGGCCCTCTGAGGCCATTTATCCGGCCCCACCGCACTTCAAGGGGGGGCACCTCTTTCATTGGTGGTCAGTGAGAGGAGCACATTGACCATCTCATTAGCCAAAAGCAGGCCCATAGTTCCCATTGAAGGTGTACTGTTCAGTTTGTTGATTTAAATTTACTTGTTCTTCATTTTAAATATTGTATTTGTTCCCGTTTTGTTTTTTTACTTTAAGATATGTGCACTGTGCATAGGGATTTGTTCATAGATTTTGCTTTATAGTCTGGCCCTCCAACGGTCTGAGGGACAGTGAACTTAGCCACCTGTGTAAAAAGTTTGGGGACCCCCTGGTGTAGGGCATGCAAACATTGTCTCCTATTGAAAGGGGAAAGGAAGTTCTTCAGATCATCTTGATCCTTTCAGAGAACTAGAGTTAAAACTAAATGACCCAGTCATCCTTGCAAGCCAGAAAGCCTCTGCATTCTTCTCCCTTCATTTTCTGAAGAAAGGATGGGGCAAGAGGCCTGACTTTTCCTCTTTAAAATGGCATTGCCAAATACTGTTTTACAGTTCTTTGGCACTTCACCACACTGACTCGGACTTCCAGGGATTCCTTTGTGTGCTGTCTATGTTGAGATCTCATTCTTTGCTTTTATTGTTTCTGTCTATAAACCCCTAAGTGACTGGTTGTGTGAGTGAGGATCTTTGGTGCCTACATCTGAGTTTGCAGTTTGTGGCTCCTGTAAGGGATGCAGCCAGGTGAACACCTGAGAGGCCCCTGACAGGGCAACCTTTTCCCTTGTCCATTGAATTGCCTACAAGTCAAATGTGAATGTACATGGTAAATTGTCCACTCTGAAGTTTCTCTTTGTTCATCAGAGAAGTCTCTCATGACATTTTCTGGTTTGAACCACCTTACCTGGACTTTCTAGATCTCTTCTCTTCAATTCAAGACCTGTAGTTTCAAGGCTCTCTGTTTAACATTTCCCCAGAGGAAATTGCTTTTTCTGTTACCTCCTGTTGTGTAGCCAGTAGCCACGGCCACCATCACAGCAGCCTGGCCCATGCAGGTTTGCATTGGATTTGGACAGTCGGTAAAAAAACAACGGAGCCAAAAACTGATAGGCCATTACCTTGAATCCTAGCTTGCAACCAGTGGGCAAGTAAAAACACACACTGGGCTCCAAGACTGATTCACATTCAGTGCTCACAAAGCTACTGACTTATCCGAATTTCCTAGAATCAAAGGTTTCTAGCTCACCAGATTTATTCACCTCTGTTCCCCATCTCCTTCCTTCTCCTTGCACAAACTGGCTTCTCACTCAACACTCTGCCTTCTTGGCTGCTTCTCCTGGCCTCCTCCATGAGGCCTCTCTCTGCTCTCCTCTCTGCTCTCCTCTCTGCTCTCTCCTCTAATGATAATCTCAGGAACCAAGAGAGCAAGCTCCTGTTCTGCCCCTATTTTATAGTGTAGAAATCCAAACCTTTAATCCAATATACAAAATAGGGAAGTGTCTAATATCATACAAAGTCACTTATCTGGGGCATGATGGGATTGTATCACCCCACACAAAAAGGGTGGGAAAGGCTTAGTCCCAAAACCAAGCCCCAGGCTACAAGGATTCTGCCTGCCCACAGCTTGCCCCCAACACACAATATCACCTGGGCAATGGCCTCCACGTGGGCAGTGCCATCTTTAACAAAGTGAGCAATAATACATGTTATCCACCCAACAGCTCCTATCGCTCCTCTTTTCAATTGGAAATTTCTGGCTTTAAAACCAAAGGGTAGGAGGAAAATTTGTAAACAAGCCCACAAATTATAAAACTAGCAAAATTCATAGAAATACTATATTGCTTAAAGCTAAAAACTAAAGATCTGAGTGCTGGAAGAGTATCAAGTAGAAACTAGTTTTGTAGTAAGGTATTTGAAAAACTTCCTTGTTCTTTAAATAGGAGATAGAATTTGTATATTGCTCTCTTTCTCCCCCTCTTTGAATCCTAGGAATAGCATGCCCCTAGGCATTGGAGGGAGGGGAGAGACATTGGAAGAATCTGTGAAATGTAAGTCTTGTGAATCCCCACCTGTATGTAGTTGTAAGCTTGTGTCATGATGTTATGCCTCCCCCCACCTGTATGGTGGTCAAAGAGTATATAAGCAGCCTCTGAGAGGTAATCAGGGCTGCATGATTTGGGTAGGAGGATTGCCCTGTGTATGCCACTGGCTTTCATAATAAAACTTCTCAAAATTCATATTGGACTTGGTGTTTCTACATGAACCCACAGAAATGAGGTACAGTACTTTATAAACAGTTTCAGATATTCACTTACTGACCCAAACAAGTTTTACCCACTTGGAAGATATGGGGTAGGAATAGTATTAAGAAGGAAAATAGAAAAGATTATAACTTTTCTTTAGAGGAATCTTATAGAAAGGGGAACAGGGCCAGATGAAAATGTTTGGGAAACAATAAACCACGGGTGTGGACCCTGTTAGTTATCAGTTCCTTGAACTGAATTGCAGCTCCAGGAAGGAGAACGAGTGATGGGATCATGAGTGATAGGATTATGGAGGATGGGATTGTCAGGGACAGACCCTCCAGCTGCCTCTCCCCTTCCCCTCCCTAAGACATGAAAGTCACATAGGCCCTCCATAGGTTAGGACAGGGGTCAGGAACCTATGGCCTGCGAGCCAGATGTGACTCTTGATGGCTTCATCTGGCTCACAGTCAAATTAATAAAAAAATTATAATGTTAGCCCTGGCCGGTTGGCTTAGCGGTAGAGCGTCGGCCTAGCGTGTGGAGGACCCGGGTTCGATTCCCGGCCAGGGCACACAGGAGAAGCGCCCGTTTACTTCACCCCCCTCCTTCCTCTCTGTCTCTCTCTTCCCCTCCCACAGCCAAGGCTCCATTGGAGCAAAGATGGCCCGGGCGCTGGGAATGGCTCTGTGGCCTCTGCCTCAGGCGCTAGAGTGGCTCTGGTCGCAACATGGCGACGCCCAGGGTGGGCAGAGCGTCGCCCCCTGGTGGGTGTGCCGGGTGGATCCTGGTCGGGCGCATGTGGGAGTCTGTCTGACTGTCTCTCCATTTTCCAGCTTCAGAAAAATGCAAAAAAAAAATATGTTAAAAATATAAAACATTCTCATGTATTACAATCCATTTCCTACCGCTCATATTCATAGTTGTGGGTGGCTGGTGCCAATCACAGCTGTCCTCCAGGATAACACCAAATTTTTATTGGATAATGCTTAATGTTCACGGGTCATTGGGAGGTCAGGAAGTAAACTTTCTTCCTTTTAATCAAGTAGTCAGCTAATTGCAGAAACCCTTTTGATGAAGTTGATGGCTAAAAGAAAAGTATGCCAAAACATTTATGCTTGATGTTGCCAATGAACTTTTTGATGACTTTTTGGATAAAGACAAGGTAATCAAACAAATAAAAGATATGCCTCTGTAGGCAAGAACTGTTCACGATTGTACCATCATGATGGCAAATCAAATTGAGGCAACACATGTGAAGGACATAAATGCAGCACCATTCTTTTCTCTCACTTTGGATGAGTCAACCGACGTAAGCCCTTTATCCCAGTTTAGTGTGATTGCAAAGGATGCTGTCGTGACACACTACTTGAGGAAATTCTTACTGTTTTGCGTATGAAAAAGACAATAAGAGGGGAGGGTTTATTCAAGTCTTTCACTGAGTTCACTAAAGAAAAAAAATCTACGGATGGATAAACTTATTTCGATGTGTACTGATGGTGTTCTGTGCATGGTGGGGAAAAACAGAGGAGTGTGTTTCTTCGTGAACTTGAAAAGAGGCCCACTCTAAGTTTTCACTGCATCCTACATCAGGAGGCACTTTGTGCTCAGATGTGTGGCTAGCAGCTTGATGAGGTGATGTTGCTGGTCATTTGGGTGGTCAACTTTGTTTTCTGAGCTTTAAATGATCGCCAGTTTAAAACACTGCTGGATGAAGTTGGGAATAATTATCCTGGTCTGCTTCTGCACAGCAATGTGCATTGGTTGTCAAGAGGGAAGGTGCTCAGCCATTTTGCGGCTTGTCTGAGCGAAATCTGGACTTTTCTTGAAATGAAAAATGTCGAGCATCCTGAGTGAGCTAACGCTGAGTGGCTCCTGAAGTTCTATCATCTCATGGACATGACTGAACATCTGAACCACTCAATGTGAAAGGCCTTGGAAATACAGTCTTATCCCTTCAACAAGCAGCAAGCTGGAACTCTTCATCACTGACGTTGAAACAGGTCATTTTACTACACTTTGAAAAACTGGGAGAGTTTAAAGATGCATGCACAGCAACTGACTCTGCTCAACATCTTGATCTCCAGCAGCTAGCAGGCTTCACATCTAATCTCCTGCAGTCATTCAAAGCACGCTTTGGAGAATTTAGTAAGTGCACTCATCTTTTTAAGTTCATCACCCATCCACACAAGTGTGCAGTGGACAGTGCCAACCTCAGTTACATTCCTGGTGTCTCCGTCAGAGATTTTGAGCTACATGCTCACCTGAAGGCCTCAGACATGTGGGTGAATAAGTTCAAGTCACTGAATGAGGATTTGGAAAGAGTTTCATGACAGCAAGCAAACACAAGTGGGGAGAAATGAAAAAACTTCAACCCGCAGACCAGCTGATTGTCAAAACTTGGAGCGCACTTCCCATCCCATACCACATACTGCAGTGTGTGAGTATTGCTGTACTGACAATGTTTGGCTCCATGTATGCATGTGAGCAGTCTTTCTCACATCTAAAGAACGTTAAGACCAACCTATGGTCATGTTTAATGGATGGAAGTCTCAATGCCTGCATGAAACTTAACCTCAGCATATATCAACCGGACTACAAAGCCATCGGCAAAACCATGCAGCACCAGAAGTTGCATTAATGGTAAGAAGTAGTTTATTCAGCATTGGTTAGCAACAACATAACATTACTAAAAAGAATTCAGAGACTTGTACTTTAAAAGTGTTGGTCTGCCTGACCTGTGGTGGTGCAGTGGATAAGCATCGACCTGGAAATGCTGAGGTCGCCAGTTTGAAACCCTGGGCTTGCCTGGTCAAGGCACATACGGGAGTTGATGCTTCCAGCTCCTACCCCCTTCTCTCTGTCTCTCTCTTCCTCTCTGTCTCTCTCCTCTCTAAAGATTAATAAAAAAGTGTTGGTCTTACATAAAATGCACACATTTAACTTGTATTTAGTGTTAAACATAATGGCTCTCACAGAATTACGTTTTAAAATATGTGGCAGTCATTGCTCTCTCGGCCAAAAAGGTTCCCGACCCCTGGGTTAGGAGTAGTGACTTGTCACCCTCCACTGGTGTGTGAGAGGTTGTGGGAAAGAGTATGAGTGTGGAATGAATGAGACTGACACTAGGAGAGGGTTTTGACTCTCTCCTACAGGGCCAAAGCAAGTGTTGGGTCCCCTACCCTTCCCCAATTTCTTTGTTTGGCATAATTGTTGTTTGACATGGGAGGCATGAGGTTCACAGGGAAACACTGCTTTAGCCACTATGGTCAAGAATTATAAGAAAGGGTTATCAGGAAATTCTGGGGTTACTATGTCCCCAGGGAAATTGAGGACCTCGTGTGAACTAGAATAGCCCACTGTTGGGAAAATGAGTTTGTAAAATTTGTGTTTTTTTAGTTTACTTTTATTGTTAGAAATAGTGCTGGGCAGCCACTCAGAGCAAGGCAGTTGATTATAAGTGGCAGATTGGATTACATTCCTGCTTGGGAGGAGCCATTGTTTTGCCAATGTCTGCTAGAGAAGAGGCAGAGAAAGAAGCCATGTTTGCAAACAGGAAAAAAAGGAAAAAAGTGGCAGCAGGGTTTTACATGAGGTAAGCTCAACTTTTCCAATGGAACTGAGCCCTCAATGGCTTATTTAAAAATTATTTAATCTATTGCATTTACATACTGTAAAGCCGGTAGCCAGGGCCACCATCACAGGCGCCTGGCCCATGCAGGTTTGCATTAGATTCAGACAGTTGGTAATGAAACAATGGAGCCAAGAACTGGTGGGTCATCATTTCTAATAGTAGCTTGCACCCAGTGGGCATGTAAAACACACGCTAGGCTCCAAAACCCACTTATTCAGTGCTCACAAAGCACTGAGTTATCCGAGTTTTTTTAGATTCAAATGTTTCTAGCTCACTAGCCTCATTCACTTCTGTTCCCCATCTGCACAAAATGGCTTCTCCTTCAACACTCCACCATCTTGGCTGCTTCTCCTGGCCTCCTCCACGTGGCCTTTCTCTGCTCTCCCCTTTAATGCTAATCTCAGGAACTGAGAGAGCAAGCTCCTGGTCTGCCCCCATTTTATAGTGTAAAAATCAAAACTTTAAGCCAATATTTACAAATAAAGTCTCTGATACAAAGTCACTTATCTGAGGCATAATGGGATTCCTCATGAGAGTGTACCACCCCACATCAAAAACGGTGGGAAAGGCTTAGTCCCAAAACCAAGCCCCAGGCTACAAGAATCCTGCCTGCCCACAGTCCGCCCCCAACACACTTTAATATAATCATGCCCATCCCAAGCAATTAGGGCAACCAATGCCATCACCTGGGCGGCGAGCTTCCACCGAGGTAGTGCCATCTTTAACAAAGTGAGCATAATATATTATATCTGCCCAACACATAGATTCTAGTGTCTCCACGAATGCATCCCCCCTCCCCCATATTCCCCCCTACATCTCCCTTTCACCTTCCCAACAGCTCCTTCCCCCCTTCCCTTCAGGTTTAATTCCATTCCTCCGTTTACATTGTTCCTTGGATTCTTCAAATGAGTGAGGTCATATTTTTTTTTTCTCTGCCTGGCTTATTTCACTTAACAGAATAGTTTCCAGGTCTATCCATGTTGTTGCAAAAGGTAATATTTCCTTCTTTTTCCATGGTCCCATAGGATTCCATTGTATATATGTACCACAGCTTTTTAACCCACTCATCCACCTCACACCAATCAGAATGGCACTTACTAACAAAACAACACATGATAGGTGCTGGCGAGGATGTGGAGAAAGGGGAACCCTCCTGCCCTGCTGGTGCGAATGCAGACTGGTGCAGCCACTGTGGAAAATAGTATGGAGATTCCTCAAAAAATTAAAAATCAGGCCCTGGCCGGTTGGCTCAGCGGTAGAGCGTCGGCCTGGTGTGCGGGGACCTGGGTTCGATTCCCGGCCAGGGCACATAGGAGAAGTGCCCATTTGCTTCTCCACCCCCACCCCCTCCTTCCTCTCTATCTCTCTCTTCCCCTCCCACAGCCAAGGCTCCATTGGAGCAAAGATGGCCCGGGCGCGGGGGATGGCTCCATGGTCTCTGCCCCAGGTGCTAGAGTGGCTCTGGTCACGGCAGAGTGACACCCTGGAGGGGCAGAGCATCGCCCCCTGGTGGGTGGAGCGTCCTCTGGTGGGCGTGCTGGGTGGATCCCGGTCGGGTGCATGCGGGAGTCTGTCTGACTGTCTCTCCCCATTTCCAGCTTCAGAAAAATACAAAAAAAAAAATTTAAAATCTAACTGCCTTTCAACCTAGCCATCCCACTTAGAGGAATATATCCCAAGAACACCATATCACTGACTCAAAAAAAGAAATGCACCCCCATGTTTATGGCAGCATTGTTCACAATAACAAAGATATGGAAACAGCTCAATGGCTCATTTAAAGTAATAGTATTTGGGGAGTTTTTGTGCGGGTTTTTTGTCTTGTTTTGATCTGCTTTGTTTTGTTTTTTCAAAAAGCAAGAAGTACGGTTTCTCTTTGGTAATATTAAATAAGCTGGCTAACTACACAGTCCTTATCTTGGTGTAGTCCCCTAGTGGCAGACGAAGTCCAGGAGTCCAGAATATCCAGGGAGTTATTTCAGGTTCAAGGTTAGTGTGATCCTTATAAAATTCTGATGGGAATTTGTTGGGCAAATAAGTTTGTAAAATTTGTGTTATTTGGTTTTGCTCACTTTGTTAAAAATGGTGCTGATTCTGTGGGGTGACTGATTACCTTCATGCTTGGAAAGGGGCTTGGTTATGCTAATGTATGCTGGAGGAGGGACTTGTGCTCTGAAAAGTTTTAAAAGGAGGAGCTAGGAGACCATTTTGGGCAGAGAGAAGATAGACCATGTTTTGCAGGGAGAGATGCCACATGGCAGAGAGGAAGCAAGCAAGATGATGGGGAGCTGAACAGAGGTGAGGGGCTTTATAAGCTCTACTGAATTGGTGAGGTGGGAGCCTTTGATTCTAGGAAAACGTGGAAAGTTTCTCCTGGTTGTGGAACAGGAGGACCTGTGTATTTTCTCACCCACTGGTTGTGAGCAGGAATAAAGGATGGCTCACCAGTTCTTGGCTCCTTTGCTTCATCACCATCTGTCATAATCAAACATGAACCTGTATGGTCCAGGAGGCTGTGATGGTGGCTTCGGCTACTGATCTTAGTCTTACGGTGTAAGGCCACGAGCTGGCTTGTCAAGGATGCCAAAGAGAAAACATTTCCCAACTTTGATCTAGATTCAGACAACTAATTAGGCATATGATTACTTTTCTATTCATAACTCCTGCCAGTGATACCTCTTCACTTTCTCAAATTCATCCTCTTCTCTCCACCGTCAGTGCCACAGTTTTGGTTCAGCTCTTCCTTCTCACCTGGGTAACTCATCATAGCCTCAACCATGCACTTGTCATACAGCCTTAAGAGTTATGTTTTACCTATGTCTGTCTGACTATCATAAGCTCTCTGAGGGCAGGCATTTTGTCTTATGTGACTTTTTCTGCCAGCACATTATGAACTGCTTGACACATATTAGAGAAAAACAAAAATTTATGGAATGAACACATCTTGCAGATTATCTCCCTCTCACCAATCCCTCTGCTCTAATCTAGCCTCCACAATGCTACCAAAATAATGTTTCCAAAATATAAATCTGACCATGCATACACCTGGCTAATACCCTTTTATGATACCTAAAAGCTTGCAGAATAATGTGTGTTTGTGCCTACCACTTGTTTTTGTCTCTGCCCCTCTCCCCACCCTGAGGGAAATCTCATGCTACATCTTTACCCAAGTCATTCCCTGCATGCCATGTTTCTCACACAGACTTCCAAGCTTTCATTTAAGCAGTTCCCTTTTCCCAGGATGCCATTTCTACCTTGATTCCTTGATCTAATGTCTTCATCCTTCAGAATTTAGATCGTCAGTCTCTCCAGGGAGCATGCCCTAACTCAGGAGTAGTTAACCTTTTTATACCTACTGCCCACATTTGTATCTCTGTTAGTAGTAAAATTTTCTAACCGCCCACTAGTTCCACAGTAATGGTGATTTATAAAGTAGGGAAGTAACTTGACTTTATAAAATTTATAAAGCAGAGTTACACCAAGTTAAAGCATATAATAATTACTTACCAAGTACTTTGTCAGATTTTCGCTAAGTTTGGCAGAATAAATCTTTATAAAACAACTTACTATAGTTAAATCTATCTTTTTATTTATACTTTGGTTGCTCCACTACCGCCCACCATGAAAGCTGGAACGCCCACTAGTGGATGGTAGGGACCATCTTGATTACCACTGCCCTAACTCTTCAGTCTGGATTAGATGTGTTATTGGGCTTTCCAAACATATTAAATACATTTACCTTGGCATTTATCACAGTGAATGGTATCTTTCTATTAATTTATACATTTACCCTCTTAGACTTATATATTCTTATATATATTCTTATACTCTCAAAGAATATATCCTGCCTGACCAGGTGGTGGCGCAGTGGATAGAGCGTTGGACTGAGATGCAGAGGACCCGGGTTCGAGACCTTGAGGTCGCCAGCTTGAGCGTGGCTCATCTGGTATGAGCTAGGCTCACCAGCTTGAAGCCAAGGTCGCTGGCTCCAGCAAGGGGTTACGCGGTCTGCTGAAGGCCCGCGGTCAAGGCACATATGAGAAAGCAATCAATGAACAACTAAGGTGTTGCAACGCGCAATGAAAAACTAATGATTGATGCTTATCTCTCTCTGTTCCTGTCTGTCCCTGTCTATCCCTCTCTCTGACTCACTCTCTGTCTCTGTAAAAAAAAAATCAAGAAATAAAATCTCTTTAAAAAAATATATATATCCTATTCATGCTTGAATTTTCACTGCCTGGCATAATATTTGGATATATCAGTTTGATAAATTGACAAATAATTATAAAAATAAATAAATGCATAATTTAACATTTTCACATCCACTGTTACATTTGAGTCTCACTTTAGTTTCATGATATTAAATGTACAGATTCCAGAGCTCTTATAAAAGAAGATAAAAAAAGGGTATCTTGTCCTGGCCGGTTGGCTCAGCGGTAGAGCGTCGGCCTGGCGTGCGGGGGACCCGGGTTCGATTCCCGCCAGGGCACACAGGAGAAGCGCCCATTTGCTTCTCCACCCCTCCGCCGCGCCTTCCTCTCTGTCTCTCTCTTCCCCTCCCGCAGCCAAGGCTCCATTGGAGCAAAGAAGCCCGGGCGCTGGGGATGGCTCCTTGGCCTCTGCCCCAGGCGCTACAGTGGCTCTGGTCGTGGCAGAGTGATGCCCCGGAGGGGCAAAGCGTTGCCCCTGGTGGGTGTGCCGGGTGGATCCCGGTTGGACGCATGCAGGAGTCTGCTGTCTGACTGTCTCTCCCTGTTTCCAGCTTCAGAAAGAAAAAAAAAGGGTATCTTGCACAAGATTATACCACTAGTAAATCAAGGATCTATGTTTCAAACCCAGAGCCCTCTGGCTTCAAATGCTGTGCTTGTAATGTCAATACTCAAGAATGCATTAGCACCTCATAAGCATGAAAATTTGACCACTTCATGGACCAAATTGCCTGAGACTCATGCTGTGCTCCATGAGGTATTTGATGATTAACCTCAACCTACCTGGATTATTCTGACTTTCTTCTTCACTGATGTCTAGCTAGCACTGTTGGTTCTGTCTGTAAATGGTTACCTCAGATAGTTACAGCACTGGGCCAAGGAAAGCAGGATTATAAGGTTAGGCCATTTTGTGCAGCTAGGATGCTTTAATTCATCTGACACTGCACACACTTTTTTTTTTTGGTGTGTGTGTGTTTTCATTATTTATGTTTAATGAAAATAGTTCTCCGAAGGCCATTTAGGTTGGAGAACTCCAGCTACAAAGTCACCCCTGAAACAGACGGAGAAACTTTGCGACCCTAGCTGCACTCTCCTTTGAAGAGGAAATGCAGGGTCCTGACTGGGGTCACAGGTTTGATCCCCAGCCAAGGCACACTTGGGAAGCAATCACTGAGTACAGGACCCAATGGAACAACTAAGTGGAACAAGGAGTTGCTGCCTCGCTGCCCCCTCCTCTCAGAAAATATATTCCTTTACAAATAAACTCACAGAGTACATACAGGTAATGTTTCTGTTTTGTAATAACTGGAGCAGAGTTTGGGCACAGTTCACCACTCAAGCCCCTGTGGCTGAATAGGCCTATTTCAATCTGAAGCCAACAATGATAGTACAGTGCCTGTGAAGAGGAAGGTACAGTTACATGAGTTATTTTGAAATTGTCATCCTTTGCACAGATCAAATTCTTGCAAATTTACCCTCCTCAAGGCGCATACCTCATGTCTTTTGAGGCGATGAAAGGAAGGGGTGAGCTCCTTGGCTTCTTCGTTTATTTTTTGTGGACAAAGGAAAGGAACTCCTCATGGGGACCCTCACCGCCCCAGCCAGGCCTGCTTCAGCCCTTAGGGGCAACCCCCACCTCACACCCTCCTTCTGTGTCTCAAACCGGGTGGGCGGGGCGGGCCTGGCTGGGCCTGCGGCGGGGGTGGGTGGGGGGGTGACGGGAGGAGGGTGGAGAGAGGAGATGAGGGCCATTCATTCCGATGGACCTCTCTCAATGGCTTTATTGAAATGCAAAGTATCCAGGGAGGGAGGATGTTGTAGGAAGGGGCCCCGGTGTGGAGTGAAGAGTCTCCTCTGTTTTTCAACCTAGAAAAACCGCCATCAGCCATTTGTGATGCATGGGTGAGGGTGAGGGTGGGGGGCGCGAGTCAAGGGTCCAAGGCAACGGTATACGGCGGCGATAAGAGGGCGGTACATCTCCGTGTCTTAGATTCCCTAGGCCACGCGCAGGCGTGGAGTGATGAGGGTCCAGGGAGGCCTGAGAGGAGATGGTTTGACTCAACAACTCTCTAGGTTAAGGGCCCAGCAAACACACTCCTAAAGCAACACTGCACTTACTGCTGGTGCTGGTGGTGGTTGTCATTCATTGTCCCCTCCTCCCCCGTATTAATACAGTATTCACTTGTCTTTCTTCCGTCAAACGCTGACATGAGCCAATCACTAGGCATAGGTAAAGAAAAGTACAGGGCACACAGGTCCTGGGTGAGGGACAAAGGCCCCATGTCCTCTTAGAAGGCAAAGCCCGGAATGGCATAGAAGAGCCATTGCTTAAGAGAACAGTTTCTGGCAGAAATAGTGCACACACTTTTTAACCCATACAAACTTCCTAACAAACTAATTGGAATAATGTGAATTGATCCTGGCATATCCAGAAATGTGTTCACTGAACATTGCATTCTAAAGCAAATAAAATTAGGCAATCTAGAAGTTACTCTACATTTTTTATTAATAGGAGAGAGAAAAAATTTCCTCCAGATCCTGAAAATATTTGCTTGTTGGACTTCTAACATCTGTTTGTTACTGTTACAAAGAAAATTAAAAATGTTATAGTGCTTTTTAGTCCTAAGTACTGTCCAGCAACACCATTTTCCCTCTTTCTTTGCTTAAATTTTTGTAAACAAGTGGGAGTCTACACAGTGAATCTACTAATTGATTCCAAAAAAAATCTAGAACATTTTTAAAATAAAACCTATAGTAATGATAACTCCTATTTATAGAGCATCCAGTCAGTACTGAGCACTGAGCTGGGGGAAAATATGTGCTGACTCATTTGCAAACACAAAAACCACATAAAAAAGTTTTTATCCCCCTTCATAGATGGGACAATTAATGTTCTGAGAGGTTATGGAGCTTTTCCAATATTCCAAGTCAGCTAATGAAAATAACTTAGACTTTGAACAAGTGTACCTAATTTTAAATACCATGCTTTATGTCCCTGTTCTATTATATTACATAGTAAGTATTCAATAAATGTTTTTGTTTAAATAAGCCAGTTGTGGCTGCACCCATTTTTACCTTAAGATATTGACCCTATTCATAAAAATGAAGCATATTCTCACTACCCCAGATCTGTCTAAAATACCTTGTTCAAGAAATGTACTTCAGGGTTTAATCACATTACTTTCCCTTCAGTGGCCAGTGCAATGCTTAATGTTTAATTATGCTGCTAGTTTTATACATAATCAATCTTTTTTATTAAAATTCAGTGAAGCAGACAACTAAGATAATTACTGCAGAATCATCTTAATTAAAAAGGTTAGCTTCAAATTAGGAGTCATTGTTTATCTTATCAGGAAACAGAATTCATGACAGGGTAGCCCTGTTCATTAATTTTTTAGTCTTTTTTTTTTTTTCCGAGACAGAGAGTGAGTCAGAGAGAGGGATACATAGGGACCAGACAGACAGGAGCAGAGAGAGATGAGAAGCATCAATCATGTTGCAACACCTTAGTGTTCACTGATTGCTTTCTCATATGTGCCTTGACTGTGGGCCTTCAGTAGACTGAGTAACCCCTTGCTCAAGCCAGCAACCTGGGTCCAAGCTGGCGAGCTTTGCTCAAACCAGATGAGCCTGTGCTCAATCTTGCAAACCAGAGTCCTGTGCATCCCAGTCCAATGCTCTATCCACTGTACCACTGCCTGGTCAGGCTTAGTCTTTCTTTAAGTTGGACATAGTATGTGATACTCCTTTGTGAGCATTTGTGTTGACACATGCACATATGCTTGAGCATATTTAGGAGTGCTTTAGTTATATCAAAGGAAAAAATTAATAAGAAGCATGAAACCAATGGACACTCAGTGAAAACCTTGATCTAGCATTGATGTCTCAGCTATAGTAATTACAAGACATTCAAAAATGAATTATTTATACCCATTGCCAATTGAATACATAATTATAATTACAACTGAATAAAAGCAACCTTAAAACTTTTTCTCGCAAGTTATGCATTTAAACAAAGACTGATGAACATCCACTCAAGTCTGGGCAGCATAAGGAAAGAATTATTATTTCCCTAGACTTTCATTTCTGGAAAACTTCCTTTTACCGTGAGAATCATGCACATAGGACTTCAGAAGTAAGTCACAGTCTCCTTGGAATGCAGGAAACTTCATTCATTCAAATGACAAATACAGCCATGATATGCTATCCCTGAGGAAGCTTGACTTCATTACTCACTACAGGTACACTGCTGCCTCCAAGTGTACGATGTTGTCATATAATTCACAGCCTAACACTGGCAAATGTTATAGGTCACTGTCCTCTGCCTTGACAGTAACAAATCATTTTTTAAATTTCACAATTATAATTCATGAATCTTTTACTTTATTAAACTTTATCACAGACTCATAGGACAAACAAAGATAGCCTTGGAGAGTGGGAGATAGAAGAGCTAACCAAGTCCCTACAAAAAAAAGACAAGAAAAACAAAAAACAAGATAAACAAGATCCAAGTAACATATCTGCCCAACTATTCCTATGTTAAAAACCTGGGAGAAGGACAGAGACAGCAGCAGAAAAGGTGGAAAAGAAATAAAAATACTGAAAAGATAATCATTTGTTGGACTTGACTTAGGATAGTTTAAATGTTTTGCATTTAAACCACACTGAAAAGTTTCTTTGTGAAACTATCTAGAAGCTAAATATCTTCCACCAGCTATAACAATGACCAGGATGACCCTTCACAACATCAAACAAGAAAGTAGCAGTTCAAATATTTTAAGCTTAGGTGGAAAAAATGTCATACAATTTTTCCATGCTAACAAGCTGAAATAAAAGGTAACAGAGGGCCAGTGTTGAGTTGGGGGGGTGGCAAACAAATAAAGTTCAAGTCGTCATTTACTACACAGGTTCTAAAACTGTCCTCTGAAGAGGGCAGATGCAGGAATCTGAAGAGGTGACAACCTGCCTCCCTAATGATAAGGGGCTCTCTGTCTTTCCTTATAGTTTCCATGGTCTCCCACCCCAGGAATAGTGGACACTAGATCTTTGTAACAAAGTAGGTAAATGCTTCTTCACACTTACTACAGGACAATGAACATAGAATCATCTTCTGTTCAGCATCTTCCTAAACAACTTCAAAAATAATTTTAAATTGGAAAGCAGACTAGCGTTGAGGATAAAATTAAACCTTTGGCCTGACTAGGTGGTGGCGCAGTGGATAGGATGCGGAGGACCCAGGTTCGAGACTTCGAGGTTGCCTGCTTGAACATGGGTATCTGGCTTGCACAAAAAGCTCACCAGCTTGGACCCAAGGTTGCTGGCTCGAGCAAGGGATTACTCAGTCTGCAGAAGGCCTGCGGTCAAGGCATATATGAGAAAGCAATCAATGAACAACTAAGGTGTCGCAACAAAAAACTGATAGATGCTTCTCATCTCTCTCTGTTCCTGTCTGTCCCTATCTATCCCTGTCTCTGACTCTCTCTGTCCCTGTTAAAAAAAAAAATTAATCATTTGCTTAAAGAAGACTTGAAAGTAATTACTGCTCTCAGTATAAAAAAAAGTGTGGAGATAGAAAGAGCATAGTCTAGGGCAGTGTTTCCTAACCTTTTTGTGCCATGCCCCACCTTAACCTTTCTAAAATTTTTATGTCCCCCCCATTTCTAAAATTATGTATGTTTTATGTAAACATACATAATTTTTAACATTAAAAAATTGATTTGTTCACTTAATAAACATAAATGGATAGGTTCTAGGTAGAAATCACTATGAAATTGTTAACAAAACACAGTAAGTAAAATTTCAAAACATAGAATGAAAAACAGAAATTTAAATTCCAAATAATTTTAATACAGATTTTTCTATATTAATTTATTATTTTAATTTAGTGTGATCCTTGCGCTTGATGCTTGCTGCACAGAGATTTTATATTAGGTTCCAATTTGGTTAGCTTTAGTCTCAAGTCTCTACGTTGTGTTCTATCCAGCCGATTTCTTTTTTTTACCATTAAATCATTTACAGCACTAAATCCACATTCAGCTAAAAATAAAGATGGAAACGGTAGCAATAGTTTTCTTGCACATTTGGGTATTTGATTTCTGTTTCCTCACAAAGCCATGCCATCGCTCCTTTGATATTAAATAAAGCTTTAACTGACTCATCATTTTGCAATTCTGCGAGTTCTTCTTGATACTGCATATTTGATATATCAGACAAATCCACTAACATTGGCTGCATCATCCATGTTGGGAAGTCAATTTGTTTTAAATCATAAAATCTTTCTTTTAAACCAGCCGATAGAATATTCAAATGATTGACAATAACAAGTAAAGCGGTATCAGTTACCTCACATTTTTGGAGCCAATGAAACTGTTTAAAGTTTTTGTTAATATGCTTCTGACATAACTCAATATTGGTAATGAAACCAAATATCTTTGCTTTTGCATCGACAAGAGTTTTATTTGTTCCTTGAAGTTATTTAATATGTTTAATTTTTCAAAGATATCAGCTAAATAACTCACAAATGCTTTACCATCTATTGTTAACAGATACTTCATTTCAGGTTTGTCGCTTAAAAATCACTAAGAGTATCAAACAGTTCCATAAATCTTTTCAAACAGTTTCCTTTAGATAGCCATCTTACTTCAGTATGAAGTAAAAGTCTCACATGGTCTTCATTTTGTTCTTCACAAAATAGCTTGAAAAGACGCTCACATTTGGCACTAGCTTTAATAGCATTAACACACTTTATTACTGTATGTAATACTTCATTCAGAACAGGCGAGATGTTTTTAGCTACCAAGTTTTCCCTATGAATAACACAATGCACAAGAATCATTTCTGGATTTGCATCTTTCATCAATTTTAAGCAGCCATTTTTCTTGCCCATCATATTGGGAGCACCATCTGCAGCACAAGATGTTATATTTTTCATTGGTATATCATTGACATCTAAGTAGTTTTTTAGCTTATTATATATATCTTGGGAGGTAGTGGTGCTTTCTAATCTTTTACAGAACAACATTTCTTCAGCAAAATGTCCTTTATCAATATATCTTACATAAGTTATCAATACTGCCTCACTGTCTCTCAAAGTTGATTCATCCATTTGCAAGGAGAATTTTCTTGTTTTCAGCTTTTCAATAAGTCGTTTTTCAATACCCTCACTCATTTCGTCTATTCTTCTGCTAACAAAATTGTTACTGAGTGGCATAGCTTTTACATCTTTGTCATTTTCAAGAACCGTTTTAAGAAATGCTGGTATTGACGGTTTTATTAAATTCTCTCCTATAGTGTGATTTTCTCCAGTTTTAGCGATGAATAAAGAAATTTGATAACTAGCCTCAAGAACACGATTATTAGTTGAAGTATGAGCAGTAAATAGAGACTTTAATGTTGTTCTTTTTTCAAAATTTTTAAAGTTTTAAAGTAACTCAAATCTGAATTAATATGAGCACTATGTTTCGCCTTCAAATGCTCCTCAAGACGACTTCGTTTCATTGATTTGTTGGTCAAGCATTGCTGGCATAAAAGACAAAAAGGAATCCGCTCATCGTGAACAGCGGGTATGAACCCAAATTTTAAATATTCCTCCGAATATTGACGAGTTTTTTTCTTGCTTGCACCACTCATTTTACTATGGGCTATAAGAAATAAAAATAAGATCAATTAAAAACTAATATTAAAATATGTGTTAAAATATATTCAATGTGACATAGAGTACACGTATACTAAAAATTCATATTTATTTAAATTTATATAACACATTTACTACACTACCACCGCAAATCAAAAGGTATCTATATTTTTTCCACTTGACAAAATTTTCTGGAAAGTTATGCTTCTAAAATTAAAATTGTCGTGCATGCACTATTATAGCCCCAATATTATTTATAAAATATTAGTGCTTTCTAGCCCCGATGCAAGAAGTACTTAATAAAGAGTTTAATATTGATAAAAATAAAATCAAATACTTACCAATTATATCTATACAATATATATATGTATATTTATTAAATCAACGAGCTTTTACAACAGTTTTGACTGACACTTATTTCAAATTAACACTAACTGAATGATGTGAAACACTACAGAAGTTGCGATGGGCCAATTAGGTGAGAATAACTGAGTTGTTTAGCGAGTTTTTAAAACGTCCGAGGTTCCCCACGGCAGACGGCACACTCCGCGGTGAACCCAGGATGAAGTTTACTTGACGACGCCAATCACCTAGTTGATATTTTGGTCTTGTCAAACGAAATTTTACTTAATAATTATTTACCGCAATTATTTAAGAATTGCATTTTTTTTGTTAAATTTGGCACCGATATCTAGCATTGCATTTAAATGGCTGGGGGCGAAAGAGTTAAAGTCGTGTAGAGTCCATTTTCAAATTGCCCCCCTTAACTATCGAATTGCCCCCCTGTGGGGCGTGGGCCCCACGTTGGGAAACACTGGTCTAGGGTATCTGTTTGTTTTCCAAAAAAGTTACTAACATACTGATTATCTTATACCTGCCTCCCTTTACATGAAGCATCGTTTCTCAGACATAAAACAAAAAGCATGGGTTGAAATATGCATACAAGGCCAACTTCCAAATAAAACACCAGCATGCAGCAGATTTGTACACAAATTCCAAGGTGCATTTTCTCCTGGAAACAATTTGTACACAGTTCCAGATGTTTTTTCTTCCAGAAAATATACTGCTCACAAAAATTAGGGGATATTTCAAAATGAATATGAAGCAATAAAGAAGCATTTGATTTATTTTGTTAAACAAGAATATCAGAAAAACCTGACCAGGCAGTGGTGCAGTGAATAGAGTGTCGGACTGGGATGCAGAGGACCCAGGTTCAAGACCCCGAGGTCACCAGCTTAAGCGCGGGCTCATCTGGTTTGAGCAAAAGCCCACCTCCAGCAAGGGGCTACTCGGTCTGCTGAAGGCCCATGGTCAAGGCACATATGAGAAAGCAATCAATGAACAACTAAGGTGTTGCAATGCACAATGAAAAACTAATGATTGATGCTTCTCATCTCTCTCCATTCCTGTCTGTCTGTCCCTGTCTATTCCTCTCTCTGACTCACTCTCTGTCTCTGTAAAAAAA
Source organism: Saccopteryx leptura (assembly GCF_036850995.1). NCBI lineage: Eukaryota > Metazoa > Chordata > Mammalia > Chiroptera > Emballonuridae > Saccopteryx > Saccopteryx leptura. The sequence goes on along the minus strand of NC_089505.1, from coordinate 58,581,055 downwards.
AAAAAAAATATCAGAAAAGCAAATGATAAGTCAAGGAAAGTTGTTTGATTATGGAAATGAGATGCAAAACCAACTTTTATTTCATTGGTGAAAATGCACTATACAAAAGGCTGTAAGTACCGCAGTATCTGCACATTCCCCGATCCCTAATTTTTTTTTTTTTTGTATTTCTCTGAAGTTGGAAATGGGGAGGCAGTCAGACAGACTTCCACATGCGCCCAACCGGGATCCACCCGGCATGCCCACTAGGGGACGATGCTCTGCCCATCTGGGGCATCTCTTTGTTGCAACCAGAGCCATTCTAGCACCTGAGGCAAAGGCCACAGAGCCATCCTCAGCGCTCAGGCCAACTTTGCTCCAATGGAGCCTTGGCTTCGGGAGGGGAAGAGAGAGACAGAGAGGAAGGAGAAGGGGAGGGGTGGAGAAGCAGATGGGCACTTCTCCTGTGTGCCCTGGCCGGGAATCAAACCTGGGACTCCTGCACGCCAGGCCGACACTCTACCACTGAGCCAATCGGCCAGGACCCCGATCCCTAATTTCTAAGAGCAGTGTAGCAACTGCTGTTTAGCATCCATTTTGCAGGTGTAAGCGATGGGTGCTTTAAATCCTGTCTTCTGGACTGTGGCCTACCATTATTACATCCAATACCTCACCTGGACATGTACTGTATATTAATGCTACAAGAATTATTCAGACATATTACTGACTGGCAGCAGATGAGCTGATAAGGAGAGGGTCATAATTTTGCAAAATGATTAATGCAGGGTGCTGTAAAATAAAAATACAACCAAGGGATGCTTCACAGATGTAGCATATTTTACAGCAAAGGCGTTGATGAATAATGAGCCTCTGGAGGTTATGCGTTCTTCTTTCCCTGCACTGACTGTGACATGTAGGACAATGTTATTTTGCTGAAAATATTCAGGCATCAGGGTTAATTGGCTTATAAATTTTTTGACAGCAGAATACTGATGGCTTGATAAACAGATTATTAAAATAAAGGGGCTAAGGGACATACACAAGGAAGATTCTCAGACAGGTGCTGAAGCTTCTCATTCCTAAGTCAGTTGTTATGGAAGAATAAAGATAACTATCATTAGAGCCACTTTTTTTTTAGATTTTATTTATTCATTATAGAGAGGGGAGAGAGAGAGAAGGGGGGAGGAGCAGGAAGCATCAACTCCCATATGTGCCTTGGCCAGGCAAGCCTAGGGTTTTCAATTGGCAACCTCAGTGTTTCCAGGTTGATGCTTTATGCATTGTGCTACCACAGGTCAGGCCAGATCCACTATTTCTTGAGTAATTACTGTGTTCTAAGTATGGAACTTACATACTGTGATGGTAAATTTTATATGTCAATATGACTGGATCACAGGGTATCCAGATATTTGACTACACATTATTTCTGAGTATGTCTGCGAGGGTGTTTTTTGGATAGAATTAGCAGTTGAACCAGTACACTTAGTAAAGCAGACAGCGCTTCTCAATGTGGGTAAGCACTATCCAATCCAGGGGTCCCCAAACTTTTTACATAGGGGGCCAGTTCACTGTTCCTAAGACCATTGGAGGGCCAGACTATAAAAAAACTATGAATAAATCCCTATGCACACTCCACATATCTTATTTTAAAGTAAAAAAACAAAATGGGAACAAATACAATATTTAAAATAAAGTACAAGTAAATTTAAATCAACAAACTGAACAGTATTTCACTGGGAACTATGGGCCTGCTTTTGGCTAAGGTCAGGTTCCATATTTGTCACTACTAGCCATAACAAGTGATATGACATGCTTCCAGAGCCTTGACATGTGCGTTTTGCGTCACCGGAAGTAGTACTGTACTGTGAGTGATGCCACGCTTTGTGGTGCCGCCACATAGAGTGCTCCTCTCACTGACCACCAATGAAAGAGGTGCCCCTTTCGGAAGTGTGGTGGGGGCCGGATAAATGACCTCAGGGGCTGCATGTGGCCCGCGGGCTATAGTTTGGGGACCCCTGATCCAATCCATGGTGGGCCTGAACAGAACAGAAAGGTGGAAGAAAGAAGAGTCCAACCTAACTTGTCTGATTTCTTAAGCTGGAACATTGGTCTTCTCCTGTACTTAATGTTTCTGGTTTCCTGGGTCTCAGGCTTGTATATGGTAGATCTTGGGACTTCTCAGCCTCCATAATTGTGTGAGCCAATTTCTTCTAATAACTCTTTTCCTGGATATATTCTATCAATTCTGTCTTTCTAGAAAACCCTGACTAATATACATACATTCTCTTAATCTAAGGGGAAACTCCTATGAAGATATTATTCCCATTTTATAAACAAGGAAATTGAGCCTTAAAGCAGAAATGTAACTTACCCAAGTTAGTATATGGCCATTTAAATTAAAATTAGTTCTGCTTGATTCCAAATTCCATGCTCTTAACCCTTTACTCCACTAAGTCTAATATTCAGACTATCTTGGAATATAAAAATTCCATTTTTTTAGAAGGCAAGGAATTGTAATTCCCAATACAGATACTTTATTCTAAAAAATATTAAAAGATAAAACAGGAAAAGCACTTAACTTCATTGCTTAATATAATCCAGTAGCAAAAAAAAAAAATAAAAAAAATCATAGAATAAATTTTATTAGTTTAAGCTGGAATGCAAAGGAAATGGTGAATCTCACATTATACTTTTAGTATCATTAACATAGGCAAGCATGAGTTTATTGGACATCTTTTAAAGCAGTCCCCCACAAACATAGATGATGTAAAAACACTACAGTGCACATCTACTAAAAACACAAAATAAGTTATTAAAATTTGTTTATTTGTAGATATTTTATTTACCCACTTGCACCCTCAATTGTGAAATGAAATTCTTTATGTAAAAAAAAGTATAGGTCTTCAGCCAAAACAATGCAAGTCTCATGTTCACAGAGCAGTAAAATTAGCCTAGAGAACTGACAATTTGTAACAATTATGTAACATTTCTATTTACCAGATAGGGTATAGATAGATGGATAAATGCATGAATGGATGAATGGATGAATGGATTATACGATAGATCAGTGGTCTCCAACCTTTTTTGGGTCACAAACTGGTTTAATGTCAGAAATATTTTCACGGACTGGCCTTTAGGGTGGGACAGATAAATGTATCATGTGACCAAGATAAGGGTCAAGAGTGAGTCTTAGACGGATGTTACAGAGGGAATCTGGTCATTTAAAAAAAAAAATAAAACATTGCTCAGACTTAAATATAAATAAAATGGAAATAATGTAAGTTATTTATTCTTTCTCTGCATACTGGTACCAAATGGCCCACAGACTGGTACTGGTCTGCAGCCTAGGGGTTGGGGACCACTGTGATAGATGATAGATAGATAGATAGATAGATAGATAGATAGATAGATAGATAGATAGATAGATAGATAGATGATAGAAGCAGCTGAAAGGTTTTTTTTTTCTTTTATAAGCAAATATCAGTATTTTAAACCCTTAAAAATTATCTATTCCTAATTCTCCAATACACAATTTAGCCACTACAGGGCAAAGTAGTCTACATATATTTAGCTTAATAGTTTTCTACTGCTGCTATACCATATTGCCACAATACAACGCAAATACAGGACTGGAGAGCAGAAGCCCCAAATGGGCTTTATGAGTTAAATTCAATGTGTTGGCAGAGCTGCATTCCTCTGGAGGCTCCAGGAGAAAGTTCATTTTCTTTTCTTTCTCTTTCTCTCTCTCTCTCTCTTTTTTTTTTTTTTTCAGAGACAGAGCGAGAGTCAGAGAGAGGGATAGATAGGGACAGACAGACAGGAACACATAGAGATGAGAATCATCAATCACCAGTTTTTTGTTGTGGCACTTAGTTAATTGTTCATTGATTGCTTTCTCATATGTGCCTTGACTGTGGGGCTACAGCAGACTGAGTAATCCCTTGCTCAAGCCAGCGACCTTGGGTTCTAGCTGGTGAGCTTTGCTCAAACCAGATGAGCCCACGCTCAAGCTGATGACCTCAGGGTCTCGAACCTGGGTTCTCCGCATCCCAGTTTATTCACTGCGCCACCGCCCGGTCAGGAGACAGTTCATTTTTTTGCCTCTTTCAGTTTATACAAGCTATCTACATTCCTTCCTTATGGTCCCTTCCTCCATTTCTAAAGAATATATTTTAACTTCTGCTTCCATCATCACATCTTCTCTAACTGTGATCCTCTTGCCTTCTTATAAGAACCCTTATGATTACACTGAGGGTTCATAACACAGGGTTCAACACCTTTGTAACACAGGATAATCTTTCTATTGCAAGTTCCTTAACTTAATCACATCTACAGAGCACTTTTTGCCTTTTAAGGTGACACACTGACAGATTCTGGACACTAGGATATAGATATCTTTGGGGAGTGATTATTCTGTCTACCACAAATTCTCTGTAAGATAGCTACCACAGCTTGCTGGGGAGTTGGGCTAAGGAAAACCAGGATCTTCTTGATCTAAGGAGGTAATCTATTACTAATCATAAAGGTATACAAAGGAAGCTAGACTTCAGGGATTATCCCTAGAACTTCTTTTATATATTTACTACATCTGGTGATCTCGTCCAGTTTCACAGTCTTAAATACAATGCATGGTACATGCCAAGGATTCCCAAAATACATCTCTTGCTTAAATTCTGTATCCAACTGCCTACTCAACACACTCACTTGGATGTATAGTAGGCACCTATGACTCAACATGTCTAAAATTTAGCTCCTGATTCTCCCTCACTCAATCTTGCTTCTCTCATAGTCTTCCCTATACCCATTAATAGCAGATCTCTCCTTCTAGTTATTCAGGTCAAAATCTTTGACTTACCCTTGACTTCTTTCTTAGTTTAACAGCCTACATCCAGTCTACCAGTAAATCCTGTCAGAGTTCCATTCAAAATGCATCCAGAATCCTGTATCTTTTTATTTTCTCCACTGCTATCAGCCTGCTCCAATCCAAGCCACCATCATTTCTATCCTTGGTTTTTTCAATAGCCTACTAAATGGTCATCTTCTTTTCACCCTTTATTCTGATGGCACATTTTCAACATAGCAGACAGCATGATCTTCATAAAATATAACTGTAATGCATACCTTGGTGCACAAACCAGATCACCCCTGGAGATACTGAGATCCTTGCTACCCCAGCAACTGGGAGTGTTGGCTGCCAATGGCCTTACATTTGAGCCCCCTTCTTGGAATGTCCTTCATCCAACAGGAGCAGCATCACTAAAGTTTTGACCCTCCATAAGGTGTAAACAATGACTGATTAATGTGGGGGTACAAAAGCTTCACTCCTTTTCCTCAATGTGGGACAACTTTGGCCATGTCAGCTCCAGGACTCTTTGTGGGTCAGCTGAGGACTCTGTTACAACTGTATCGCATTTCAGTTTCTCCCTCTGCTCAGTCATGCTCCCCAGCTCCATCACAGGTGTTGCTTCAAAGAACATCACCGAAAAAGATATACTACACATAACTATACATCTCAGAGCCTATTAACTCGAATTAACACAATAAATCAGATCACATCACTCTTCTGAACAAAACCTTATAATAACTCTATTTAACATAAAGCCAATGCCCTCATAATGACCTAAAAGTAATAGATAAAATGGTCCCTACCATCTCATCTCCTAGTACTCAGTCCCAACCACACTGGTTAAGCCATGCCAACCACAGTCCTTCTGTTGGCTGTTCTGTATTTCTGGAATGCCCTTCCTTCACACATCCACAGTTTACATGTTCACCTCCTTTAAGTCTTTGCTTAAGTGCCATTTTCCTAGAGAAATCTTTCCTGGCCATCAGACTGAACTAGAATAGTTCTACATGCCTATACTCCATACCCTACTTCATTTTCCTCCTGTGCTTACCCTGTCTACCTAACATGTGTACATTATCTCACTCATCTCACTATAAGCTTTGTGTGTGTGTGTGTGTGTGTGTGTGTATGTGTGTCTGTCTTTTATTCACTGCTGTATCCTCCATGCTTTGAGCACTGCCTGGTACATAGTAGGTCCTCAAAATACTTGTGGAACAAACAAGTGAGTGCCAATTGTGCCAGGCACTTCCCTGGGCATATTTAAACGTATTTCATTTCATACTTACAGCAACCTGGAGAAAGAAGTATTATGATATTCATTTTTTTAACTGAGAAAAGAGCTCAGATAATCAGACCAGAATATCACATTCACAAGAAGAGATAAAGCCCAGATGTAAACCCCTATTGGTCCAAACTCAAAGCTATATTCTTTCTTCTCTATCCTGGGTATTCAGATACACACTTTGGTCTCATAAGGATGACCAACTGACTCACTCTGAAAACCTGCTCTACTGCAATTACAGTACTCTCTTTCCAAACATATCCATCTCAACGAAAAAACAATTCTAAGAGGTGGAGAGACTGAGTGAGGCAGAAATCATCAGTGACTTTATAAAATGTCCATGTGTTCACTGTTAACCTTAGACTCTCTACAAATATTTTAAATCCCTAGCTTTGTATTAATTACTAATGGATATGCTCACAAGGAACTAATTAACATGCAAGTAACTACTTGCATACACAGAAACCTTACCAAAATCTAATTACATTGTTAGTAGTATTTGAACCAGTAGGGGTCAGGCAAGGGGTGTATGTGTTAAGAGAAAACACAAGTCTGGGTTTTATATCTGAGTTAATGGGGGAAAATAACTAACTCTGCATTCCACTTAGCAAAAAAAAACTTTTAAAGGAAGTGGTGTTACAAGCTTTTTCTGAATTCCAGAGAGGAGGCAGTTTGGCAAGTTGACATGATGGTCTTATCCACTGCTCAACACCCATTAACTTCAGAGACAGCTTCTAGTCTGGATCAGCTGGGCAGGATGCAATGCAAATGGGAAGTGAGCCTGACCCCATCACAGAAACGTTCAGGTCGACACACATGTGGGTCTGATGGAATTCACTGACATAAAAGAAAGGTGAAAAAGCTCTAAATTGGCTTTTACCATCTAAGGATGTTCACACACAAAGCATGCCTTGTACCCACTAATGAAAGACATGTGCTAGAGTGGTTACACATTGCAATTGAATGAAAACTAATGACATGAAACAGCCGCAGTGCCTCTAGCCTGACCCTTGTAAAACCTCAGACCTAACTTGTAACAGGCAGTGCTAAACCAATTTATCACTGAATTATGCACCATTTAATAAAAACTCGTGTGACTCAACTAGCCACTAATGCTGAAAGCTTGAAGAAATGGCCTCCAAAGTCCCATACTCCTTTTGCCAAGCTAATTTTTAACCCTTCAGTGACTGATGCACTGACTGAAGTACAAGTCTAAACTTTATAAACTATATTAAGTAACCTTTGACCTTGTTTCCTGGGGCCACTTACTCGAAAATTACTACTCTGGAAGAGTTAACTCCTATTTCTGTGATTCAGTGGAATGTAAATTAAGTGAAAAGCCAGGCATTTTCTTTTTTGAACCACCAATGGCATCTTGACACTGTAGTTAAAATATGATTCCAGCCTGACTGGGCAGTGGCACAGTGGATAGAGCGTCGGACTGGGATGTGTAGAACCCAGGTTCGAGATCCCGAGGTCACCAGCTTTAGCGCGGGTTCATCTGGTTTGAGCAAAGTTCACCAGCTTGAACCCAACGTTGCTGGCTTGAGTAAGGGGTTACTCGGTCTGCTGAAGGCCCACGGTCAAGGCACATATAAGAAAACAATCAATGAACAACCAAGGTATCGCAACAAAAAACTGATGATTGATGCTTCTCATTTCTTTGTTCCTGCCTGTCTGTCTCTCTCTTTGACTCTCTGTCTCTGTAAAAAAAAAAATTGATTCCATATGCCAAAAACAGTGTTGATTTTACTAGTGTCATTTCCAGGGTCATCATCAATATATATATTTGTGTGTATGTGTGTGTGTGTCTCTGTGTGTGTGTGTGTGTGACAGAGAGAGACAGAGAGAGGAACAGACAGAAAGAGAGAGAGATGAGAAGCATCAGTTCTTCATTGTGGCACCTTAGTTGTTTATTGATTGCTTTCTCCTATGTGCCTTGACCGGGAAGGGGGGGAGGTCTGTTACAGCAGACCGAGTGACCCCTTGCTCAAGCCAGGGACCTTGTGCTCAAACCAGATGAGGTCTCACTGAAGCTGGCAACCTCAGGGCCTAAAACCTGGGTCCTCTGCATCCCAGTCCCTTTATCCACTGTGCCACTGTCTGATCAAGCTATATTTTAATTTAAGTAAAAATAAACCCTATAGGCTTTTAAACTCTGCCCATAATTTTACATATTCAAGAATAAAAATAAAATCCTGCTAACTTCATCACTGTCATAGAAACAAAAAAATCAACACATTACAGAAAAATGTTTCAGTAGGAATAAATCATGCAGGGTTGAGGCTAGGGACATACACAATTTATAGATCATTGGAGATAAATGATTTAGCAAAACTTCAGCTGAAGTAAAAGATATCATAGTGATTTCTACCACCACTCCCATACAAAAACTTTTTTAGTAATAGCCAAAAAAAGTACTTACATTTGGTCTAGAAAGTTAAGAAACAGCCTGACCTATGGTGTCACAGTAGATAAAGTATTGACCTGGAACACTGAGGTTTCCAGTTCAAAACCCTGAGCTTGCCTAGTCAAGGCACATATGGGAGTTGATGCTTCCTACTCCTCTTCATCCTTCTCTCTCGCTCCTCTCTAAAATTTAAAAAAAAAAGAAAATTAAGAAACTTCCCAAAATCGATCCTTATTTTATTTCTCTTTTCAGTATACAATGATTTTTTTATGGGAACAAATTTGTAGTACTGTAGAAATGTTTAGGTGACTTGAAATTTTATTTAAAAAATGTTTTTCTTGACAATACACCAAGGATCATGTTTCTCTTTAACTAAACCAAAAAAGGGGATGAGGCCAAAAGGTATTTAATATTGAGTTCAGCAACAATACATTATGTCAAAGACTGAAGCACTTGTAATGCTTCTTCATCTGGTAAGACACTCTATGAAAAATCTGCTGATTGTACTTTTGCATTTCATTCCTTCTTGTGCTTCTACCAAGGTAATTAAGGCATCAAGAGTCTCTAATATATTGGATAAAGAAAACTGAAAGGTGTATTCACAGCCCAGAAAACTCTTACTAATCATTAAGAATTCATCACCATCTTTTTATTAACCTTTATTTCTCTTGAACTACTTTATTATTTATTATTAGACCAGGAAAAATATCTGGGATGAGAGACAGAGACTTTTCTAAGCACTTTACATGTATTTACTCAATTTGTACTCACAACAACTTTATGATAAATGTCCTAACATTATTTCCATATTCTAGCTGAATAAATCAAGGCAAGAAGAGGTGAAGTAATTGATCCAAGGTCAACAGCTGTGAGTGGTGAAGGCTAGATTCAAATCAAGGCAGTCAAAGGCTATAGATAAAGATGGTCACTACATAATGATATAGGGAGTATTCCAGCGGGATGATATAACCATTATAAATATCTATGCACCTAATATAGGAGCAGATAAATATATAAAGCAGACTTTGATGAATATAAAGGGTGAAATATTAAATATTATAATAGTAGGGGATTTCAATACCTCACTAACATTACTAGATAGATTCTCAAGAAAGAAAATTGACAAAGAAACAGCAGACTTAAAGGACACACTAGATCAATTGAATTTAATAAATATCTTCAGAAGCTTTCACCCTAAAGCAGCAGAATATATATTCTTTTCAAGTGCTCATGGTACATTCTCTAGGATAAACCACATGTTAAGGCACAAAAGCAGTCTCAACAAATTTAAAAAGATTGAAATCATATCAAGTTCTCTGATCACAATGGCATAAAACTAGAAATCAACCACAACAGAAAAACTGAAAAATACTCAAACACTTGGAAACTAAAAAGCATGTTATTAAATAACAAATGAGTTAACAAATGAGATCAAAGAAGAAATAAAAATATTTCTAGAACGAATGATAATGAGCATAGAACTCAAAATTTATGGAACACAGCAAAAGCAATACAGAGAGGGAAGTTCATAGCATTACAGGCATCCCTTAAGAAACTAGAAAAAGCTCAAATAAACAACTTAACCCTGCAGCTAAAAGAACTAAAAAAAAGAACAGCAAGTAAAGCCAAGAGGCAGTAAAAGGAAGGAAATAATGAAGATCAGAGCAGAAATAAATGACATAGAGACTAAGGAGACAAAAACAGAGGATCAATGAAACTAGGAGCTGGTTCTTTGAAAAGGTAAACAAGATTGATAAATCTTTAACCAGACTCATCAAGAAAAAAAGAGAGAGGACTCAATAAAATTCTAAATAAATAAAATTAGAAATGAAAGTGGAGAAATAACAACTGACACAACAGAAATACAAAGGATTGTAAGAAAATACTATAAAGAGCTGTATGCCAAAATATTAGACCACCTAGATGAAATGGACAAATTCCTTGAAACATAATCTTTTAAAAATCAATCTGGAAGAATCAGAAAACCTAAACAGACCAATTACAACAAATTAGATAGAAACAGTTATCAAAAAACTCCCAACAAACAAAAGCCCTGGGCCTGATGGCTTCACAAGTAAATTCTACCAAATATTCAAAGAAGGACTAACTCCTGTCCTTCTCAGGCTATTTAAAAAAATTCAAGAACAAGGAAGACTTTCAAGCTTCTTTAATGAGGCAAGCATGATTCTGATTCTAAAACCAGGCAAAGACAACACACACACACAAAAAAAAATTATAGGTCAATATCCCTGATGAATTTATATGCTAAAATCTTCAACAAAATATTAGCAAACTTGATCCAGCAATATATGAAAAAAATCATTCACCATGATCAAGTGGGATTTATTCTGGGGAGGCAAGCCTGGTACAGTATTCACAAATTAATCAATGTGATTCATCACATAAACAAAAGGAAGGAGAAAAACCACATGAACATTTCAATAAATGCAGAGAAAGCATTTTTTAAATCCAGCACCCATTTATGATCAAAACTCTCAGCAAAGTGGGAATACAGTAAATATACCAAAACATAATAAAGGCCATCTATGATAAACCTACAGCAAACATCATACTCAATTGGCAAAAATTAAAAGCAATCTCCTTAAGGTCAGGAACAAGGCAGGGGTGCCCCCTTTCACCACTCTTATTCAACATAGGTCTGGAAGTCCTAGCCACAGTAATCAGACAAGAAGAAGAAATAAAAGACATCCAAATTGGAAAAGAAGAAGTAAAACTATCATTATTTGCAGATGATATAATATTGTATATAAAAAAACCCTAAAGTCTCAGTCAAAAACTACTAGCCCTGATAAATCAATTCAGCAAGGTGACAGGATATAAAATTAATACTCAGAAATCAGAGGCATTTTTATACACCAACAATGAACTGTCAGAAAGAGAAATTAAGGAGACAATTCCCTTCACTATTGCAAGAAAATAAATAAAGTACCTAGGGATAAATTTTTTAAATTAATTTTACTAGGGTGACATCAATAGTATTGTGTCATTTAATTTCCCAATCTTTGTTTTCATTGTATTAACCTTTTGGCTTTGCTTCACTTTATAATTTGAAGATTCAGCAGGAAACAAACCAAATGGAAATTCAGTTTACTTTCATGTCTAGCTGAATGTGTTTGGTGCAGTTTCCCAAAGTTAAATTCTATGTATAATGTCCATGTATAGTAATAGGCTACTTTGCATACAGACATATTAGTGTTTGTTAAGAATTGTCTTAAAGTTTCTGGGAGATGTACCCAAAATCAGTCTCCAAAACATGATTAACAATTTGGTTACAGGAGGAGAGAAGATAATTTTTAAAAACAGAAGTATATCGTCCTGTCAAGAAATAAGAACTAAAACCTTCAAAAACGGTTTTAACCTGATTAAGCCTATCTTTCTCTCTTTTTTGCTTTCTTCCTTCCTCCCTATCTTCCTTCTTTCATTCCTTTCTATTATTACAATAAAGAAAATAAAATAAATATGACACAATGAAAAATATTCAGATTCCAGTAAGTTACACAAGAAGTTAGTATTTTTTGATATAAATAAAATGTATTCAGCTTTGAATGGTTTGGACTTTGGAATCAGCCCAACCTGGCTTCCTATACTTCCATCTTTACTTGCTAGCTGTGTTTCAGGGACTTACTTAACTCTTTGAGCTTCACTACCTCACAGTAAAGTAGGAGATCTGTAAGGAGTGTCTGTCAGGGTTGTTAGGAGGAGTAAATGAAAAATGCATGTCAATACCAAGTGCTGTACCTGATACCTTGGACACCTTCAGCAAGAGACATATGACATTGCCATACAGTCTATTTGCTGTTGCTGCCTCTATTATCAATGTGACTCAACAATAAGTAAATGAAAAGGTGTAAAAATTACCCAGGCCCCTTACCACTATAACCCTGGTGTTTGCATTTGAGATTGGGCTTTGGATGAGGAGTTTCCTTTCCTTCCTGACTTGTGTTATTTGTAATGATTGCAAACCTGTATTATATAACTGACCACAAAACTGGAATATACCGCCTAACCAGGCAGTGGTGCTGTGGATAGAACATCAGGCTGGGATGCTGAAGACCCAGATTCAAAATCTGGAGATCACTGCTTCAACACAGTGTCACTGACTTCAGTGTGGGATCATAGACATGACCTATAACCCCATGGTTGCTAATTTGAGCCCAAAGGTCTCTGGCTTGAACAAGGAGTTACGGGCTCAGCTGGAGCCCCCAGTCAAGGCACATATGAGAAAGCAATCAATGAATAACTAAAGTGCCACAATGAGTTGATGCTTCTTATCTCTTTTCCTTCCTGTTTGTTCCTCTGTCTCTCTCACTTAAAAAAATGCAAAAATCCCCCAAATTGGAATATAACTACTACATACCTTTATCATTGCTACATATGTTATCTCAATGCATTCACTTCACCAAAGATATTGCATTATTGATTCTTCTGTGTTTGTGGGCCCACCTAAAACATGGTTTATTTTATATTTTTGTGACAGAGAGAGAGAGAGAGAGACAGGTAGGAATAGACAAGCAGGAAGGGAGAGAGATGAGAACCATCAATTCTCTGTTGCAGCTCCTTAGTCTCCTTAGTTGTTCATTGATTACTTTCTCATATGTGCCTTGATGGGGGGTGACGGGGCTACAACACAGCAAGTGATCCCTTGCTCAAGCCAGTGAGCTTAGGCTCAAGCCAGTGACCTTGGGCTTCAGTCCAGCAACCTTGGGCTCAAGCCAGCGACCATGGGGTCATGTCTATGATCCCACACTAAAGCCAGCAACCCCGCACTCAAGCTGGTGAGCCCATGCTCAAGTTGGCAGCCTCGGGGTTTCAAACCTGGGTCCTTTGTGTCCCAGTCCAATGCTTTATCCATTGTGCCACCACCTGGCCAAACTAAAACATGGTTTACAATAAGGCATAAGTAATAAAGAAATACAGAGGAACCAAGGGGGAATGTGTGAAATCACTCCTGGAATAAACAGTGGGGTCAGTTAGTTTCTCAGATCTCACAATTATTGAGTTCCTCTTCAAGATAACATTTTAAGAAGCCCAGTGGGTGTTATACACAAGGATCAGAAGAAAAGAAGTGTAGAGAAATTCACTACACTCTTCAAATAAAAATAAAGTTCAGCAGAAACTCCCTTTCTGATTAAAATTGTCTAGTTCTTTACTGATCACCAATATCTATGCTAGATTTCTACTCATGTGAGACTGTGGAATAAGCATGGCTGGTATTACTGACTCCATTTTAAAGATGAGAGAAACTGCAGGTGAAGAATGTTATGTGACTTGTCCAAAGGCATATAACTACACAGTGTCAGATTTAAGGCTTGAATTAAGGTCATCTGATTCTTTTTTTTTTTTTTTTTTTTGTATTTTTCTGAAGCTGGAAATGGGGAGAGACAGTCAGACAGACTCCCACATGTGCCCGACTGGGATCCACCCAGCACGCCCACCAGGGGCGACACTCTGCCCACCAGGGGGCGATGCTCTGCCCCTCAGGGGCGTTGCTCTGCCGCGACCAGAGCCACTCTAGTGCTTGGGGCAGAGGCCAAGGAGCTATCCCCAGCGCCCAGGGCCATCTTTGCTCCAATGGAGCCTTGGCTGCGGGAGGGGAAGAGAGAGACAGAGAGGAAGGAGGGGGGGTGGAGAAGCAAATGGGCGCTTCTCCTATGTGCCCTGGCCGGGAATCGAACCCCGGTCCCCCGCACACCAGGCCGACGCTCTACCGCTGAGCCAACCGGCCAGGGCCTTCTTCTTCTTTTTTTTTTTTTTTTTGTATTTTTCGAAAGTTAGAAGCGGGGAGGAAGTCAGACTCCTGCATGCACCTGACCAGGCTCCACCTGGCATGCCCACCAGGGGGCGATGCTCTGCCCATCTTGGGTGTTGCTCTGTTGCAGCCAGAGCCATTCTAATGCCTGAGACCGAGTCCATGGAGCCATCCTCAGCACTCAGGCCAAATTTGCTCCAATGGAGCCCTGGCTGCAGGAGGGGAAGAGAGAGACAGAGAAGAAGGAGTCAGGGAAGGGTGAAGAAGCAGATGGGCCACTTCTCCTGTGTGCCCTGACCAGGAATTGAACCTGGGACTTCCACACGCCAGGCTGATGCTCTACTGCTGAGCCAACCAGCCAAGGTCGGTCGTCTGATTCTAAATGCAGTCAGTGCTCTTTGTACCTTCATGTTAGTGTTGAACACTTAGCAACTTAGAACTTCTGCCACCTCTATTCAGAGGAAAATACAGTAGTTCAAGAAACAGCCTTGGTTCCACAGAAAGGGACCGGTCAAGTATACTTTTTTAAAGAGCATAAACTTTCACTCATTTGTGTTTAAGGAATATATCACTCTAAGACATATGGGAGGAATCTTGCTGTTTACTTTTGTTAACTTTGCTCAAAATATAAGAAATTCTTTTTTATCATTTTCCTCATATTCCTATCATGCTGTTTGTGCCAACCAACACATTACAAATTGTAGAAATGACATTTCTTCCTCATCTGAGCTCTCCAGATGTCCGTAAGTAGCAACAGAAAGTCCCAGGCTTCTTGTGACTTAGACATCACTTTTGCAAGAGTCCCTGGAAGCAATGTCAAATTATAAAAATTATAAAAATTTGCGCCTGACCAGGCAGTGGCACAGTGGATAGAGCGTCAGACTGGGATGCGGAAGGACCCAGGTTCAAGACCCCGAGATCACCAGATTGAGCGTGGGCTCATCTGGCTTGAGCAAAAAGAAGGTCACCAGCTTGGACCCAAGGTCACTGGCTCGAGCAAGGGGTTACTCAGTCTGCTGAAGGCCCACGGTCAAGGCACATATGAGAAAGCAATCAATGAACAACTAAGGTCTCGCAATGAAAACCTGATGATTGATGCTTCTCATCTCTCTCCGTTCCTGTCTGTCTGTCCCTATCTATCACTCCCTCTCTGTAAAAATTAAAAAAAAGAAAAGAATTTTGCCCTCCTAGTCATCTCAAAATACCTGCTAAGTTTATTACTATACATTCCTGTCAAAGTGAGTCATCACTATTATAAAATGAATTGGTTTTATATAAATGTCATTTCTGGGTTATAGTTGTCAAGAAACTCAACCTGTTTCCAATATCATGTTTGAAATCAGAGGATGGATGAGCTTCTGTCATATGGTATGACATGGTATAAATTTACTGAGCCTATTTTTTGCCCAACAGTATAGGTGCCTTAGGAAGTTAATTACCAGCATTTTGTGCTAACTGACAATTTCTTAGCTCCACAAATTCCATCTCAAATAGTTAATCATGAAGCTAATACAGGTGAGATGGAGATATGCATGCATCATATGCATCATGACAAGCAAATTATTTTTAAAAAGTTATTATGAGCTCTGTAGCTAATGTTTAAGGTTATTTAATATTATGGCCAATTGTCTTGGCAAAAATTTTTCTCAAGATTTTTAAAATGTTAACGTATCTTTTTATTAGCTCAATTCATTTCCTATTAGTCTTGAAATTTAATAAGGCTTCATGGCAAAGCAGGTCTGGAAGAGATCTTATTAACTTTCCCTCAGGATAATAAGTCCCATATGGAATAAAGAAAGAAATTCAACTTTGAAAAAACAGAAGTCATTAGAATCAATGGAGGGTTAATGTGATCTTTAATAGGAGGCCTATTACAATTCTCAACACCCATAAAGTTGGTATCACACTGGGCAACTATTTAAATATAATCAAAGTGATTCATTTATTATTCTCCTCTAAAGGAAAAATAACATCTTTCTTCCTACAATCTCATATTTTTCTCAGTGAATTATATAAGGTCTACCATTCCTTTTTTTTAAAATAAGCAAGACAATCATGCTTGTCTTTCCTGAAAAGTTTTCACTAGTTATAAAAACAAACAAAAATGATTCAGTCACTCATTAGATAATGAATTTAAATTTTGAATTAAGATAAGTTGCTCTGTTATGAACAATAGTAACATAATATTGACATTTTATATAATTTTATATCAGATATGCATCCATGTAATACATAAAAATGTTTTTCCATCATATACACTGCTGAATACCCACCTTTCATCTATAGGCTTCCTGGAGAAGCACCAAACCTGAGAAGAAAAAAATGATGATATAATTTAAATAATTAATTTGGGAAACCAAGAATGATTTCCAATTTCTGTCATTGAAATTGCATGAGAAAATAAAGATCGTCATCTGGGAGGACGTTTAAAAAATAAAAGTATAGGAAAAAAAAAGTTGTACCAGGGATGAGAAGACAAATGCTAGTTTAGAATTCAAAAGACCTGGGCTTGGACCCTAGCTCTGTCCCTGACCAGCATAGTGATTTTGACCACATCATTTCATTCTGAAGAGCTTTCATATTCAATATAATAAGATGCTAGACATGATCAAGGTTAGTAAATAGATTTTACCTGAAGTCCCATTAATAGTAATATGGTAGTGGAAACCTGGAGACAGTGTTTCAATCCTCAGATTGAATCCAGTCTCAGCAGAAAAGAGAAATGTGCTCATTTAGTAATGTCTCCCACAGAAGGAGAATGTGAGGGCCTGTATAGCACAAATTTACCATCATGAGGTTAAATGATTTTAAAAATTCTCTGTCAACTCAAACATTCTGTGATTCTATTCACTGTAACACAGGAGAGATTTTTTTTCTCATTCATGACATTTATTTGCCACAAATGATTCAACATCCATCTCAATTCATAGCAAAACAACCCAAGCCACTAAGTTTGGAAATACTGAACAAGATGTTCAACTTAACAAAAAAGAAACTCAAAATAAAATGTATCAGGGAAGTTGGGCACAGTAAGCCTGAAGATTTGAATGAGTCTGAGCAATTTCTAGATGGAAAAGAGCACCGTTTGTTACTCCTCCTTGGCCCCCTTCAGAGACTAACAGGCACCCAATTAAATCTGTAGAACAAGAACATTTTTTAAGTTGGTAAAGATTTCACTGGAATTGACTCATTTCTCCCCCTGTCCAAAGAGATGGCAATGTTCATTGCTTATATTCAAATATAAAGACTGGATAAAGCGGATTAAAGTATTACCAACTCCAAAGTTTACCAATAAGCTGATTTGCAAGACAGCAATATTTCATATCATGTGCAGTAATATTACTTATCTGTTTAAAGCACTTTATAACTTTTGGTAAGCAAATGAGAAATGAATTACTATAAAGAGATAATGAAATATTTATAATACACAATAACTACTATTACATTATAGCTTCTCAAGAAATCAAAATAGTGAATTGAATGAAAATATAATACTGTAATGAATGTGGAAGTGTTCAACTGGCCACTTGTAATCAAATAGAAAACGGTTTAAAAAGAGTAAATATATTTGTAATGGTTTTTTACTAGCTATGTGTGATCCAAGCATACATTATGAATAATGTGTAGATATTATGATGGTTTATAATTAAAGTGGAAACTTTGGATAAAAATTTTAGTAATCCTTACATTTATTACTAGCTTTCAATGATTAAATCTGTATCATTATTTTGGAAATTTTTCTTTCACTTTTCTAAAATATTAATTGTACTTCTTTAATAAGTAGTCCCGGCCCTGGCCGGTTGGCTCAGTGGTAGAGCGTCAGCCTGGCGTGCAGAAGTCCCGGGTTCGATTCCCGGCCAGGGCACACAGGAGAAGCACCCATCTGCTTCTCCACCCCTCCCCCTCTCCTTCCTCTCTGTCTCTCTCTTCCCCTCCTGCAGCCAAGGCTCCATTGGAGCAAAAATGGCCCCGGTGCTGGGGATGGCTCCTTGGCCTCTGCCCCAGGCGCTACAGTGGCTCTGGTCGCAACAGAGCGATGCCCCGGAGGGGCAGAGCATCGCCCCCTGGTGGGCAGAGCGTCGCCCCCTGGTGGGCGTGCCAGGTGGATCCCGGTCGGGTGCATGCGGGAGTCTGTCTGACTGTCTCTCCTCGTTTCCAGCTTCGGAAAAATACAAAAAAAAAAGTAGTCCCTATTTGTGATTAGTGGTACTGTTTTTTTGTATTTTATTCATCATAAATTTGAACTCTTTTTTTCTTCATGTTAAGACTTTCTATTTATAGTAAATGTATAAAAAAACAACAGAGAATTATACACACACACATCAGGAAAGAAATGATTCTCTAAAAATCAAGACAGTTATTTAGAATCATCAAATGTTCCAATCTTCCTATACTGTTGAGTACAGTGACCATATCAGTAACTCAAACAACTCTTAATTTTTCTTAAAGCATTTTAATTTTATTTATTTATTTATTTTGTGACAGAGTCAGAGAGAGGGACAGACAGGAAGGGAGAGAGATGAGAAGCATCAATTCTTCGTTGCGGTACCTTAGTTGTTTGTTTATTGCTTTCTCATGTGCCTTGACCAGGGGGCTATAGCAGACTGAGTGACCCTTTGCTCGAGCCAGTGACCTTGGGCTTGAGCTGGTGAGCCTTGCTCAAACCAGATGAGCCTGCGCTCAAGCTGATGACCTCGAGGTCTCGAACCTGGGTCCTCCACATCCCTGTTGGATGCTCTATCTGTGCCACCGCCCTGCCAGGAAACTCTTCATTTCTTCAACCACTTCATGCCTCTGTTTAACACTGCAATGGCTTTCCAGTTGCTATAAAAAACAGATAACAGTCACTACTGGACCTACACAGCTTGACAGAGCTCCTGCCCAGCCTTCAGTCACATGCCTCACCCCTTCATTCTGGCGTTTTTTTGTTTTGGTTTTTTTTGTTTGTTTTTTTACAGAGACAGAGAGAGAGAGAGTCAGAGAGAGGGATAGAAAGGGACAGAGAGACAGGAATGGAGAGATGAGAAGCATCAATCATTAGTTTTTTGTTGCGCATTGCAACACCTTAGTTGTTCATTGATTGCCTTCTCATACATGCCTTGACCACGGGCCTTCAGCAGACCGAGTAACCCCTTGTTCAAGCCAGCAACCTTGGGTTCAAGCTGGTGAGCTTTTGCTCAAATCAGATGAGCCCTCACTCAAACTGGTGACCTCGGGGCCTCGAACCTGGGTCCTCTGCATCCCAGTCTGATGCTCTATCCACTGCACCACTGCCCGGTCAGGCCATTCTGGCTTTTTAAGCTCCAGCTGCACGCATCCTTTTTTATGGCCTCAAAATAAGTCCATCTCATTCTTGTCTTAGTGCTTCACATATATACATTTCTCCTGCAACATCAGCCCCATTCCTTCCTTAGAGCTCCGCTCACGCTCACTTCCCACATGCTGGGTCACGCTTTCCTTCTATAGGCTGTCACAGCACTCTCTACCTCTTTAAGCACTGTCACAGTCATAACTCAAAAATTAACAGTATCTGCACGTTGTCTCATATATAACTTTAACTAGAATGTAAACTCCATAAAGGAAGTGACTGTGTACCTTTTATATCCCAATTATTTTCATCCTTGGGACAGTGTCCTGCAGATAACAATGTTCAATGAATATTAAATTAATAGAGAATAAACAAAAAGCTCATTCACAGACATTGTGTCAGTTACCAAGAAGGATGAACAAGGTAGAGCCCAAAATTAGTTCATGAAATCTGAATTTGGTTTGATAAGGGCCAGCTGTTATAATATAATCAGAATATTATTTTCAAATTCAGGTATTTGTTTTAGGTTTGTAAAGTATTCCTGCTAGCAAATTGTGACTGAGAACCTGACATTTTCACCTAACTCATCCATTTGTTAAATCCTCCTGCTTTGAGCTCTGCTATTGATATGAGAGCCTGGCTCAGGAACTAGCCTGCTTCTCTATCCTTGATTTTATTAATAACTAGAATTTTACTCTCTAAAGGTAAGGCCTCCTAATACTAGAAAAATATTCTTAAATACTTTACCTCTGCTTTATACTGGGCAAAGTAACAACAATAAAAAAAATAGCACAACAAAACCTATAGGACTGTATCAGTCAATGATCTAAAAAAAAAAAAAAAAAGATCAACCGATATACAAAGTGAATGATGTTGAGTGTGGACAAGGCCCACTGGGAGTGAGGACGACGGAGACGCAGAGATCCAATCTGGGGACCAGGTTCAGTGGCGCAGATCCGATATTTCAGGAAATAAGCTAGTTTATATACACAGGTTTAGCCTATAGGGTGTTACAACATGTTCTTCAAAGCCAATGGCTAAAAAGGTCAGGGAGCTGCCTGGTTAGCGCTGAGTTACTTCCTTATAGTGGGCAAGCTCCCTCCTGGGTGTCCCTAGGAGGCTTTCAGGAGCTGGAGTGTTTTCACTGCATTGCATCAGCCACAGCTGCTAAAAATGCGCTCTGTGCTTTACCTACATTTCCCCCTTCTCTCTTTTTTTAATTAAATTTAATGCAGTGACTGATAAATCAGGGTACATATGTTGAGAGAAAACATCTCCAGATTATTTTGACATTTGATTATGCTGTATACCCCTCACCCAAAATCAAATTGTCTTCCGTCACCTTCTATCTGTTTTTTTTTTGTGCCCCTCCCCTCCCCCACCTCCTCTCTCTCCTTCCTTGCTCTATCCCCCCCTGCACCATCACATTCTTGTCCATGTCTCTGAGTCTCATTTTTATGTCCCATCTATGTATGGATTCATATAGTTCTTAGTTTTTTCCGATTTACTTATTTCACTCCGTATAATGTTATCAAGGTCCATCTATGTTATTGTAAATGATCCGATGTCATCATTTCTTATGGCTGAGTAGTATTCCATAGTATATATGTACCAAAGCTCTTTAATCCACTCATGCTCTGATGGACACTTGGGCTGTTTCCAGATCTTCTTGTGAACAATGCTGCCACAAACACGGGGGTGCATTTCTCCTTTTGGAGCCGGTCTATGGTGTTCTTGGGGTATATTCCTAAAAGTGGAATAGCTGGGTCAAAAGCCAGTTTGATTTTCAATTTTTTGAGGAATCTCCATACTGTTTTCCACAGTGGCTGCACCAGTCTGTGTTCCCATCAGCAGTGCAGGAGGGTTCCCTTTTCTCCACATCCTTGCCAGCACTTATTCTGTGTTGTTTTGTTGATGATTGCCATTCTGACTGGTGTGAGGTGATATCTCATTGTGGTTTTATTTTGCATTTCTCTAATGATTAATGATGTTGAGCATTTTTTCATATGCCTATTGGCTATCTGTATGTCCTCTTTGGAGAAGTGTCTATTCATTTTTTCCCCATTTTTTGATTGGATTGTTTGTCTTTCTGGTGTTGAGATTTACAAGTTCTTTATAAATTTTGTTTATTAACCCCTTATCAGATGTATTGTCAAATATGTTCTCTCCATTATGTAGTTTGTTTTTTTATTCTGTTCTTACTGTCTTTAGCTGTTCAAAAGCTTTTTAGTTTGATATAGTCCCATTTGTTTATTCTGTCTTTTATTTCACTTTCCCATGGAGATAAATCAGCAAATATATTGCTCCAAGAGATGTCAGAGAGCTTACTGCCTATGTTTTCTTCTAAGATGCTTATGGTTTCACGGCTTACATTTAAGTCTTTTATCCATTTTGAGTTTATTTTTGTGAATGGTGTAAGTTGGTGGTCTAGTTTCATTTTTTTGCAGGTAGCTGTTCAATTTTCCCAACACCATTTATAAAAGAGGCTGTCTTTACTCCATTTTTTTTTATTGTTTTTTTCTGAAGCTGGAAACAGGGACAGTCAGACTCCCGTATGCGCCAGATCAGGATCCATCCGGCACGCCCACCAGGGGTGACGCTCTGCCCTTCCGGGGCATCGCTCTGCCGCGACCAGAGCCACTCTAGCGCCTGGGGCAGAGGCCAAGGAGCCATCCCCAGCGCCTGGGCCATCTTTGCTCCAATGGAGCCTTGGCTGTGGGAGGGGAAGAGAGAGACAGAGAGGAAGGAGGGGGGGTGGAGAAGCAAATGGGCGCTTCTCCTATGTGCCCTGGCCGGGAATTGAACCCGGGTCCCCCGCATGCCAGGCCAACGCTCTACCGCTGAGCCAACTGGCCAGAGTTGTCTTTACTCCATTGTATGCTCTTATCTCCTTTGTCAAATATCAGTTGTTCATAAAGGTGTGGGTTTATTTCTGGGTTCTCTATTCTGTTCCATTGATCTATATGCCTGTTATTATGCCAGTACCAGACTGTTCTGAGTACAATGGCCTTGTAGTATAACTTGATATCAGGAAGTGTGATACCTCCCACTTTATTCTTCTTTTTTAAGATTGCTGAGGCTATTCGAGTTCTTTTTTGGTTCCATATAAATTTTTGGAATATGCGATCTATATCTTTGAAGTATGTCATTGGTATTTTAATTGGTATTGCATTAAATTTATAGATTGCTTTGGGTAATATAGACATTTTAATGATGTTTATTCTTCCTAACCATGAGCATGGTATATGCTTCCACTTGTTTGTATCTTCCTTCATTTATTTTATCAATGTTTTATAATTTTCCGAGTACAAGTCTTTAGTCTCCTTGGTTAAATGTACTCTTAGGTACTTTATTTTTTTGGTTGCAATGGTAAAGGGGATTGATTCCTTGATTTCTCTTTCTGACAGTTCATTATTAGTGTATAAAAATGCCTCTGATTTCTGAGTATTGATTTTATATCCTGCCACATTGCCGAATTCATTTATCAGGTCTAGTAGTTTTTTGACTGAGACTTTAGGGTTTTCTATGTACAATATCAGATCATCTGCAAATAATGATAGTTTTACTTCTTCTTTTCCAATTTGGATGCCTTTTATTTCTTTTTCTTGTCTGATTGCTGTGGCTAGGACTTCCAGAACTATGTTGAATAAGAGTGGTGAAAGGGGGCACCCCTGCCTTGTTCCTGATCTTAAGGGGATTGCTTTTAATTTTTGCCCATTGAGTATGATATTGGCTGTGGGTTTCTCATAGATGGCCTTTATCATGTTGAGGTATGTTTCCTGTATTCCCACTTTGCTGAGAGTTTTGATCATGAATGGGTGCTGGATTTTATCAAATGCTTTTTCTATATCTATTGAAATTATCATGTGGTTTTTCTCTTTTCTTTTGTTTATGTGATGAATCACATTGATTGATTTGCGAATATTGTACCAGCCTTGCCTCCCCAGAATAAATTCCACTTGATCATGGTGTATGACTTTTTCCATATATTGTTGGATCCAGTTTGCTAATATTTTGTTGAGGATTTTAGCATTTATATTCATCAGAAATATTGGCCTATACTTTTTTTTCTTTGTGTTGTCTTTGCCTGGTTTTGAAATCAGAATTATGCTCGCCTCATTAAAGAAGCTTGGCAGTCTTCCTTGAAATAGCTTGAGAAGGATAGGAGTTAGTTCTTCTTTGAATATTTGGTAGAATTGACTTGTGAAGCCATCTGGCCCAGGACTTTTCTTTGTTGGGAGTTTTTTGATAACTGTTTCAATCTCATTTGGTGTCATCGGTCTGTTTAGGTTTTCTGATTCTTCCAGATTGATTTTTGGAAGATTGTATGTTTCAAGGAATTTGTCCATTTTATCTAGGTTGTCTAGTTTTTTGGCATACAGTTCTTCATAGTATTTTCTTACAATATTTTGTATTTCTGTTGTGTCAGTTGTTATTTCTCCACTCTCATTCTAATTTTATTTGAGTCCTCTCTTTTTTTTCTTGGTGAGTCTCATTAAAGGTTCATCAATCTTGTTTATCTATTCAAAGAATCAGCTCCTAGTTTTATTGATCCTCTGTATTGTTTCTTTAGCCTCTATGTCATTTATTTCTGCTCTGATCTTTATTATTTCCTTTCTTCTACTACATTTGTGCTTTACTTTCTGTTCTTTTTCTAGTTCTTTTAGATACAGGGTTAAGTTGTTTATTTGAGCTTTTTCTAGTTTCTTAAAGTGTGCCTGTAGTGCTATGAACTTCCCTCTCAGTACGCTTTTGCTGTGTCCCATAAATTTTGAGTTGTTTTATGCTCATTGTCATTCATTTCTAGGAATTTTTTAATTTCTTCTTTGATCTCATTCTTAATCCATTTGTTATTTAACAACCTGCCATTTAGTTTCCATGTGTTTGAGAATTTTTGAGCTTTTCTGTTATGGTTCATTTCTAGTTTCATGCCATTGTGATCAGAGAAAGTGCTCGATATGATTTCAATCTTCTTAAATTTGTTGAGACCACTTTTGTGCCCTAACATGTGGTCTATTCTAGAGAATGTACATGAGCACTTGAAAAGAATGTATATTTTCTGCTTTAGGGTGAAAGGTTCTGAAGATATCTATTAAATCGAGTTGATCTAGTGTGTCCTTTAAGTCTGCTGTTTCTTTGTCAATTTTCTTTCTTGAGGATCTATCTAGTGATGTTAGTGGGGTATTGAAATCCCCTACTATTATGGTATTGCTGTTGATCTCACCCTTTATATCCATCAAAGTCTTCTTTATATATTTATGTTCTCCTATATTAGGTGCATAGATATTTATAATAGTTATATCTTCCTGTTGGATAATTCCCTTTAACATTTTGTAGTGGCCTTATTTTTTATATTTTATTTATTGATTTTTAGAGAGAGGGGAGAGAGAGGGAGAGAAGGGGAGGAGCAGGAAGCATCAACTCCCATATGTGCCTTGACCAGGCAAGCCCAATTTTTCGAACCGGCAACCTCAGTGTTCCAGGTCGATACTTTATCCCACTGCACCACCACAGGTCAGGCCTGTAGTGGTCTTCTTTATCTCTTACTATATCCTTTGTTTTAAAGTCCATTTTGTCTGATATAAGTATTGCTACCCCAGCTTTTTCTTTATTTCCATTTGCATGAAATGTTTTTTTCCATCCTTTTACCTTCAATCTATGTGCATCCTTTGTTTTAAGGTGTGTCTCTTGTAGACAGCATATGTACGGGTCCTGTTTTCTTATCCATGCAGCTACCTTATGTCTTTTGATTGGATCATTTAATCCATTTACATTTAAGGTCATTATTGATATGTAATAGTTGATTATTGCCATTTTATTCTTTTTTTTTTTTTTTCCTGAAGCTGGAAATGGGGAGAGACAGTCAGACAGACTCCCGCATGTACCCGACCGGGATCCACCCGGCACGCCCACCAGGGGCGAAGCTCTGCCCACCAGGGGGGATGCTCTGCCCCTCCGGGGCATCACTCTGCCGCGACCAGAGCCACTCTAGTGCCTGGGGCAGAGGCCAAAGAGCCATCCCCAGCGGCCGGGCCATCTTTGCTCCAATGGAGCCTTGGCTGCGGGAGGGGAAGAGAGAGACAGAGAGGAAGGAGGAGGGGTGGAGAAGCAAATGGGCACTTCTCCTATGTGCCCTGGCCGGGAATCGAACCCAGTTCCCCCGCACGTCAGGCTGACGCTCTGCTGCTGAGCCAATCGGCCAGGGCCTGCCATTTTATTCTTTAAGGCTGTATTCCTTTTTTTATTTTTTAAATTTTTTTAATTTTTTTACAGAGACAGAGAGAGAGTCAGAGTGAGGGATACACAGGGACAGACAGACAGAAACAGAGAGATGAGAAGCATCAATCATTAGTTTTTCATTGCGCATTGCGACACCTTAGTTGTTCATTGATTGCTTTCTCATATGTGCCTTGACCGTGGGCCTTCAGCAGGCCAAGTAACCCCTTGCTTGAGCCAGCGACCTTGGGTCCAAGCTGGTGAATTTTTGCTCAAACCAGATGAGCCCACACTCAAGCTGGCAACCTTGGGGGTCTCGAACCTTGGTCTTCTGCATCCCAGTTCGATGCTCTATCCCCTGCGCCACTGCCTGGTCTGGGAAGGCTGTATTCCTTTTTCGCTATATTCTTTTCCCACTTTGATCTGTTTACAACAGGCCCCTTAACATTTCCTGCAGCACTGGTTTGGTTATAATGAATTCCTTGAGTTTTTTTATTGTCTGGGAAGTTTTTTATTTCTCCTTTGATTTTAAATGATAGCCTTGCTGGATAAGGTAGTCTTGGTTGTAGGCTCTTGTTCTGCATTACTTTGAATATTTCTTCCCATTCCTTTCTGGCCTCAAGTGTTTCTGTTGAGAAGTCAGATGTCATCCTTATGGGGGCTCCTTTATAGGTGATAGCTTTTTTTTTCTCTTGCAGCTTTTAATATTTTCTCTTTATCACTTAGCATTGGTGTTTTAATTATGATGTGTCTTGGTGTAGGTTTCTTTGGGTTTCTCTTTAATGGAGTTCTCTGTGCTTCTTGAACTTGTGAGAGTTTCTCCTGCCTTAATTTAGGGAAGTTTTCAGGTATGATATGATTGAACAAAGTCTCTATTTCTTGTTCTTTCTCTTCTTCTTCAGGAACCCCTATGTTTCTCTTCATGTTGTCACAGAACTCTCTAAGAGTTTCCTTAGACTTCTTGAGTCTCTTTTCTTTTTTCTTCTCTGCTTTCTTGCCTTCATTCAAGTTGTCCTCCAACTCGCTGATTTGATCCTCAGCTCTATCCACCTTGTTTTTAATTCCTCCCATTGTGGTCTTCATTTCTGATATTGTATTTGTCATCTCCGACTGATTCTTTTTTACTATTTCAATATCTTTTTTTATATGCTATTTCTTTATTTAGGTGTTTGTAATGACCATCCATTGTTGTTCTAAGATCCCTAAGCATCCTTACAATCATTATTTTGAACTCCGCATCTGGAAGTTTGGTTATTTTCATATCACTCAGTTCATCTCCTGAAGGTTTCTCTTGTGGTTTCATTTGGATTGCACTTCTTTGTCTTCTCATTATGTCTGTGTTTGGGTGTTTTGTTTGTAAAGCTGGTTGAGTCTATGCTTGGTGTTGTCTGCCTCTAGTTTTCTTTCTTTCTTTTTTTTTTACAGAGAGAGAGAGTCAGAGAGAGGGATAGATGGGGACAGACAGACAGGATTGGAGAAATGAGAAGCATCAATCATTAGTTTTTCATTGTGTGTTGCAACACCTTAGTTGTTCATTGATTGCTTTCTCATATGTGCCTTGACCACGGGCCTTCAGCAGACCCCTTAACCCCTTGCTCGAGCCAGCAACACTGGGTTGAAGCTGGTGAGCTTTTTGCTCAAACCAGATGAGCCCATGCTCAAGCTGATGAGCTCGGGGTCTTGAACCTGGGTCCTCTGCATCCCAGTCCGATGCTCTCTCCACTGCACCATCACCTGGTCAGACCTGCTTCTAGTTTTCAATTGTGTTATTTCTAGGTCTTCTTGGGTTGGCATCAGCTATTTTTTGTAATCCACTTTTGGATTTGGGCCACTTTGAAGTCTTGATTTGTTTGTTTTCTTAACAGGTGATAGTCTTGTTTACTGATCTCAGCAGGGGGCTTCCTTGAAAATGTATCTAGGAATGCAGTGAGCGTAACCTGAGACTCTGAAGGCCTCTTCTACCAATTAACCTCTCTGGGGGCAGGGTGTTTTCTCAGCTTCAGTAGGGGGAAGTGTATCTCAGATCTCCATGGAGACCTGAGTTACTGTCTCTCCTCCCCACTTCTTGTTTTCTGCTGTATCTTGTTGCACTGATTGAAATGGGGAGATGTCTGGAGATCTGTGATCTGGAAATAATTTAGTCTTTTGTTTTGTGAAAGGATCAGTCCTTCCCCCAGGTATGGCTGCCTCCAGCACTTGATGAGTCAGCTTTTTAGGTCATCCCCTGCATTCCTCTGCTCCTCACCATCTGTCTCTCTCTCTCTCCCCTTTCCACTTGGAAGATAATCCGGTCCTTTCAACATACCTTGCTCCCTGGTCACCAGGTGAGTGGCTGTGAGCAGTATTTTCTGCTCTTTTCCCTGGAGTGAGAGTCCCTCTGGGCTCTCAGTGTCATCTCCCTCCATTCCTGTAAGTAGGGGAGATTCAGGCACTCCCTACCTGGTTTTTCTGTGGCTTCTTCTTTGCTCCTTGGTTTTTGAGAGCTGTTCTTGTGGTCCAGAGTTGGTTTTTCATGCTGATTGTTCCTAAATTGATTTGTATTCCAGTTTGGTGGTGAGAGCTTGGAGTCTGTGCATCTGCCTACTCTGCTGCCATCTTCAGGTCTCTCCTTCTAATCATAGACCCCCCTCCTCTTTTAATTAAGGCCAGTTAAACTTGCCTGATGACTGTTTGTCGCTGTTGTAGTTTCTGAATGCTACGCATTATCCAACAAAACCCTAGTAGAACTAAAACAACTATAATACCTATTATACTATATGCTAATAGATTATCTGGATTAAACAATGAGGCAAGCTTCTGTAATGTTTGACTAGTTAGGAAATAGAACAGGGGTCTTAAACAGGGGAATCCTCCTAGGGATTGAGATGTCATTTCCTTCCCATTGTGTTACAGAGACCTTCCAGGTGCCATTAAACACAGTTCCATTTTGATTGTAAAAAATGAATGTAGGTCCATGCACGCCCCCTTCCCACAAAGGTCCTGGTGTTCAAACACTGAACGGATGGCTTGCTGCTGGCTGTATACTGCATATGTTTGTATTCCATCTCTCAGCTTCTGATGTTAAACTCTGAGGTCTGTGCATCTGGGCCAGAGGCAATGAAGCAGTCTCTCCAGGGAATTCCTTCTCTTGGGAGTGTTCTTAGATGTTTGTCATACAGGAATGGGTAAAAAGGCAACCCTGGGAAGGCAAGGTTAGCGGGGAAGGCCTAGCTGTTGGTAGTTAGGGGGAGGAGGGCTTGTAGGCCAAGTACTGAGCCTTAGTTGGTAGTACCATTTTCAGCAAAGTCCCCCATAGTATGATTTCAAAGGAGGACCCACCTTTCTGAGGGGATGGTGTTATTATTCAGAGTAAACTTAAGTAGCATTGGGTCACTGAGGTTACCCCATATAGTGCCATTCCATTGCTGGGATTCTTGGCCACTATTGTCACAAGGGAGACTAAGGGAGCAGTTACTGGAATATACTGCTGAAAACTGTGGGCTATTAACTTCAACAGGCATAATTATGCCAGGGTGGGGAACAGCCACCCAGATGTGAGGATCTCCTCATGCCTGGGAGTTTGTGGTGATAATGGCACACATGAGGAGGAACAGTACCAAGGCCTGGGGGCCCATCAGGGGCCATTCTCTGGGCCTGCCCGCCAAAGCCTCCACATCCCCCCATGTGATGGGGCGTGCATGCCGGCTATGAGGTCTTCTTCTGCAGCACTGAGGACCTCCTCCCCTCAGGCATAGTCGGTGTGGAGGAGGCCAAAGCTGTGGCTTTAAATGGGTGAAGACTGAACCACTTAGTGGGTGCTCAAGAAACCTTGTCAAGCAGGTTGGGGGGGGGGGTTCCTGGCATCCAAATTGGCTGAAAAACACAAGCATAACCTCTCTCTTGCATTAGAAGAGGGTGTGATCCCTGCCACTGTGCTGTGGCTGGGTCCTTCAAGCATCATTTCAGAGAAAGGGGAAGGGGAGAGAGAGCGAGAGATACAGAAAAATAGACAAGACAGATAGACAGAAAAATGGGAGGGGGAAGAAAAAAGACACATGGGGCATATAGGCTGACCCATTGGTCTACAGCAGAAACACATGTTGGAGTTAAAGCTAGGATAGGGGCTGGGGTGGGGCATTGAGCCCTGGCAGGGAATGCGGAAGTAGCTACTTCTGCTTCTTTGGGTGGTGGAGCTGATGGCGTGGTTTATAATATATTTAGTTTTGTTTCTGCACTCTCGGCTGCAAGTCCATCAAACTTGGTGGCTAAACGACTTTCTTCCTCAGTGGAGGGGGGCGAATAGGAAGGTAGGGTGTTATTGTGAGTTGGGGGCACAGAGAGAGAGATCAGCAGATGAAATCATCATGGACTAGCAAGGGACCACTGCTCACTCAGGCAAATGGCCCCAAGTTTGTGCTGTGTCCTATTTTTATTCACAAGACTTCAAAAAGCTTGTTTACTGAGAAATTGGCATAACATCAAGCAAAACTTTTACTTAAAGATACATGGAGTACACCTGCATGATAGCTTAATAACAATATAATATCAAAAGGCATTAATTGCTATTGCTTCTATGGTTCCCACAACCTTCCTCTCTTTATCTCAAGGGATAACCTTGAAAGGAACAGAAATCTTATGAGAATGTTTTACTGAGAAAAAAGCCCAGCAACTGCCTTCAATCACATAGACCTGTTTCAGTGACCCGCTTTCAAATCACAAAACAATTCTCTTGGCAAAACATTCTTTTCTTGTTGGCTGTGTTCCCATCCAAGGCCATGCAATGGGTTATTCCACTACATTTTCCCCTTTTTGTTTATGCTGAACGTTATGAAGCACCACAGAAAACACAGCCTTCTGTCATTCATCCCTTATTTCTCTTGCTTTGATTTGTTGACAGACTATATATAAAAGAAAACATAGAATTAATACTATTATAAAAAGTCCTACAGTGGATCCCCCAAATCCTTTAATATATTTAATAGGATTTAATTGCAATAAATTATCCATTAATCCCTTCAATATAGGTTGACATGTTATAATTTCTAATTTTATTTGAAAAGCTTCATGAATATGTCTTTGTAATTTAATGATTTCTTTAGTTACATTATCATGATTTAACAAATGCTTTTTAACATTTTCCTAATGGAAATAAGTACGATTTTAAGAAATAGGGGTAACACAAAAAGTAGTTACATTCTAATCACATCTTAGCTTAATTTGTCTTTGTAGGCTAACAATTTGATCTCTTAACACAATTATAGTCTGTTCTAAATCATTGACTTTAGTATTAATGTTACTATCTATATGTTATTGAGAAGTCCACAGTTGTTCAGAATCTTCATGCCATTTTTGTACAAAGTCCACAGTCTGTATACTTTGATGTAATGTAACTCCAGATACAGCAGCCACAGTGGTTACAGATATTAGTCCTATAATAATGGCAATGATCAGTCTAACCAGTCTCTTCATTCACTTCAAAGACTTAATGAGATGTTGTAACAGCAACTTGGAAGGGGAACCCTGCCACATCTGGTGCATCTTTACTGGGATCCAGACTCCTGTTTGGCTCTTAAAATGTAAAGACTTTGACTATTTTCATTAAAAAAATAGAAGAGTTAATACATGTATAAAAAGCATACTTATTGCAAGTTATTGAATAATTTTCAGTTATTTGGTTTTACCTATAATAAATATATAAGGCAATCTAACATAAGCAGATATGAAATGTGTTTCATTCTTCTTAAAGATTAACATAATATGATTAAAAGGATAATTTCTCCAGATTTTTTTCTTTCCACATTGACATATGTTTAAGTGCTGTGGCTACTTTCCACAAATGATATTGTAAAGGACCAAATTTTATATGAGGAGCTTGAGGTGACATCCCTCCTCTATGCTATACGATAGTATGATTACCTTGACTACCAACTATAATTAAACCATTGTTCTTATGCTATCTTAAATCAGCACCCTGCCCTTTAACTCGGGCAGAGCTATGAGGACTTTAACCTATGACATTTTATGTACAGATGTATTACTTTTAAATCTATATCCTTGTAACAAACTTTTTTTTTTCATCTCCTTTACTATTATCTTTGACAATAGAGAGCCAAGCTTGAGCTTTTATGTTTAAACAATGTGGCTCATGTCCTATACATGTAGGTAATCCCTCAACTCCTGTTGTATAATTTTCTAATTTCATGCCTTCTTCCGAAGGTGCTAAGGGACCTCTATCATTAAAAGGTCCTGGAAGCCAATTAGAGTCATTAACAAAAATAGGAAAGGCACTATTTTTCTAATGAATAGCTTTACTTAATGGAAGATTAGGGACATATGCCTAATAACTAAAATTTTCAGCTCTACTTACCAGAATTGTTACCAAAGCAGTATTGCTAAAAACAGGTTAGTAGCATTTTCTTCTTTTTTTTTAGTAGTTTGTAGCATTTAAAAAATTTTTTTTTTAAATATTTTATTTATTGATTTTTAGAGAGAGGGGGGAGAGAGAGAGAAGGAGGAGGAGCAGGAAACATCAACTCCCATTTGTGCCTTGACCAGGCAAGCCCAAGGTTTTGAACCGGCAACCTCAGTGTTCCAGGTCGATGCTTTATCCCACTGCG
The DNA here is from genome assembly GCF_036850995.1 of Saccopteryx leptura. Taxonomy (NCBI): domain Eukaryota; kingdom Metazoa; phylum Chordata; class Mammalia; order Chiroptera; family Emballonuridae; genus Saccopteryx; species Saccopteryx leptura. Next base: position 58,548,648 of record NC_089505.1, on the reverse strand, counting down.
CCACCACAGGTCAGGCCTGTAGCATTTTTTTTTTAACCATTAAAGGTCAGTTTTTTAAGTTGACCTCAACTTGGTATTTTAGCCTTTTCAATACCAAGCAGCAGCACCTTTAAGATTCTTCTTTTGAAGTTCATTTCTTTCATCTCAGCAATGGGCATATATGGAAAGAATCTATTGTTCTTATTCATGTTATTAGTTTAATTCTGTGAGCAGGACTCCAAAGGACTTCACCGGATTCTGCAATGACACAAGCAAACCCTATTCCCCAATGTTGCAGTACACTAGGTACATATTGATTCAACTCACTTTTTTAATGCACAGGTTGATTAATCTTAGAACTGTTTTTTGTCCAGTGTCTGTTTGCAGCAGTCAAATTATTTTCTCCTGTGTTTAAAAAATTTAAAATAAATAAAGCTTTGTGTAACATAATTCTAGGGGATAATCTCCTTTCTTCTCCCCCCTTTTGTTTAATTAACATATTTTTCAGAGTGCAATTACTGCATTCAATAATTGCTTGTTCTTGTGGATTATATGAAATTCTAGTAGTATGTTTAATATTCTAAAATGCTAAGAATTGTTGAAATTTAGTAGATGTATAAGCAGGACTATTGTCAGTTTTAATTGCTTTAGGAATGTCTATAACATTAAAAGCTTCAATAAGATGTTGAGTGACACAATTAGCCTTTTCTCTAGGCAAAGGTGTGACCTATTGAAAAGAAGAATAAATATTAATAAAACCATACATAAGATAGTTTTTTAAAAGAAGAAATATGAGCAATATCTATTTGCTACAGGTTATTACTATGTTGTCCTCTAGGATTCATTCTTTTTGGTAATGGAGGAGCATTTATAATATTATACTGAGGAGAGTTTTCAACATTATTCCGAGCTTTTTGCCTGGTTATTTTAAATTTTTGCATAAAATTTTTTCTTTTTGTATGAGTCTTTGTATGAAATTTAGTAGCTATTTCTATTGATTTAATGAGTAATTAATTAATTTTATTATTTATAGTAGACATAGGTCCTGGTAAAGCTGTATGAGAATGAATGTGAGTTATATAGAAAGGCGAATTTCATTCCTACAATAAAAGTTGTAACTCTTGAAACAATTTGTGCAATTTAGAACTATTATTTGAAATATAAACAGTTTCTATAAGTTTAATTGTTCTATATATTGTGAATCAGTAACAATGTTAATAGAACAGGATGTTTGAATTTTGTCTTCAACTACAATCAAACTACACTGATTTAAGGTTTCAGACGCATTTTTAAGGATGACGGAAAGTTCAGCATTATTTTTATAAACTATTAATGTCATTTATATAATGGATTATTAAAGATTGAGGATATTTCTAACAAATTTTTTCTAAAGGTTGATTTACATAATGTTGATACAGTGTTGGGCTATTCAACATTGCTTATGAAAGTAATATAAATTTAGTAATAGTTAGTTCTGCTTATTGTTATAAACACAACAGCTAGCATTGCTAGAAACAGAGTCAAAGATTTTTTTTTAAATTTTATTTATTCATTTTAGAGAGGAGAGAGAAAGGGAGAGAGAGAGAGAGACAGAGAGGGAGAGAGAGAGGAGAGAGAGACAGAGAAAGTGGGGAGTAGCTGGAAGCATCAACTCCCATATGTGCCTTGACCAGGTAAGCCCAAGGTTTCGAACAGGCGACCTCAGCATTTCCAGGTCGACGCTTTATCCACTGCGCCACCACAGGTCAGGCAAAGATGTTTTTTGAAGTCTTAGTCTTAATTAAAATTTTTTTTGCCTCAACTGACCTGTGGTGGCACAGTGGATCAAGCATCAACCTGGAATACTGAGGTCGCCCGTTCAAAACCCTGGGCATGCCCGGTCAAGCCACATATGGGAGTTGATGCTTCCTGCTCCTTCCCCTTCTCTTTCTCTCTCTCTCTCTCTCTCTCTCTCTCTGTCTCTCTTCTCTAAAATAAATAAATAAATAAAATAATTTAAAATAAAAAAAATTTTTTTGCCTCTTGGGTAAGTTTATTTAATTGTAAAATTTCTCTTTTTTCTATTTTCAACTTATGCTGAAGCTTCAATTTTCTGGAAGGTATCTACTGGTCTCCCATATTTGTGGAGATAAGAGCAAATCCTTACCCCTACATTTGCCTAAATTGTTGTTGTAAATTAACAAACTGTCCATCTAAAAAGTTTATCTTGTGTAATAAGAGGGTTAACATTAGCATTTTGATTAGCTTGAATACAAGCTTGATTCTCCTACTAAGTCATAAATTGTAACTCTTTCATTTTTGAAAGAACAGTTTGAGCTAATATTTCTAAATCTTTTGAAATAAAACATTCAGGGTCCATGAAGGAGGATAGCAGTTCCTGCGTATAAAGACAGTTTTATACTGGGAGCAAGCCGTTTTTAACTCTTTAAGAGCTTTGAAAGAAATTTGGTCATAGTGAGTATAAAAAACTCCTTGTCAGAAAGTTTAGACTGTAATTTAAAAAGTTGCTCTTTTAATTATTTATAAGATAAATGTTTTTCTTTACTAGAGGCCAAATGACCCTTGTTATTTTCCTATTGTAAAAAAATTTTTAGAGCTTTGTTAGGGACTTTCTCTAAGCCATGCAGCTTAGTGACTACTGCCTAAGTGGGCTAAAAAGAAAACTAATGTTGCTTAGTAATAAGAGATGCATCAGCTTCTATATCTAAAAGTTTTTTGTATTGTTAAGTCTATTAGAAGGCATCAGAGGAACTAAATTCCTCAGTGCCTCCTTTTTCAGGATGTTGCCTTACAAGCAGCCAACTGTCTGAAGCAGCTTGAGATAAATTCTTAAAATGGCTTAATTTTACTTAATTCCTTAATTTTACAAATTTTAGCATATTTTACACACAAACAAGACAATTTTCAACACAGAAACGCAAGTATAACATATAACTTTAATTCTAATACTTGAATTCTTATTTGATTTCAAACATTGAATATACCTTACAATGTATTAACTAAATTAGCAAGTCTTAAGGATCCATATTCTATTTCATTTAAATTTAAATGAGCGCTCCTTATAATTTCTAATTTTAAAGCAAAAAATATATGGATGAAATTATTTTTTCAATATAAAAGCTGGCATTTTTAATCTTTGTATGTAAACACAATTTAGGCCTTAAAAATCACATTTTAGACAACATTAAACAAAAACTAAACAGAAATTAGAATCAGACAAACCAGACCAGACAAACGAAAGAGAAACCCGGGATTTCAGAGCAGTCAGACTAGAAAGATGCCTGCCTGATTTTAATCAGGACATTTTCTGACAAGAGGGACTGACGATGGATGAGACTAAACAAAATTTTTCCAAGAAAATTCTCTTGGCAGCTGCTGGGATATTTTCTATAGTCAGATCCAACACATGTTTCCTTCCTCAGTTTCCAGGCAAAGAATAAGAAAAAAACCAAAATGATAGCTCAGAGGATTGTAGCTAAAACATCAAAGAAAATTAGTATTTATTTTTTTAAATTTTTTAAAAAATTTTATTTATTTATTTTTTTACAGAGACAGAGAGTGAGTCAGAGAGAGGGATAGACAGGGACAGACAGACAGGAACGGAGAGAGATGAGAAGCATCAATCATTAGTTTTTCATTGCGCATTGCAACACCTTAGTTGTTCATTGATTGCTTTCTCACATGTGCCTTGACCGCGGGCCTTCAGCAGGCTGAGCAACCCCTTGCTGGAGCCAGCGACCTTGGGTCCAAACTGGTGAACCTCGCTCAAACCAGATGAGCCCGCACTCAAGCTGGCAACCTCGGGGTCTCGAACCTGGGTCCTTCCGCATCCCAGTCCGATGCTCTATCCACTGCGCCACCACCAGGTCAGGCAGTATTTATTTTTTTATTATTACAAAGACTAGAGAATTCTAAGGACTTCATGATTCTTCTATATGTCTTAATTCTAATTGGATTTGTACCAACTGATGTAAAGCTGCAAGCTTTTCTTCCTTGTGTCTAACTCCAGTGATTTGCATCCAGGCTTTAAGACAAGTGATCTAATCTGAGCTATAACAGCATCAGTATAGCCAGTTTATTGTCCCATAGCTGCATAAGCGCTAACTCTGATGAGCATTTCAAAAGTAGTTCCCAGGGGATTATTTCTGGTGTTCATGCGAGATATTTGAAAAGCCTTCTCTCTCCACCAAGATTTGAATTGTAAATATTGTCCTGGTTCCAAAACCATACTAGCAAGTAAATCCCAATTCAAAGAAATGATTATATGATCATTACAATAGGAAGAGCTTGAACATATGAGGACTGAGGTCCATACATAGCAACAGATTGTTTGACTAGCTTTAAGAAAGTAAATTCAGCCTGGCCAGGCAGTGGTACAATGGATGGAGCGTTGGACTGGGATGCAGAGGACCCAGGTTCGAGACCCTGAGGTCACCAGCTTGAGCGCGGGTTCATCTGGTTTAAGAAAAAAAAAAAGTCCACCAGCTTGAACCCAAGGTCGCTGGCTCCAGCAAGGGGTTACTTGGTCTGCTGAAAGCCCACGGTCAAGGCACATATGAGAAAGCAATCAATGAACAACTAAGGTGTTGCCACGCACAATGAAAAACTAATGATTGATGCTCCTCATCTCTCTCCGTTCCTGTCTGTCTGTCCCTGTCTATCCTTCTCTCTGACTCACTCTCTGTCTCTGTAAATAAATAAATAAATAAATAAATAAATAAATAAATAAATAAATAAAAAGAAAGTAAATTCAATTTGGTCAAATTGGATATTATGCCCTCACCCAGGATTAGGAGCATTAAGAGGAAAAGGCTGTCGAATAATTGGAAAAATAGATGCAGAAAAATTACTAGAATTAGCCTCTAAATTATTATGATGCATAAGTGCCTGTTGCATTTCAGATATTTTAGGGAATTGAAAAATCCTTCCCCTGCTAGTACCAGTTAATTTTTGACCTTGAATTGGAGGAGCTGTAGGCTTACATATATCTTGCTTTTGAACAGGATAAGCAGTATACTGATTTTCAATCTCCTGTTGTTCCAGTGTAAATTGTAGTTTATTTAATAAATGTTTTAGACAGGCAACATCATCTATAGGGGCTCCCTCATTTTTTAAGAAAGAGGGATGAAAGCCTGTGGGTGGCTGAATTTCATTAACATCACTAACTTTAGAAGCAGAGACAGTATTGTCTAAATCATTATTCTGTTCATTCTGTGCTGAATCAAATTCTTCAGGCTCATTAAAAATAACCTCACTCAGTCTTTAACAGAATCTCCATCTGATTGCAAAGGGCTAAGGGCTGTAGCAATAAGATTATAAGCAGCCCACATTTCAGCATCAAGCGGATCTTTGTGCAGATGAGCACAGCCTAAAGATTTTCCTACTTGCTGCCAAACATTCAAATTCAATTGATTACAATGTTTAGGAGTATACCAGTAACAATGTTTCTGAATAGCATTTAAAAGACGTAACAAAATCTTGTCTTTTATCTGAATCCCAGACCCTTTTTTTTTTTTTTTTAAATAAATTTTTATTAATGGTAATGGGATGACATTAATAAATCAGGGTACATATATTCAAAGAAAACATGTCTAGGTTATTTTGTCATTAAATTATGTTGCATACCCCTTGCCCAAAGTCAGATTGTCCTTCACCACCCTCTATCTAGTTCTCTGTGCCCCTCCCCCTTTCCCTAACTCTCCCCCTGTCCTCCCTCCCCCCACCCCTGGTAACCACCACACTCTTGTCCATGTCTCTTAGTCTCATTTTTATGTTCCACCAATGTATGGAATCATGTAGTTCTTGTTTTTTCCAGACCCTTTTTAAAGGGATTTTAAAACTTGTACATAATTGTCCAATAATGAATGGGAATTTCCCATGACTTTGCTAGTTTTCCCAAAAGTTTCGTGTACACAGCGAGTCTAACTTACCCTTTCAGGGTTACGCCTGTTCCTAATCTCTTCTGAAGGCCCCATGTTGGTCACCAATTGTTGTTGTGAGTTGGGGGCACAGAGAGAGAGATCAGCAGATGAAATCATCATGGACTAGCAAAGGACCACTGCTCACTCAGGCAAATGGCCCCGAGTTCATGCTGTGTCCTATTTTTATTCACAAGACTTCAAAAAGCTTGTTTACTGAGAAATTGGCATAACATCAAGCATAACTTTTACTTAAAGATACATGGAGTACACCTGCATAATAGCTTAATAACAATATAATATCAAAAGGCATTAATTGCTATTGCTTCTATGGTTCCCACAACATTCCTCTCTTTATCTCAAGGGATATCCTTGAAAGGAACAGAAATCTTATGAGAATGTTTTACTGAGAGAAAAGCCCAGCAACTGCCTTCAGTCACATAGACCTGTTTCAGTGACCTGCCTTCAAGTCACAAAACAATTCTCTTGGCAAAACATTCTTTTCTTGTTGGCTGTGTTCCCATCCAAGGCCACGCAATGGGTTATTCCACTACAGTAGGGGCTTCCAAGAAAGAGGGGTAGCCTGTAATATTTTTTTAAAATATTTTATTTATTGATTTTTTAGAGAGAGAGGAGTGAGAGAGAGAGAGACAGAGAGAGAGAGAGAGAAGGGGGAGGAGCAGGAAGCATCAACTCCCATATGTGCCTTGACCAGGCAAGCCCAAGGTTTCGAACCAGCAACCTCAGTGTTCCAGGTCGACGCTTTATCCCACTGCACCACCACAGGTCAGGCCACCTGTAATATTTTTGGCAACAGCAGAGGGTCCTCAGTAGGAGCACTGGTCAGGCAGGCATGTATTGCTAACAGAGCAGGAATGAGGCCAACTGGGAAGGTTTGTCCTTCATGTACTTCGGCTGAATAGATGCACCGGAAAGCTCAGGCCCAAGTATCCAGGTCCCAAAGAGGCGCATCTGGAGCCAAGGGTTGAAACCTGAGAGGATTTCCCAGTAGGTACAAAGATCCTTTTCACTAACTTTAACTTGTCTACCCTGCAATAGGGCATAGAGGGCTCGAGCTTGTGGGGCTCAGGAGTAAGGGAAAAGGTTTCCCATTGCCGAGGGTCACTCACCCATCCCTTGGATGCCAGTTAGGTCCCTGTTTGAGGCACCAGAATGTGGACAAGGCCCACTGGGGGTAAGGACGATGGAGACACAGAGATCCGACTCTGAGGACCAGGTTCAGTGATGCAGATCTGATTTATTCAGGAAGTAAGCTAGCTTATATACACAGGTTTAGCCTATAGGGTGTTACAGCGTGTTCTTCAAAACCAATGGCTAAAAAAGTCAGGGAGCTGCCTGGTTAGCACTGAGTTACTTCCTTACAGTGGGCGAGCTCCTTCCTGGGTGAGCCTAGGAGGGTTTCAGGTGCTGGAGAGTTCCCACAGCATTGCATCAGCCACAGCTTCTAGGAATGCGCTCTGCACTCTACCTACAATTGAGAGAAATTAATTTTAAGGAATTGGCTTATTCATCTTAAGAGGTCAGTTGGCCCTTCAGTTGTGGAAGTTGGCAAGTCTGAAATTTATAGGACAGGCTGGCAGGCAGGATTTCTATGTTACAGTCTTGAGACAAAATTTCCTCTTCTTAAAGCCTTCAATTGATCAGATACAGCCACTTATATTATTGAGGAGAATCTCCTTTACTTAAAGTCAATTGATTGTGAATGTAAATCACATCTACAAAATGCCTTTACAGCAATACCTAGATTAGTGTTTGACCAAACAACTGGTAGCTCCATGAACTGACTACATGATTTGCTCGTTCTGAGACAAATTAATCAGTTGGTTCTGTGGTTTGATTTAGTTCAGTTTGGCTGTTCCTCACTGTCATGAGAATGGGGTTGTTCCACATGGGGAGTTCTCCTTTATTTTAATTCTCAGAATGAAGACAGCAGATGGAACAGACTAAAGTCTAAAAAGCAACATGGGTGAGAGCTGAAGCATGAAGCAAAGTCATATCACTAACCCAGATCCACTATAATGGGAGGAAGTATAAAACCTTGTTTCTTTCATAAGCTACTGAGATTTAAAGATGGGAGATCCATCTGCCACACAGAAAAATTACTAGCATTGTATCCAAGCCATTAACACTACTATTAATAAATACATATTAGCTGTAGTAAGACCAATTCTTTCTTGGACAGCATGGTCTATGTCAGAGAGATTTTATGTTTTACCAAATATCCTATCAGTAGAGCTACTTAAAAATATATATAGGACTAGTATGTTTCAGATGATCTTCTGAGGCCAGCATATACAAAAGACATAGCTTCCCGCTTTGGAGGCCAATAGGCTAGCAGGGTAAACTATACATGTCAATGTATAGAGTAGAGGGAGTTTGACATTAAATTCTGCCTCATATTCTGGCCATCCCTTTCTGCTAACCAAAGCCTTCCTCCCACTTCCTCAAGACTTGATTTATCACAACTTTCTTCTTTTGGCTCCTGAGAAAGATCCAGTCCCTTTTACCAACATCCACTTACCCATCTTTTCACCTAAAGCGAACAATGGCATTTTGAAGGGAACATAACTGAATAAGTATAATACAATCATGACTTAGAATCCCATGTTTCCTTCTAATCTCTTAGTCCCATATGAAATTCCTGTCTAAATGGCTCTTCCAGACATTCCAAGTTGTCTATTACCTGCCCCAGCCAACCTCTATAGCCTTATCTCCCACCACACCCAGCGTAAGCATTTCCTCTGGTTGCATCCCTCACTGCTGCCCAACTGTGCTGATTGCTGCTTATGAAAAAGCTTTGTGTCTTGGCTTCACTCAACCTTCTCAGCTTGGCTCTCTGGTGCTGGAACTTGTGCTTTCTACAAATCACATTTGTGTCTTGCCAGCTGGGCTTGGCCATAAGGGGCATAAGGAGAAAGAACTGGAAAGGAAAAAGGATCTTACTCTTTCTTATTTGCACCCTGCATCTGTTGGCATTAGGAAGATGTCTCTGCAACTGTATGAAAGCAGCTTCCTGGTGTAGAAGGGCTTCCACCAGTGCTGGGCCCCTCTCATCAGGGTCTCTCATACTGTCCAAAAGCAGCATGTCCATCCAACAAGGGTACCGGTGCCCCACTCTGGTTGTAGTCCAAGAGTCCATTACACTGCTCAGTGATCAGTCCATGATAAACATCCCAGCTGTTTGAGCAAATCACCAAGGTAACGGTTCATTACAGGCAACTAGGCATACAGCTCTTTATTAATGGACCTCAGTGCCTTTCCATAGTACTCTGTCCATTGCCACAGCCCCATACAAACCCCTGAGCAAGCTTACAAGGCCTGGCAGGCCTTGATAGTTCTCTTATCTGTTGCTGCTGTCACTGCAAAAAAAGCACCTATTATCTTCTAATGCTAACACCTGCTGCACATTAGGTGATCAATGAATTGTCAATTTCACATGAGTCCTCAGGCCTCCCTGCCCATCCCTGTTAGGTGGGTCTCCCGGCCTTCTCCTTATTCAGACTGAAACAATGGGTCTTGGGAAGGATCCTCCTCTCCCACAGCTGTCTTCAACAAGTAATCTTGTAACCATGCTGCCTGCACACCAAAGATTTTATTGGTAGCTGCTGGAGCCTTTGGTCTCAGCAGCTGGAACCTCTGTTCTGATTTAAGCTGCTGCCAAAGCTCCAAAAGAACTTTACTAGACTTGCCATCTAATTTCTCCCTATCTGCTCCACCCACATCTGCGGTTGGGTAACCTTTCTAGGCCCATTTCTTTTTCTTTTTATTAAATTTATTTATTGATTGATTTTTGGAGAGAGGAGAGATAGAGAGAGAGAGATGGGGGAGAACAGGAAGCATCAACTCACTGTAGTTGCTTCCTGTATGTGCCTTGACCAGGCAAGCCCAGGGTTTCGAACTGGTGACCTTGGCATTCCAGGTCGATGCTTGATCCACTGTGCCACCATAGGTCAGGCTGGCTTTTTTTTTTTTTTTTTTGAGACAGAGAGAGAGAGTCAGAGAGAAGGATAGATAGGGACAGACAGGCAGGAACGGAGAGAGATGAGAAGCATCAATCATCAGTTTTTTCATTGTGGCACTTTAATTGTTCATTGATTGCTTTCTCATATGTTCCTTGACCATGGGCCTTCAGCATACCGAGTAACCCCTTGTTCGAGCCAGCGACCTTGGGTCCAAGCTGCTGAGCTTTTTTGCTGAAACCAGATGAGCCTGTGCTCAAGCTGGTGACCTCAGGGTCTTGAACCTGGGTCCTCCGCATCCCAGTCCGACGCTCTATTCACTGCGCCACTGCCTGGTCAGGCAGGCCCATTTCCTTTGTTAGTTGAGGGGACAGCACAGGCAGCAGCCCTCACTGCTCTATGATCTCATGCTGCCTCCAGCTCCCTCAAATCTGCTACCATCTGTGTAACCACATTGGTGGGCTGCCCCACATAGGTGCCCAAGATAGCCACTAGTGACCCAAAAAGGGCTGATGGAGCACTGCAGAGAATAAGGTCCCTTATCTTTGCCATAAACTCTTCCTCATCTGGCAAATGGAACTTCAGGTTGATAGCAGCATTCTTCAAACCTAGATCCCAAAGGACCTTTACTAGCTCACTATAGCAATGCCATACTCATTGCTCCTGGCTACTTTCCAGCATTCTGCCAAACTGTACAAATGGTGGCCATCAGCCATTCTAATAGAATATGGTTTCCTGGGTTGTCATGGCAGTTCTGAAGATGCTGTCTTAAAGAGGAGTGTGTGGTAATGTGGCCAATTTCTCCATCTCTGTTCCAGACAGCATGATGTGGATGGCCACACCTATGTTCTACACCTGCAGCAATCAGGCTACCAGGGGCTCAGTGGGTTTCTGCCTAAATTGTGCCCCCCAACTCTATCAGCTCTGCCTGGGTGTAAGGATGAACCAAAGAGGGCTCCACTACCTGTGGAGAGGGCTATACCTTCCCCTGAGGGACTTTCGGCTGCTGGGATTTTACCTTCTGGGTGACCACTGGCTGGGCTCTGAGTATGCAGATAACAGCTTCAGCCCAAACCTCCTTTACAGAAGAGGAGGATTTGAAAATGCCTGCTCCTGCTGGCTCAGAGCCACATTGCCTGCAGAGATGTTGCTCCTTCTTTGGTGACTGTTTCAGCTCCTGCAGCCACTAGCTCTCGTCCTGAAGCTGAGACTTGAGCTCTTGAACCTGCAGTTGTTTCTCCAAGAGCTGTTGCTGCCAATATTCAGCTTCCAGGGCAAATTGCAACTCGTAAACATGTAACTCCCTCTCCAGAGACCATGCCAGTTCACTGTTGGCACTGTTGGTCCTCAGCCTGCATCTCACACTGCAGTTCCCAAACCCGGTTTGCCTCCTTCTCCAGTGCTCATTCCAGTTCACACCATTATTGATGTTCAGTCTCTTCTTGCAGGGCTGTAAAAAACACTCAGTCCACAGTCCCCAAAAGGAGAGCCATGGGCAACCATACACTGGAGAGCAACGACCACTCTTCTATCTCACAATTCAAAGGTGGTGGGGGCTCCATATCAATCTGATATGAATCCTGCCAATTATGCCAGATGTAAGGCCAGTGGTAGTGGCCATGCAGGTTCACATTGAATTCAGGCAGATGGTAAAGGAACTGTGTAGTCAGAATACGGTGAGGCATTCCATTTATTAGAGTCTCACAACAGCAGATGAACAAACAGGCAGGGAAAACCTCTTTTTTCTCTTAGGGCTCACGAGCAAACAGACTGGGGGAAAAACCCCTTTTCCCACAAACAATAGCAAAAATGACCCCTCCCAATGGTGGCAAGTGATCCACATTTACAATTTGCCACCCTAAAGTCAAGCACTTGTAGCTTTACATAGACTATACACATGTGGTGCTGCCCTGTGCTTATGCAACAATCAGGCAAAGTACAGCCTAACACAATTGTTTGCCCAACACTGGGTTTGGGGTTTTGTCTGTTTGTTTTTCAGACTCCCTGAATCAGCCTTATCATGCTCCTCAGAGATACCAGCACCAGTCCCTCTTATGAGGTTTGAGTCCTATCTTCTTGGGATCACTCCTCTAAACTTTTAATAATTCCATTTCTTTTTGCCCACCCCAAAGATAAGTGCTACTTCCTGCTGTTACTGCCTCTGTGACAACTCTTCGCCCCCTTGTGCTTTTCAGTTCTCTAATACTTGGTTAGTATTACTATATATTAGATTCTTCCTGCTAAATAAATGGTATAGTTTCTGTTTCATGACTAGATCCAAACCAATGCACCTTAATGTAGCATTTTTTTTTAAGAATTTTTATTTTATTTTATTTTATTTTTTTACAGGGACAGAGAGAGAGTCAGAGAGAGGGATAGATAGGGACAGACAGACAGGAACGAAGAGAGATGAGAAGCATCAATCATCAGTTTTTCATTGCGACACCTTAATTGTTCATTGATTGCTTTCTCGTATGTGCCTTGACCGCAGGCCTTCAGCAAACTGAGTAACCCCTTGCTCGAGCCAGTGACCTTGGGTCCAAGCTGGTGAGCTTTTTGCTCAAGCCAGATGAGCCTGTGCTCAAGCTGGCGACCTCGGGGTCTCGAACCTGGGTCCTCTGCATCCCAGTCCAATGCTCTATTCACTGCGCCACTGCCTGGTCAGGCCTAATGTAGCATTTTTACTCTCAATTTTTTATTTGGTTTTGCTTTTTATTTCATGTTTTCTCCTCAAACCAAGTAAATGGTTACTACCCCTTCTCCCATATCTTCCAGGCTATGATTTTAGTTATACATATGTCCTTGATGAGGAAATCTGCCCCACTGTTTTCTCCCTCTGAATTCCAACAGTATCATTATCACAGGAAGATATGCAGCCTCTGGAATGCAACATGGACGAGAACAGGAAAGAGACCTTGATTGGGGCTCAGAAAGCCTGGTTCAAGTACAACTCTGCTATTCACTTGCCCTGTGAATCTGGGTCTTTCTGTGATTCAGATTTCTCAACTACAAAAAGGGAGAATTGGATAAATTATTCTCAACACCCTTATAATTCTACTCTTTCAGAAATCTGTATTCTGAGTTTCTCATTGATAAATCCTCTTTCCAAGAACAGACTAACTCCCTCAGGGCCAAAAGCTTTGCCTCAAATTACCTCATATCTTTAGCCTGCCTTTCACAGTTGTGTAGGCTAAGCACTCAGTAGGGGATCTCTAAATCCTTTCTTGCTAAAAATCTCAGAAATCGATTGAAAACATGTGTGAACCAGAAGTTACAAATTGGTAGTCTAGGAACCAAAAGCTGCTCACAAATATGATTTTCTTGGCCCATGATGCATTTCTGTTAACTAGTTGCCATAAGTTTTAAAAGTGGGAGATTATATATACAAATCCAAAATGCGTCCTTCCGATTTCACAGATGAGAAAAGCTGTGATGAGAAGGTAAAGGAAATTATCCTTTTGTAAAGTGCCAAAAGCTACAGAATTAATATTAATATTTTAGGAAGTTTAAAGAACATTTTATTAATTTGGGCTAGCCGTGCAGAAAGATTTTGTAAGTGTGATTTCTATGCTTGTGTGATTAGCATCAAAACTAAGATGGCATTGTGTTGTAAATGCAGAAGAGAAAGAAGACTTGGATTCTCTGCCTCCCCACATACCTATGGGGGAAGGGTGAATAGCTAGCCAGATACAGGAAGAAAAAAATTAAATTAAAATCTTTACTTATACTGATGAACCATTTACAGGCATTTGTTCCTATGAAAACTACCCCTGCTCTCCTGAAAGCATTTAGTGAATGTATGTATCTCTAAACAAAAGGTATAAACTTATGCCGTGATGTCAGGTTTTCTACCCTCCCATGTATAATTAGGAGTATATAAACAGCCCCTGAACTGATTTTGGGGTCTGCACAATTTGGGTCTGTTGCCCTATGTCAGCCATATGTGGCCGGCATATTTAATAAATTTCCTCCTTTAATAAAAATTTTCAAAAACTTATTTGGACTATGTGCCTCTATGAACACCCGCGAAATTGTGGATTTAATTACTTACAACAATCCAATGTCAAGGATTCCATCAAGAGTAAAATGTTCACTCAAATCTGAATGTCTCTACCTTTTCAGGGTTCTGAGCTGCCTTGCCTTTATAAATAACATTGTGAAGTAGAGATGGGGGAGACAGCACAGTAACAAAGGAAAATTTAAATCTTGAACTTGAGTTGCCTTTGTCATTTGCCAAATCCTCTCACTTATCATTGGTGTACAGCAGGTTTTAATGCTCTAATGATAAGACGGGCCTTAAAACTTTTTCAATGTAATGTTATTTTCTAGTAATTATAAATGACTAACATTTCATTTCATTTCACAGAATTCACTGTGATTGACTTTGAAGAAAACTGATACCAAGATGTTTGTCTCTGTGAAATAAAATAGCAGGTGCATTGGTGAGAACTTTTTTCCTGCTCTTTTCATAGTCATCAAAAATAATACTTCTCTGTTTCTATCCCATAAGCTATGCACTCCCCCTTATTAATCTAATTCCTTGTAGCATTTAAAAGTGGTGTCTATTCTCTCTTTCTTAAAGCTCTCTTTTGTTACTTTCTGCTTTGAAGGAATAACAGCACTTCATTATTTATTGAGTACCTACTATGTGCCATGTAACAAGTTAAGTTCTTTATATGTTCTATCTTGATTAATACATGAGAGGAGGTTTGAAAGTAATATTATCCCCATTTGATAGAGAAAAACAGATGAGGTTCAAGACCATAAATAGATAGCCATCAATGATACAACCAGTGTTCCTGACATGATACCATCTCTCGTGGTTTTCTTCTTCCATTCTTTTCTCCCTCACAGGCTCCTCTTCCTCTGTGGGCCCCAATATGATGATTTTCCCAGGCTTCCTTCTTCACCCATGATATCATCCAATATAATATGCCATACATACATGTCCAGCCTAGACCTTTTTCCTAAGCTCATCTCAGTACACAGTTGTAGTTAAAAGTGGGATATGGCCTAACTGGTCATGGTGCAGTAGATAGAGTGTCAACCTGGAATGCTGAGGTCCTAGGTTCAAAACCCTGGGGTGGCCAGCTTGAGCATGGGATCATCTACAATCCCAAGGTCAATGACTTGAGCCTAAAGTTCACTGGCTTGAAACTCAAGGTTGCTTGCTTGATCCCAAGGTCACTGGCTTGGCTTGAGCCCCCCAGTCAAGGCACATATGAGAAGCAATTAATGAACAACTAAAGTGACACTACTACAAGTTAATGCTTCTTATCTCTGTCCCTTCCTGTGTATCTCTACCTCAAACAACAACAACAAACAGAGATCTGGAGTTCAATGATAATGTCTACCCCTTACAAGCTATATGGCTGAGGTGAGGCACTTCATCTTTCCAGGCTTCATTTCTCATCTAGAAATAGGATAATGAAACTATTCCAAGGGTTAAATGAGAGAATACATTTAAAAGAACTGGCATTTAATACTTATTCAATAAAAATAATTATTATTATTTCAAACTGCCTGGTCATAAGTGTTCCAATAGCCCTTCAAACTCAACCTGTTACAACAAAGACTATTTCTTCTAACAAACCTGCAGCTCCTCTGCAGTCTTTTTCATGGTGAAGGTGCTGCCACCCTTCATCAATTAATTCAAGTCAGAAATCTAACTAACTTCTGCTCCTAATACATGTGGTCTCACAGAAGTCAGAACTTCTTAGCTCATATCTGGAATCTATCATCCATCCTTGTATAAGAGGGGTCTCTTTCTAAATTTCAAATCTGTCCACATATGCCCACCTCATTTAAACTCACTCAGTGGATCACCATGATTAAGGTCCACATGTCCCAGCAGAGCTCACACAACCTTTCAATACCCAGGTTCTGCTGACTCTCCAGTCTCACTTCCCACCCCTCCATTCCCCAAAGGGACAAAGTTACTACTGCTGTCCTGGATAAAAATGAGTCTTTCATAATTTACTTTGCTTGCAAATGCAGCTTCCAGGAGCCCAAAGTACCCTCCTGGCTAACTTCTTCCTCTCCTTCTAAGTGCTACTCATGCCACTCTTATTCCAAGTCTTTGGTGGCTCCTGAAGTCCAAGTTTGGTCCTTCCTCTGGGTGGCCCTCACAATCTGCCCTATCCTCTCCCTTAGCCCTTTCACAGAGGGCCCTTGGGCTTACTGCTCAGGTTGCTCCTCTGTCTCACTCCTTGGACTCTAAGAGTCCTAAGTTGAGTCTGCTAGCTCTGCATCCTAGCATCACAGACAGTATCTGAAGGTCACTGGACAAGTGTAAGTCTGCTAAGAAGCCAATTAAATTCTAAGCTGAAAACTGGGCATGCAGACAGCACAATTACAAATCTGTCTGCACAAACACAAAATTTTAATGCTGAGGACAACTTTGCAAGGGTAGTAAAATCCTTTTAATGTGCACATGAGAACCAGAGAATTGGGGAAGGTTAAGTGATTTCTTCAAGTTTATACAGCTATTCATACAGTCCAGGCTCATCCCTGAACACCAGTTTGGAAAAGATAGATGAAACAAACCAAGGACTCAAACCTAGCAACACAATCATGTCCTAAGTTCACACAGATACATTATTTATTTATTTAAAATCTGTCATGTTACAGAAAAGGTTTGGGGCACTTTGGAGAAATACATAAAAGGAAATAAGACTTTAATTTTCTTGTAGCCAGTGATAAAATCCGACAATGTTGGAAGATGGAGATTGTAAAGGGGGCAGGGGTGTAAATGCTGGAAGAGGCTAAAGTCCCTAATGAGGTTAGTATTTTAAGCCCTGCTTATAGAAGCTGGTGCCTTTCCTGAGACTGGATAGCTAATGTGTCTGCGAGCTATTTGGCAGCCAACACAGGGAGGGAGGAAGAAACTGTTCTTGAGTCACAATTTAAGATAAATACAAACCAGTGTAAAATAATGTCTTTAAAATAATTCTAAGTTTCAGAATGTCATTTTTGTCTAATAGTCAATGAAGGCCAAAGTCTAAAAAGATGCAGTGCAGAAAAACTGGGGAATTGGTTGGAGGGCAAAATGATATGCGTAATGCATACTTTTCTCCACACAAAGCAGGCTCTGTGCCTCGTGTGGGCAAGCCACCTATGTTTTGTTCATTTTTGGGTTCCTTCCAACACTGTCTACCAGAGCAGAGAGGCTCACTGGTTCAAATGTTCAACCAAAAAGTAAATTAATAAATCTACATAAACAGTCCATACCTCATCTCTCACATGAGAAAGTAAAATGAGAGACATTACAGCTTTTCAAGGCAGAACCAGATTATTGACAGGCATTCCAGCCCACCTCAGTTTCAGGCCCTGCATTAGTATGAAAAGAATTTGAACAACAGAAGAAACATTTCAAGTTTGCAGTTTATACTAAATTGGAAGAGACAGCATATAATGAGAAACAAAGCAGTCAGTTAAAAGGGTTTTAGATATTTCAAGTATGTACCCAGCTAATAAATGCAAATAAAGTTCAGTGCAGATAAGCACAAAATTATGAGTCTGGAAGCAAAGAAGAAAAAGGAGGACTATCTGCTAATGGAAATGAGTTGCATGATGCTGACCAGGAATGAGATCTGGGGAATTATTGCAGGAGAAATCCCTCAAGCTTTCAGCCCACTTGATGCAATGGAAAAGCACCACACTGATGAACTGTATTAAACCACAATACATGACTATCAAGTCATGCTCCACATTGAGGGAAAATAAAATCAAAGCAAGAAAAGAGATTTTTTTTATTATTATTATTTTTTTAATTTATTCATTTTAGAGAGGAGAGGGAGAGACAGAGAGAGAGAGAAAGGAGAGACAGAGAGAGAGAGAAGGGGGGGGAGGAGCTGGAAGCATCAACTCCCATATGTGCCTTGACCAGGCAAGCCCAGGGTTTCAAACCAGCGACCTCAGCATTTCCAGGTCAATGCTTTATCCACTGCACCACCACAGGTCAGGCCAAGAAAAGAGATTTTTTTAAAAAAATTTAAACAATCATTCTTTTCAGGGCAAAACCATCATTTTTTTTGTTGTTTGTATTTTGTCAACCTTAAACAATTGCTTTCTACAGATTTATTTGAATGTGATTTCTTATGATTTTCTTTCATTCTCTGTCACTTCCCATGCAGTCCCACCATTATTTAAGGGTCCCTAGAATACAGCCATCACACCTGATAGCAAGAGACATCACTAAAAATCAGAAGACAGTTGGATTGCAAAGGTTCGATGCTCCTTCTATCAAAGTCTTACATTTTCTTTTTTGTTGGTTAAGAGAAAATGAATCCTACATTTATAGTTTTAAAATCTAGATATACACCTTTATGAATTTCCTAACTACTAGCAGCTACTACTAGGGCCATGTTACAGTTGAACCCAGGCTCAGAGGGCCAATGATGTCAGCTGACTACTGTATAATCTGCTCTGTAACTACTGAAGTTGAGTCAAAAAAGCTCAACATGCAGTTGAAGGAGACAGGTGTGACGGAAGGAGAGCCTAAAGCCTTCCCTAGCCAAAACAGTTTTTTCTACTCCTGCTTTGCTTCCTGAAATTCCAAATTCGGTCATTCAACAAATATTTCTTGAGTGCCTACTGTGTACTAGGCATCAATGATATAACAATAAACATAAGAGATAATATCCTTGTCTTCATTGAGCTTAAATTCTAGTGAGAGAAGAGAGACAATAAACACAGAAATGAGGTGAACACTCTCAACTGATAAGAAGTGCTAGGAAGGCAATGAAGTGGATGATAAACCCAGAGAAAACCCAGAAAGGGATGTAGAGACTGTTTAAGAAGGATGGTCAAGAAAGACCATTCTGGCCCTGGCCGGTTGGCTCAGCGGTAGAGCGTCGGCCTAGCGTGCGGAGGACCCGGGTTCGATTCCCGGCCAGGGCACACAGGAGAAGCGCCCATTTGCTTCTCCACCCCTCCGCAGCCAAGGCTCCATTGGAGCAAAGATGGCCCGGGCGCTGGGGATGGCTCTGTGGCCTCTGCCTCAGGCACTAGAGTGGCTCTGGTCGCAACATGGCGACGCCCAGGATGGGCAGAGCATCGCCCCCTGGTGGGCAGAGCATCGCCCCATGGTGGGCGTGCCGGGTGGATCCCGGTCGGGCGCATGTGGGAGTCTGTCTGACTGTCTCTCCCTGTTTCCAGCTTCAGAAAAATGAAAAAAAAAAAAAAAAAAAAAAAAAAAAAGAAAGACCATTCTGAGGAAGTGACAGGTAAGGACTTGAAGACTTGAAGAATGAGAAGGCTACAGGGAAATGCCACAAAATAACAAAATACAATTATGAGCAGGATAAGTGAAGGCATTTAAAAAGTATCATTTACTAATTTATTATCCTGAATTAATTTCCCAGAGTTTAAAAATCCAATCACCTTGTAGAACTGTGTAAAAAAAAAAAAGAGAGACTACAGATAATTTAATATGGGGGAGGATACAATAGGTTAGAAACACAGGATTCAAACTAAGAAGCAGGTCCTCAACCTTGGTGAAGGAGAAAACAAGGAAGAATGTTTACTGAAAGGGTTATGAAACTGAAAGAATAGAAAGATGTCAAACACAATTACAGAGCATGCACCACTAGGTTCAGCCACATTTTCACAATAATAACCTCACTTCAGAGCAGCATGTTCTTCACCTAATCAGTGATTTTTACATAGAAAACAACTTAACTGAGAGTGGTTCAATTTTCTTTTGAGAGAGGAAAAGCCCTAGAACCCAGTAGGGGCTGCCTCTAAGATGACCCTCAATGACCCATGTTCCTGGTATTCATGCCCTTATGGGTCCTTCCTCTCAGGATAAGTTGGATCTAGAGACTTACTTCTGTGACTGGAATACAGAATAAGTAATAAGATGTCAATCCTAAGATTAAATTGCAAAGAGATGGTGGCTTCCATCTTGTATGCCCTCCTTCACTCACTCACTCACTCACTCACTCACTCACTCACTCTGATATAAGTCAGATGCTATGCTATGAGCTGCTTTATGGAGAGGCCCAAGGGACAAGAAACTGAAGGAGGATTGAATCCTATCAACAACCATATACCATATTTCCCCATGTATAAGATGCACTTTTTTAAAGATAAATTTGGGGTCTAAAAACTGGGTGTGTCTTTTACAGTGGTTGTAGATTTTTTTTACTTGCATTTTCTACCTATTCACGCTTGTTTTTGCTCTGAATTTTTGAAGACTGATTTGTCATCAGACACAGATGAGGACAAGCTAATGGATAGGAGTTTTGACAGTGAGAAAAAGTTGTATGAATTTTTATGATGAATAAAACTCGAGTTCAATAACTTTATGTAGTACTTTTTAAAAAAATTTTGGGCCCCAAAATTAAGGTGCTTCTTATACATGGAATCGTCTTATACATGGGGAAATATGTAAGTGAGTTTGGAAACAGATTGTCTCCCAGCTGAGCCTTCAGATGAGGCTGTTTTCCCAGCCAACACCTCAACTGCAGCCTTGTAGGACAAACTGAGCAAGAGGCTTCCAGCTGAGCCATGTCTGGATTCCTGACCCACAGAAAGTGTGTGATAATAGATATTTGCTGTTGTAAGCAGCTAAGTTTTGAAGTAATATAAAACTAATATAGAACAGCAATTTTCAACCTCTTTCATCTCATGGCACATGTAAAATAGTTACTAAAATTCTGCAGCAATCCCCAAAATATTTTTTTTTTTGCCAATCTAACAACAATAAAAAAACAGGTATAATTTTGATTCATTCACACCAGATGGCTATTGTCACTTTTTTTATTTGACAATATAAGGGAAAGAGGTGAGTGTAGGTTCCTGACTAAATACTCAGATACTGCATGTTTTAAAAACTGTGGTGCCACAGCACACTGGTTAAAAATTGCTGACACAGCCGCCAAGAAAGCCCTTCCAAATTGTGACCTTCTGCCTTTCCACATTTTCTGCTTTCACCCAACCCTGTAAAAGTCTGTCTCCACATGCCTCCTTGAGCCTCTGATGAAGGGACTGGGATGAGGCTGCATGCAAAGGAGGCAAGTTAAAGGCTAGTCATAACAGTTGGCCATTAAATTCCATTTATTCTTTTTTTATATAAATTTTTATTAATTTTAATGGGGTGACATCAATAAATCAGGGTGCATATGTTCAAAGAAAACATGTCCAGGTTATCTTGTCATTCAATTATGTTGCATACCCATTACCCAAAGTCAGATTGTCCTCTGTCACCTTCTATCTAGTTTTCTTTGTGCCCCTTCCTTTTCCCCTTCCCCTCTCCCTCCCCCCCCCCAGTAACCACCACACTCTCGTCCATGTCTCTTAGTCTCCTTTTTATGTCCCACCAATGTATGGAATCATGCAGTTCTTGTTTTTTTCTGATTTGCTTATTTCACTCCGTATAATGTTATTAAGATCCCATCATTTTGTTGTAAATGATCCGATGTCACCATTTCTTATGGCTGAGTAGTATTCGATAGTGTATATGTGCCACATCTTCTTTATCGAGTCTTCTATTAAAGGGCTTTTTGGTTGTTTCCATGTATTGGCCACTGTAAACAATGCTGCAATGAACATGGGACTACATGTGTCTTTACGTATCAATGTTTCTGAGTTTTGGGGTATATACCCAGTAGAGGGATTGCTGGGTCATAAGGTAGTTCTATTTTCAGTTTTTTGAGGAACCACCATACTTTCTTCCATAATGGTTGTACTACTTTACATTCCCACCAACAGTGAATGAGGGTTCCTTTTTCTCCACAGCCTCTCCAACATTTGCTATTACCTGTCTTGTTGATAATAGCTAACAGGTGTGAGGTGGTATCTCATTGTAGTTTTGATTTGCATTTCTCTAATAACTAATGAAGATGAGCATCTTTTCATATATCTGTTGGCCATTTGTATTTCTTCCTGGGAGAAGTGTCTGTTCATGTCCTCTTCCCATTTTTTTATTGGATTGTTTGTTTGTTTGTTGTTGAGTTTTATGAGTTCTTTGTATATTTTGTATATTAGGCCCTTATCTGAGCGGTTGTTTGAAAATATTTCCCATTTAGTTGGATGTCTGTTATTTTTGTTTTGGTTTCTCTTGCTGAGCAAAAACTTCTTAGTTGATGTAGTCCCATTCACTTATCTTTGCCTTCACTTCTCTTGCCTTTGAAGTCAAATTCATAAAATGCTCTTTAAAACCAAGGTCCATGAGTTTAGTACATAAGTCTTCTTTTATGTACTTTATTGTTTCAGGTCTTATATTTAGGTCTTTGATCCATTATGAATTAATTTTAGTACAGGGGGACAAACTGTAGTTGAGTTTCATTCTTTTGCATGTGGCTTTCCAATTTTCCCAGAACCACTTGTTGAAGAGGCTTTCTTTTCTCCATTGTGTGTTGTTGGCCCCTTTATCAAAAATTATTTGACCATATATATGTGGTTTTACTTCTGGACTTTCTATTCTGTTCCATTGGTCTGAGTGTCTATTTTTCTGCCAATACCATGCTGTTTTGATTGTCATGGCTCTATAATATAGTTTGAAGTCAGGTATTGTAATGCCCCCAGCTTCATTCTTTTTCCTAAGGATTGCTTTGGCTATTCAGGTTTTTTTTTATAGTTCCATATAAATCTGATGATTTTTTGTTCCATTTCTTTAAAAAATGTCATTGGAATTTTGATGGGAATTGCATTAAATTTGTATATTGCTTTGGGTAATATAGCCATTTTGGTTATATTTATTCTTTCTATCCATGAACAAGAAATATTTTTCCAACTCATTGTATCTTTTTCGATTTCCCTTAAGAATGCTTTATAGTTTTCATTACATAGGTCCTTTACATTCTTTGTTATGTTTATTCCTAGGTATTTAATTTTTTTGTTGTTGTAATCGTGAAGGGGATTATTTTTTTTGAGTTTGTTTTCTAATGTTTCATTGTTGGCATATAGAAAGGCTATGGACTTTTGTATATTAATTTTGTATCCTGTGACCTTGCTGTATTGGTTTATTGTTTCTAGTAATTTTTTTGTGGAGTCTGGGGTTTTTGATGTATAGGATCATATCCTCTGCAAAAAGTGATACCTTTACTTCTTCTTTTCCAATATGGATGCCTTTTATTTATTTATCTTGTCTGATTGCTCTGGCTAGAACTTCTAGCACCATGTTAAATAAGAGTGGAGAGAGTGGACAACCCTGTCTTGTTCCTGATTTATGGGGGAAAGTCCTCAGTTTTATGCCATTTAATATGATGTTGGCTGATAGTTTATCATATATGGCCTTTATCATGTTGAAATTTTTTCTTCTATACCCATTTTGTTGAGTGTCTTAAACATGAAGTTGTGTTGTGTTTTATCAAATGCCTTTTCTGCATCTATTGATAAGATCATGTGGTTTTTGTTCTTTGTTTTGTTGATATGGTGTATTACATTAACCATTTTATGTATGTTGAATCATCCTTGAGATTCTGGAATGAATCCAACTTGATCTTGATGTATTATTTTTTTAATATGTTGTTGTATTCGATTTGCTAGTATTTTGTTTAGTATTTTAGCATTTGTATTCATTAGAGATATTGGTCTGTAGTTTTCCTTTTTTGTGCCATCCTTGCCAGGTTTCAGTATGAGAATTATGTTGGCCTCGTAAAATGTGTTTGAAAGTATTGTTTTTTCTTCAATTTTTTGGAAGACTTTGAGTAGTATAGGAACCAAGTCTTCTCTGAATGTTTGATAGAATTCACTAGTATAACCATCTGGGCCTGGACTTTTATCATTGGGGAGGTTTTTAATAGTTTTTTCTATTTCCTCCCTGCTAATTGGTCTATTTAGGCTTTCTGCTTCTTCATGACTCAGTCTAGGAAGGTTGTATTGTTCTAAAAATTTATCCATTTCTTCTAGATTGTTGAATTTGGTGGCATATAGTTTTTTGTAGTATTCTACAATAATTCTTTGTATATTTATGATGTCTGTGGTGATTTCTCCTCTTTCATTTTGGATTTTGTTTATAAGAGTTCTTTCTCTTTTTTCCTTTGTGAGTCTTGCCAAGGGTTTATCAATTTTGTTGATCTTTTCAAAGAACGAGCTCCTTGTTTTATTAATTTTTTCTATAGTTTTCCTGTTCTCTATTTCATTTATTTCTGCTCTGATTTTTATTATTTTCTTTCTTCGGCTGGTTTTGGGTTGTCTTTATTCTTCTTTTTCTAGTTCCTTAAGGTGTGAAGTTAAGTGGTTTACTTGGGCTCTCTCTTGTTTGTTCATATAGGCCTGAAGTGATATGACTTTTCCTCTTATTACTGCTTTTGCTGCATCCCAGAGATTGTGATATGTCGTATTGTCATTTCATTTGTCTGTATATATCTTTTGATCTCTGCGCTTATTTCTTCTTTGACCCATTCATTTTTTAAAAGTATGTTTAGTTTCCACATTTTTGTGGGGTTTTTTCCCTCTTTTTTGCAGTTGAATTTTAGTTTCAAGGCTTTATGATCAGAAACTATGCTTGGTACAATTTCAATTTTTCTGAATTAGCTGATGTTATTTTTGTGGACCAATATATGGTCAATTCTTGAGAATGTTCCATGTACACTAGAGAAAAATGTATACTCTGCTGCTTTGGGATGAAATTTCCTGTAGATGTCTATCATATCCAGGTGCTCTAGTGTTTCATTTAAGGCCAATATATCTTTATTAATTTTCTGTTTGGATGAATGATCTAGAGCTGTCGGCAGTGTATTGAGGTCTCCAAGTATGATTGTATTTTTGTCAGTTTTTGTTTTTAGGTCAATAAGTAGCTGTCTTATATACTTTGGTGCTCCTTGGTTTGGTGCATATATATTAAGAATTGTTATGTCTTCTTGATTCAGTGTCCCCTTAATCATTATGAAATGACCATTTTTGTCACTGAGTACTTTTGCTGTCTTGTAGTCAGCATTATTAGATACTAGTATTGCTATACCTGCTTTTTTTTGGATGTTATTTTCTTGGAGTATTGTTTTCCAGCCTTTCACCTTTTTTTCCCCAGCCTTTCACTTTGAATTTGTTTTTATCCTTGTTGCTTAGATGTGTTTCTTGTAGGCAGCATACAGTTGGATTTTCTTTTTTTAATCCATTCTGCTACTCTGTGTCTTTTTATTGGTGAGTTTAATCCATTTATATTTAGTGTAATTATTGACACTTCTGGGTTCCCTATTACCATTTTATAGATTTCTTTCTGTTAGTTTTGTATCTTGTTTGATTCTTCTCTTTTGTTTTTCTATCATTTGTTTTTGTTTGGTTGTATTCCATACTTCTTTCCTCTGTTGCTACCTTTTTTAAGTCATGTGCTTCTGTGGTGGTTTTTTCAAGGGTGGTTACCATTAAGTAATGAAAAGGGTACCTATCATGTTCATTGTAGTACACTATCTTATGAGTGTTTCTGCACTCCATCATCCTTTGCTACTGTTAATCTCCGTCCTCTCCCTTTTTTTTTATTTTTGTTGTCACAGTTTAAATTTGGTTTTATTGTGTTCTTGGTGGAGCTTTTACTTGTGGTTTTGTTTAGTTTTGTTCTTTGTATCTGGTTTGAAAACCCCCTTTAGTATTTCCTGGAGTGGGGGTTTTCTGATGATAAATTCCCTCATCTTTTCTGTATCTGTGAATGTTTTTATTTCTCCTTCATATTTGAAGGATAGCTTTGATGGGTATAGTATTCTTGGCTGAAAGTTCCTCTCTTTCAGGATTTTAAATATTGGGGTCCACTCTCTTCTAGCTTATAGAGTTTCTGCTGAGATATCTGATGATAATCTAATAGGCCTTCCTTTATATGTTGTATTCCTCTTTTCCCTGGCTGCCTTGAGAATTTTTTCTTTGTTGTTGGTTTGTTCCAATTTCATTATGATGTGCCTTGGAGTAGGTTTGTTGGGGTTAAGAAAACTCGGTGTTCTGTTTGCTTCTTGAATTTGAGGCTTTAGTTTTTTCCACAGGTTGGGAAGTTCTTGTCTATTATTTGTTTGAATATGTTCTCCATTCCATTTTCTCTCTCTTCTCCCTCTGATCTACCTATTATTCTTATGTTATTCTTTTTGATGGAGTCAGACAATTCCTGTAGGGCTTTCTCATTTTTTAAAAAAATTTTGAGTCTCTTTCTTCTCTCTGTTGTGCCTCAAGTTGCTTGTCTTCTATGTCACTGATCCTACCTTCTTTTTTTTTTTTTTTTTTTTTTTTTTTCATTTTTCTGAAGCTGGAAACAGGGAGAGACAGTCAGACAGACTCCCGCATGCGCCCGACCGGGATCCACCCGGCACGCCCACCAGGGGCGATGCTCTGCCCACCAGGGGGCGATGCTCTGCCCATCCTGGGCGTCGCCATGTTGCGACCAGAGCCACTCTAGCACCTGGGGCAGAGGCCACAGAGCCATCCCCAGCACCCGGGCCATCTTTGCTCCAATGGAGCCTTGGCTGCGGGAGGGGAAGAGAGAGACAGAGAGGAAAGCGCGGCGGAGGGGTGGAGAAGCAAATGGGCGCTTCTCCTGTGTGCCCTGGCCGGGAATCGAACCCGGGTCCTCCGCACGCTAGGCCGACGCTCTACCGCTGAGCCAACCGGCCAGGGCTGATCCTACCTTCTATCTGGCCTGTTCTATTAGCTAAGCTTGTGACCTCGTTTTTCAGTTCATGAATTGAGTTTTTCATCTGTTTGATTTGTTTTTATAGTTTCAATTTCCTTGGTAATATATTCTTTGAGTTCATTGAGTTGTTTTCTGAGGTCCCTAAATTGTCTTTCTGTGCTTTCTTGTATATCTCTGAGTATTTTTAGGATTTCTATTTTAAATTCTTTGTCATTTAGCTCCAAGGTTTCCAATATATTAAATTTTTTCTCCATAGATTTTTCCTCATCTATCTGTGCTACTTCTCTATCTTTTGTATCCATGATATTTGATTTACTTTTCCTTAATGGCATCTGAGGGTGGTTTTGTTGATAGCACTTGTTTTTTAGTGTGTGGGACTCCCAGACGCTCCAAGGATAGATTTTTCTATCTCTGGTTGAAGAACTTGTTGAAATTTTGGGGAGATTTATTGGTAGTGCTCCTCATGGTGTCATTTCTCTGACATCTGCAATATGGTATTTTCCCACTTATTCTTAATATAATCCTATAATAACATCACATGGGATATTAACAAACTTTAGGAATGCATCTGTTGTCTATAATTTTAATTATTTGCTCAACCAGTCTGAATGTAATAATTTTCTTTCCTGGGGTTAGTTTGGAGCATCCCTAAGCTCAGGGATATGGAATCCGCTCCACTTAAAGAACAGAAGCACATCATTGACCCCCCAGTAACTGGGGGTGTTACAGCCAATCTCTCCTTTAGCAACTCTTTCCTGGTAGTACCCTGAAGTTCCCAGCTTGACTCCACTGCTCACAGAGACAAATAAAATGTGATAAATTCCCAACTAATGCCAGCAAAAAAAATTAAACCAATTAGGACTTTGTAATTAAAATTGGATTACTTTTACACACCATTGATTTTCTAATATAAACTCAAGTTTATTTAGCTGAGCCAAAAAGGAGCTCTTTTTGTATCAAAATATATAATGCTACCTTGCTTATCTTTGAAAAGCTAAGAAGTTTCTCTACAAGACTGTACAAGGTTGCTTCTATAATCCCCCAATAGATACAATACTCACCACTGCACAATAGGTCTTCTTGACCACAGCAACCACAGTGATTATGGGCTTTGCACATTCAAAGAGTCAGTCTGGACTATGAAGAACTTCCAAGCAAAGACATGAACTACAGAGAACTTCCAAACATAAAGACAAAGAAATACACTTAAACAACCTGGGACAGCCTTGCCCCCTTGCCATGGCCTCGCCATGAGGGGCCAGCTCAACAGAACCAGTCGAAAGGAAAGAAGCCTAAGGGAACTCTCCTACTTGCAGCTCTTTGTTCTAATCTTTCCACAACAAAGACCTACATAAAAATAGATACATATGCCAACTTTTCACCATCAACAGTTCTTTTAAATAGGCTTCCTTTTGGGAATAGCCATAGATTTAAAGACAAGTTCTCCATGCTGGCACCACTGAATGTCAAGTAAAGATACCCAAATTAGAATTTGGCCCTAACAATACTGATCCTCTCCACTACCATTGAAAATTTATCTTCATAAATGGAACTTTATAGGATGCAATGGGAAAATATGCTTGTCCTGTAAGCCTCTCCTTGATATAGAGGGTGGAGCAAAGGTCGGTTTATAGTTAGTTGTATGTAAAACACAGTTTATTCTTGTATTATTATCTATTATTTATTATATTATTTTCCACATGAACAACTGTAAGTCTGCTTTGCCTCACCCTGTATTTTATCCACAACTAAGAAAATCTAATTTCAGTTTTAAGGTTTCCTTTGTCGGAGTCAATACAAGTTCAAGTTCAGACATTCTAATTGATGCTCCTTCCATTTACACTGAAAACCTTCACTTTCACCTTCTTGAATATCCTTTCCAAGAGTTACCTTTTAAAGCTCTCCCTTATTAAAAATCTTGACATTCTTCCCAGGGTAAAGTTTGGGAAATATTTTATATAGGTATATATTTAAACTTCACTTTAATATTGACATTGTTAGATAATATTTGCTTTATTGAGAAAAGATGAAAGCAAAGTCTCAATCCTATTGAAGCCCCAGAGACAATACCATCTCTGACTCTCTAGTGCAGTGGTTCTCAAACTTTTTGAAGTTGGGGTGTATTTAAAATTCTATAAATAATTATAGGCACACTATATACAAATTTCTGAGAAATATGTTATAATAATTAAGTCAAATATTAAAGAAAAAATATAAAGTCCAATGCTTGCTTTTATGGTAAACAAAATAAATACGACAAAACTAAATTTATTCTGATATTAAAAAACATTTCTATGTTACATTTTTTGAGTTATGCTTTTTAGAAATTGTAAAAAAGAGGGGTTAAAAATAAAAAAAATAAAGAAAGTTATCTTTTTATATATATAGATACATTCTTAGTAAGATTTAGTAAATTTGGCAGGTCTTGGTGCAAATGTGCTAAGTTTATTCTTGTGTTTATGAGAAACATGAGCTTGATGTGTCCTAGCAATATCTTCGATGTCTGGGCATATATTTGAAAGGCAAATTCTCATTTCCTCATCAATACATTGAAAAATTTCTCCTTTTTCTCTTAACTGTGTTGAAGGTAGAAAATCCTAATTCACATAAATAGGATTATGAAAATTCTAGTAAAATGTTCAAAGCTTTTTTAGATATTGCCACATACTCTTCTTTTATAGAAATCCAAAAGGCTTCAAGAGACAATTTCTTATATTTAATCATCAATATAAAACCACCACCATACATATCATCTTAACTTTACACCAAACAAAGAATAGAAGAAACTTGCCTCCAGTCTTTCCAGGGAACATGGGGGGAAGTGTAAGCAATCCAGCACCACAGCTTAACAGCTTTTTGCAACCTACTCAGGCAAGTGAGGTGGGGGGTTGGGCAGACTTTCAGCTTACAGCCAATTCCTCACACCTCTGTCCCCAAAAAACCTAAACTCCAAAAACCCTACTGGTTTTCTGGTTCCCAACAGGCACATATTTCTCTGGAATACCATAGGGCATACCTGGAAATCCTCTAGGTCGCACCAGTGCACCCTGGCGCATACTTTGAAAACCACTGCTCTAGTGCATTAAGTCATCAGGAGCTTTCTGAAGTTAGAAATTTATTTCTCTTTTGATATTCTATTTAGCCTAGTGCTCAGGAGGTATTCATAAAAACAAAACATCTGAAAGCCAGCAACCCAAGATATCATGTCTGGGACAAGTATGAGGAGCATAAAAGGGCAAAGTGAGACAAAGGCAATGGTCTTCTAAAATGTATTCATGTTGCTAAGCTACCAAACAAACAGAAAAATGAGGATTGATGTAATATCTTTTTATGAAGAAAATTTATTACACTATTTCACCACACACCTTGGTATTTATCTTTTTATTTATCAGACTATTAGTTGTGCTTTTTATGCACTCTTTAAAAATAAAAATTATTCTCTCTTTCATCAAAGCTGGAAGTATATTCCAAAATGTGCAAAATTCAATATGTTGATAGGGAAAATCTTATGAGAGAGGCACTGAATTTAAAGATAGAAAGATAAAAGAATTGTTACAGAAATTTACTTATACTTTCACTGCTAACTTGTAAGAAAAGTGAAATGGCATTCATTTGAAAGAAATATTCATATAAATAATACTATATTCATTATATAGAATAACAAATATTGGTCAGAATCATCAATTTTATATACTCAAATTAAGATGTTGCATGTTTTAATGTTTTTATCTTATAAAATTAGTTAACATTCTTTAGTAATTTTTGCTGAAAAGCTCCTAAAACTATGTATACATTAGACTGACAAATGTCTTAAATATATTTTTATTAAGTTTTAATAACATAATTCTATACTCTAAATAAAAATTATTTTAAAACTTTGTCCATCATAGGAGGAAGACCTTTGCGAAATCCAAATAAAGTCTATAGTTTAACAGTACTGTACCAATGTTAATAGTTTGATAAATGTGCCATCATTATATAACATATTACAACTAGAGGAAGCAAGGTTAAGGGTATACAGAAACTTTGTACTATCTTTACAAGTCCTTTATAAATGTAACATTACTTTAAAATAAAAGTTTTTTATTTAAATATTATTCTTTGAATTTCAATTTAAAATAGGCAATTTGAAAAAGAAAAACTTCTAACATTTTATTTGGAGTCTATTCATAAACATGCAATTAACAGAGAACATGTGTTCTCAGTTGACTTCTGACATTAAGCCCATTTTATAGTTCTAGAGGCCATACTGAGGCAAAGGGGTTATGGCTCTAACATGAGCACAACATATTTGTATTCTCGCTGAGACCACAGCCATTCAAAGTCTCTGTAAATAAACATCTATTTTCAATCTCAAAAGTAGAGGAAGCAGTTATTTCTAGAATAAATTTCTCCAAACTAGTACAGCATTTTTAAAAAGCACATATTATGAAAAATCTGTATTCATGTACAAATCAGAATACTGAACTTACCTATGTTCATTATCTACATAGAAATATAACATACAGGACTAATATCTATCTTAACTCAGGAGAATTTTGAAGCCTTTGTGACTGGCAGAAATGTGATGCAAACCCTTAATAAATTACCAAGTGTAATGGTGTCTATGTGTCTGTCCACTGAACCACTGTCAACTTAAACCCAATATGGAAATTATTCTTCCTAGAAAAAAAATCAAAAGAACCCATATCCCACTGCTCTAGTTTATCACAAAGGAAAACAAGAAAATGACTCAGATGCAAATAGAAAAATGCACAACTGGGAAAATAGGCAGAAAAGTTATAATCAAATAATAATGGACACAAATATTTTGCAGTAAATCAGAGCAAGCACCCACAAAAGTGATACAGACAATAGAGGCACAAGAAATCAAATCTTTTCTTTGAGTAACTATAGATACAATGACAATCCTCCACAATCATTAAAAGAGTTCTGATAACAGGACAGTTTTGGTTCCACCACAAATGACTGGCACAAGAACAGAATGGCACAGAGAAAAGAGGATGCAGAGAACCTGAACAACTAACAAACGGACCACAACAAAAAAGTTCTCATGGTGATCAGAGATAAAAAATTATGAATCATCAATTCCTACTCAAGTGGTCCAAAAATGAATAGCCATTGCATACCATTACATATTTTTAAAATATAATTGCATTGAAACCAATCACATGATAAAATGTATGCATCTCACATTCCACAGTATGGGTTCAATCATTCTCAATACTTTGTCTTACATCAGAATTAAAGAAACTCACTAGATCTTCATAAATTTGGTTGCCCAAAAGAGCAACCACACTGACATCAGTGTTCTCTCTGTGCCTAGAAGGGCCTACCTGCCACCCATCTTCTAATACAGAATGCTAGTCTGCCAAGCCTTGTTTCCAGGTGCATCATTCATTTGGCAGTTTTACATTTAAAATGAAGTAGCAATTGCCACCTGGCTCATAGAAATATAATAAGATGTTCATTTTTAAAAAGAATTTTTTGAGATTTATCTATGTTAAGAACCATGTGATTATTATGCTTAACAATATTAAATATATCTTACAGATATTATTTAGAAAACTATTTTATGACAAAAAAGGGACTCTGCTGAAAGTTCTAGAAAAAGCATATACATATGTATGCATATATTCATAAATACCCATACAAAATACATATATTAGCCTTTACATTTGCTTTCCCAAAACCATTTTCCAGAATTTTTAAAATTTTTTGCTTTATAGTTCTTTGAAGGGGCAGTTCACAGTGCTGCATATTAGTTTTAAATAATCAAATATAAAAATCATAAAGCTCTCTGTCATATCACACACTGAATCAGTGAAAGACAGAATAAGGAACAACTTTAAAAACATTACAGTAATTCTACAGTTCATAAAAGTTGTATACTTTATTAAGATTTTAACATAAATAATTTAATGTTAGTAAAGACTATTTTAAATCCATTAAATCATCACTGCACTACATTTATAGACTATAAAATCTATTATACAGGGCCCTGTAAGTTCTGAGCATGTACCGCATAAAATAAACATTTGTATCATTTCCTTCTCACTTTCATTACTTGAGGTTAATTGTAAGCTTCTAAAAACAATACAGGCTGCACTTGAACTGGCTTCAAATGAGAGGTCAGCAATGAAACAAGCAAGTGTTTCTAGCTAGAGGTCTGGTTTCAATGAACAAGTATAAAAACACTCAAATCTTTAATTCCTCAAAGCATCTTTTTAAAAAACAAATGACTTAGGAAAGGCATGTGGCCTGATTTCCTAAAGGGAATAGAGGTGCTAAGAAAATCAGACTGTAATAAAACTGGGGGATATTTTAGTGAAAAATAAAATCATTAAGAGACTATTCCAGACTAAAACTCATGCTTGCACCAAAATATCTTCATCTGTTTAGCATCTGTGGGAGGACAGTCCCCGCCAGAGAAGGAAGTAGAAGGACAGGGGAGCTGTGAGCAGTGACTCCTGAGTGCCCTGAGCCCTCTTCATTGTTCCTTAGCAAGCACTTGCTGGTTGCCTATAGGTTCTCAGCATTGGGCTACAAGGAAGCAGTGATGACTTAAATGATATAGGAACTTCCCTAACAACAAACCAAATATTTTATTTACCCTTCTATTAATAATAATGGCTTAGTAGAAGAATTTGAGAAAGCAGAGCTCTCCCAGGGGAGAAGTTTCAAATATGTTTTAGATGAGGCAAGTAAGGAGAGGAATAGCTATCTCCTTAAGTAACAACAACAACAAAAACAAAACCAGCTTCTATTTGAAGAGCTCATTCTGGGTTAGAAAGTATTTCACATGCACTATGCCATTTAATTTTCACAGCTGGTGGGGGCACTGGGGGTGTAGTTTTGGGGGGAATTTTGTTTGTTTGTTGTGAAAGAGAGAGACAGACAGGAAGGGAGAGAGATGAGAAGCATCAACTCATAGTTGCAGCACTTTAGTTGTTCATTGATTGATGCTCATATGTCCCTGAAAGCGGGGGGGGGGGGGTTCCAGCCAAGCCAGATTAACCCCCTGCTCAAGCTGGTGAGCTCTGCACTCAAGCTGGATGAGCCTGCACTCAAGCCCACAACCTTGGGGTTTCGAACCTGCACCTCAGTTTCCCAGGTCCATGCTCTAGCCACTGCATAACCACCTAGTCAGGCTAGGGATGTAGGTTTTATTATCCCAATTCTTCAGCCTATAAGCAGTCTCAGAGAGTAAAGAGACTTGCTAAAGTCACCTTCAGTGGATGGTCTCCTCTGTGGTGAACTTAATGGGGTTCACACGCCATCACAACCAGTGAGAAGAGTTGCTCTGCTACCTGCACAACAAGAATGTGGCAGAGTCTGTCCCTAGGACCAGACCTTTTCCCCCTTCAATAACCTGAAAAGTGTGAGATTAGGCATCTCATCCCTCAGGGGTCCCAACCCACAGTCCTAGAGACTCAAGCAAAGCAGAAGACTCTCTTATAAATGTACTTTGTTAAAAAGAGACCAGGTAAAATTATCTCAAAGTATGATATTTTATAATAAAATAAAAAAGAGAGAGGAAGCAGGGCACTAGCACATTCACTGTCTTTTATTAAACATTTTCTTCCCGGAAAATTAACAAATTATTCAGGCCAAAACAGCTTCCCAGATCTACCACCACATTTTTTTTTGAAAGAGACAGAGAGAGTCAGAGAGGACAGACAGGGACAGACAGACAGCAGGAAGGGAGACAGATGAGATGCATCAATTTTTCATTGAGGCTCCTTAATTGTTCATTGATTGCTTTCTAATATGTGCTTTGACCAGGGGGCTACAGCCCCCTAAAGTCACAGCAGAGCAAGTGACTCCTTGCTCAAGCCAGTGACCTTTGGGCTCAAGCCAGCAACCTTGGGCTTCAAGCCAGTGACCCCGTGCTCAAGCTGGTGACCCTGTGCTCAAGCTGGCAACCTTGGGGTTTTGAACTTGGGTCCTCTGCATCCCAGTCTGATGTTCTATCCACTGCACCACTGCCTGGTCAGGCCACCACCACATACTGAAAAGAGGACTTTTCTTTCTCCCAATACCTCTTCCCAAATTGCAGCATTGGACGAAGATGGTAGGTAACTGAATAATCTTTGAATTTTTCCTTTTTTGTAATAAAACTGCCATGCTGCACACATCTCTGCAATGTGTCCGTCTCCTCTTTATCGAAAGCAACTCTATAAAATCGAAATACAATGTAAAAGAGGACCTCAGCAAGGCTCTGTGGTTTGGTTAGAAAAGGCAGTCGTGCTGTCCCTTCTCTCCTGTACCCCCTCTTCTGCTCCAGCTGGAGCCTGGCTCCCTGAGAGCTTCCCAGGACGGCAATGCAGTGAAGGGCATCAGTAAATGAAAGGAGGTGGAAGAGGGAGAGTGAGTTTGCAGTTTCCTTGTGTGCACTGAGCCTGAGCATTTTCTATTTCAATTGAATATGAAGAATCACGGCCTTGTTTTCAGGATTTAAGAAAAAGAAGACAGTGTAAAACCAAATGCCTGCTGTCTGCTCTGGCAGTTCTAGTGGCAGGCTGTAATTTGTTGGGGAGAGATAATAAAAATGCAGTTATGTTTGTATAATCCATGAACTGTTTATCAGCTAGGTAAAACCCAAAGATACAGGTAGCAGCAAATCTTTCTATCTGGAAAAAAAATCTTTCAGCTCTTTAAAAAAATCTCTCCAAAGTTGCCCTTAAACAGAAAAGAAGCTCATTACTTTTATAATGGACATATATTATGGACATCACCTTAACATACTGATCAAGAAAAGCACACAGTAACAAATTTCAGTGAGAAATTGAAACACTCATACATTGTTTGTAGGAATATAAAATAGTAAAACCACTTCATACAACAGTTTTCCAGTTCCTCCAAGAGTTGAACATAGAGTTATACAAACCAGAAATTCTGCTCCTAAATATATATCCCCCCAAATTGTAAACATATGGCCATGCAAAAATTTGTATTTGAATGTTCATGGCAATACATTTCATAATAGCCAGAAATGAAAGGCATCAAAATGTTCATCAGTTTATGACTGGATACAAAATATATAATAATATAATATGATATGATATGATATGATATGACATGACATGACATGACATAGTATAATATAATATAAAAAGAAAAGAAATATTGACACCTGTTACAACATGGATGCACCTTGAAAATACTTTGGTAAGTGAAAAAAGCCAGACACAAATTGTTTGACTTCATATCTATGAAATGTTTGTTGTTTATTTATTTTCTTCATTTTAGAGATAAGGGTGAGAGAGAGAGAAGGAGGGAGGTGTAGAATGCATCAACTCCCATATGTGCCTTGACCAGACAAGCCCAGGGTTTTGAACTGAAGACCTCAGTGTTCCAGGTCGATGCTTTATCCACTGCACCACCACAGGTCAGGCTATGAAATGTTCATAATAAGCAAATTTATGGAGATAGCAGACACAAATGAATGCCAAGTTCTGAGGTTGTAAGAAGTTACTGTCATTGTTAATGGAGAATGGAGGAAAAGAAAGAATCTGTGGAACAATAGGCATGTTTCATATCACATGTGGAACATGAATGTGCTTTTCTCAAAAAAGAGATACTTCTATTCATGTCCTGACATATTTTTAGTCTATAATTTGGAGGCAAATACCACAAATGATGACTCTGAACAGATCATTCCTTTGATACAAGGATTTCAACGACCAGAAACCATTCTTGGGTGGGGGGAAATATTGTAATCAATGCAGGCAATAATTTGTTACATTTTTTTCTTGTTATTATTATCTTTTCTGGAAGAATCAAGTCCTCAGTAAAACATCACCTTTGTCTGATGGTATTAAGCAAGCATCCACTAGTTTTGTACAGTTATGAGAAATAAAATACACAGACATAAATGTAATAGGCTCTTTAAGAACCATGTAAAGCAAAGTCTAAAAATTGCTTCTTTATTCATAGATATCAGTATTTACTTCGAGTTTCTGTTTTCCAGGTTGTGTGTTTTATTCTGAGATATAATCTTGCTTCATCTTCCCAATGTCACTATGTCAATCTTTGATTGAATCACCAACAAATAATGTAGAGCTTATTTAGTAATAAACAGAAGATACTTGCACAGGCTACAAAAACACCATGTAAATACCTCTCAAAATACAGTAGCACTAAATTTCCATTTCAGCATAGCTTGTAAATACACTGCATAACACTAAAGAGACTGGAATGAAATGACATTTCAGAGCAGGGTTTCCCTGCATTGCTTCCATCCTGATCAGTATCTATACTGTTTAAATAAAAAGAAGAAAACACATAAATCATGAGCTTTTTCTCCTGCTTAAACATCCCTTACTGGTATTTTGTTCTCTGTAACCTCAAGTGAACTTCAAAAATTAATTCAGCCATAATCATCCAGCTACATAAATAGCAGACTGTTCTAGCTTTTTATCTTCTGATTCTTTGGGGGAATACTTGTTCCCTGGACTCACACAGCCTAATTTTACCAAGCTCCTGAAGGCATTGGTGCACTTCTCTTTTACAGGGTCCTTGTCAGGATTTAATGCAGTAATCCCCATAAAGAACATCACAGAGCAACTCACAGATACAGAATTCATTAAACTATGAGTTATTTTTAGTATCATATTATAACAGTGATTTTCTAGTTATTTTCTCTAGACTAGACTTTATCATACAATATGTTTTAACACACCTAGAGAAGGACTGCTATGATAGTTGCAAAGTTTCCATTTAGTAACGAGATATTTACTGAGCAACAACTGTGTGCTTGTCACTGTGCTAGTCACTGAATACACAAAAACACATGATCCTTGCATTTGTGAAACTTAGAGTCTGATAGAGCATAGCAGGAGCTGAGGCTGGCAAGCTATGCAAGTGCCACACCAGGCAGGGCTTGGGGACCAAGGTGAGGCTTTGGAATTTTATCCTAAGACATTAGGAAATTTATCAAGAACTTAGGCATTGGAAGGCAAGGGGTGTTGATGGTGACATAATCAGATTTGCATCTTGAGAGGATCTTCCTGACTGATGTGATTTGGATACAGGTACAAGTATTCAGGAGACCAATTAGGAGGCTAAGGTAGATGGGCCTAAAGCTGGTGGTGGAAATGGAATCAACCAGAAATATTTCACTGAGTTGACTTTTTGGTCTGTTAAGAGTACACAATGACAGTCAGTTCCCTTTCCTTCTCCTGTTATTGTCTAGCACAAATTTTCTATACTAAAACCAAAGGCCAACTAGAGACAGATATGCACTATCATGCCACAGAGTGAGATGTGACCTAAAGATCATCTTGGTCAGAAAAAAAATGTGTAGAATAGGAGCTGAGGCAGCACCCTGAGAGAGATTTTTCACATGGGCTCTCCAGCCCAACCCTAGTCCAGCCAGAGGAGAAAGGATCCCCAGAAGTTCTGGAAACCAGAGGAACTCTAGCTATGGTACAAGGCCACAGCTGCATTCTGCTCTCATTGCTGCCTCTTTACTACCTGGCAAAGGAAATCAGCCCTGAACTACTTAAGATCCGCTGCTAGATCACCACTGGTGGTCAATTGAAACAACATCCATCAATCTTTTATGCTAGTTATGTCTACTTTTCATTAAAAATACAGCATAACAAAAAAAAAAAAAAAAAAAAAGCCCTGGCCGGTTGGCTCAGCAGTAGAGCGTCGGCCTGGCGTGCGGGGGACCTGGGTTCTCCTCCCGGCCGGGGCACATAGGAGAGGCGCCCATTTGCTTCTCCACCCCCCCCCCCCTCCTTCTTTTCTGTCTCTCTCTTTCCCTCCCGCAGCCAAGGCTCCATTGAGCAAAGATGGCCCGGGTGCTGGGGATGGCTCCTTGGCCTCTGCCCCAGGCACTAGAGTGGCTCTGGTCGCGACAGAGCGATGCCCCGGAGGGGCAGAGCATCGCCCCCTGGTGGGCAGAGCGTAGCCCGCGGTGGCCGTGCCGGGTGGATCCCGGTCGGGCGCATGCGGGAGTCTGTCTGATTGTCTCTCCCCTTTTCCAGCTTAAAAAAAAAAAATACAGCATAACATAACTTATGCGCATTATGTGGTTGGTCTTCTTGCAGAGAATAGATCAAGTGTTGGTTTTGGTCCCAGTCACTCTGATATTTCACATGATTTACATTTATGCCACAGAGCAGCATAAATTTCCGTGGATTTCTGTTTCTAAGCCTGACTCTCTATAATGAGGTTCATTTTCTTTTAATCTATGCTAACTGTTGACAATCATCTACTTCACTGATTTTTATAAACACAGATCTCAGTCACAAAGAATCAAAGATTTATTGAGTACATAGTACATAATCTCTGTCAAGTGTGGGGACCAGAAAATAAGTGGCCCATCCTCAATGTCAACAATCATCCCCCTAGTGGGAAAGACAGGTATAAACCAATTAACTACAACCCAGTATGGAACTGCTAAAATGAAGGCATGAATAAATTGTGGAAATCCAGACCTGGATATAATTAATTTCTGTCTGGGGTGGTACATAAAATCTCTGTAGGATTTGCTGCAAAACACAATAAAAAGTTGATAGTCTTTAGATTAACAACTTCCTTCTGGCATTTTGTTCTTACCCTTTAACTTCATTACAATTGCCTAGAAGTTCCTGCACTCTATTATTAATGGAAATGTTTCCCCTCATTATCCAGCAACTCTGTCACATAGACAATTCTGCTCTGGAAGATGTTTGAGAACTTTCTTAGTTGATAAAAGAATTAACCTTTTAGACTAAAGCAGCTACTTACCACTGGGCAAAGCTCTCAAGGATTTTGATTATTCGGGAAATACAGAGCATCTGTTCTACATGTGCATGCAGTATATAGCCTTGCCAATAACTTTAAAACAGTAAAATTTTATTATCATTAGGGGATTAAAGAACAATAATCCTTAAAATTATGCTTTTAAAATAGTCAAATCTCAATTTTGAGCTCCCAAGGAATAGAATATCACAGCAAAAATCTATGGAGCCCAAGATCAAATTTTAGAAACATAAGAGGCAGCCATCTGCATATGAAGACTTGAAGACTGTGGAAAAACTATCTGCCCCCAAAATATCTTCCTCAATGACCAGGCTACTTGGTTGTTAGTGGGAATGTGTCCTAAGTTCTCTGGGAAAGAAATGAGTCAAATTTAAGAACACACGAATTGGGGTACTTGTGTTATAAACAGATTGTAACTCATACTTTGGGTTCTTTGGAAAAATGTCTTTCTTTCATCCTGTCACTCTCCATAACCTAAATAATAGACTCTAGTGGCTTTACCCAAGCATTTAAGGCCCTCTATAATCTAGTACCAACCCACATTTGCCAACCTGTATCCCACCTTCCCCATCTCAAACTAGTATAATCATTGACCTCAGTTCACACTTTCCTCCTTCCCTCCAAGTGGAGGTTGGGGCAGGCAGAAGTTGTGCGAGAAGTAGCTATAGAGTCAATTCCATTTCTTGAGGGATGTCTCAGCACTCATTGACTCAAAAGTCCCAAATTATATTACTGATTATCAGATTATAAATAAACCAAATAGCTATCTCAGAAATAGACATCTAGAAATAGACACCTGACACTAGGTAATGAAATAAAACAACAGCTAGCCTTCCTAAGGGGCATAGAGTCTGAGCCAACAAAGGCATTACAGAACAGATCGGGCTTTAGTCTGAAAATGGCATGTTAACCAAAGAGCTGGTTAACAAAATCTTTGTTACCAAATAAAAGGTAAGGACATGATCATAACAATAATAATATTAATAATAATAATTCAGCATTTGCAGGGTACCAGGCACCATTCTAAATGTTTTACATGTTTGATTTATTTAATTCTTACAGGAGCCCTCTGAGGTAAGTAATGTTTATTATGCCCATATTATAGGTGAGCAAAAAAGATCAGAGGTTGAGTAACTTGCTCAAATTTGTAGTGTGTGCTTAAATAAGAGAATCAGAATTTGACCTCAGGCTACCTAATTCTAGAATCTATGCTCTTAACTCAGGTAAGGAAATGTCAGACTATAGGTAGAACTATAGTCTGTGAAATGGATCTTATGCTTCAGGTTTTCTGGGGTAAAATATTTACTAACAGTCAATAAAAGGGATATACATGTTATTTTTTCTAATGGTTAAATAGTTTGCTTTATCCAACCAAATGTAAAGAATAAAAAAGCCTTTCTACAAAATATGTCTTCAGAGGCATGAAAGATGAGTAATGCCCTGTCTCAAACTACAGTAAAGTTTAAAAAACTGGATCAGAAAATTTTTCAAAAGTCTAGATGAAATATGACCTATAAGGTTACTATAAATTTATCCCATTTTGCAAATGTCTTAATCTGAAGCAAGTTAATTACCTTTTCAAAGAATTCTCACTGAAATAGTTAATCTTACTGTACTTTATATTTCTTTTAATAGTTCTGAAGATGAGTCATAATGTTGATTTATAAAGTGAATATTTCACTTGCTTGTTTCTAAGTTACATAATGGAATATTCTGCTTCTATTGAAAATTAGCTTTACG
Organism: Saccopteryx leptura; assembly: GCF_036850995.1. Classification (NCBI taxonomy): domain Eukaryota; kingdom Metazoa; phylum Chordata; class Mammalia; order Chiroptera; family Emballonuridae; genus Saccopteryx; species Saccopteryx leptura. The sequence goes on along the minus strand of NC_089505.1, from coordinate 58,507,717 downwards.
AATAGTTTTAAGAAATAACAAGTCTTTTACTATAATGTTAAATAAAAATGACACAATTTTTTATTTATTATGAATACATCCCTTAGAATATATATTCACAAGAAAAATTCTTTCATAAAATGTTAATATAATGGTTGTCTTTAGATGGTAGCATGTTGAAATTTTTTTCTTTATGCTCTTATGCCCTTCTATTTTTGTAGAATAAACATTTTTACATTTGTAATGAAAGAAAGTAAAACTTTAAAGTAAAAATGAACAAGAATGTCATTAGCAATCCAAGTCCTGTTTCTACATTCAGCTCTTTTAAGGAACATTTTACCATCTAGTTAAAAAAATTCTCTTTGAACCACACACCAGATGTAAATTTGCCTTTATGAGTCCGTTAGCATTTTATAGACAACCACTAATCCAGAATAATAAAGAAAATCAGGCATTCTTTCTCTGGGGGGAAGAACACTTTCTCTTTAATTTAGAAGAAATAAAATGGGCTTCAGACTGAGTTTCAATCTTAGTTCAAATACTTCAGCAAATTAGTTAAGCTCCCTGAGCCTTAGTTTTTCCACATATTAAAAACAAAAACAAATAAACAAACAAAAATATTGCTATTAGAATTTAATTCAACAGCATAAGTCAAGTGGCTAGCTCAGATGACTGCATCCCAGCTACCATCTGACTGCACTGTGGTGTTAGCTTCCTCTTCTCACTCTTGACCCTTAGGCCTGGTATAGCACTCATAATTGGGAGGGAACGCATGAGTAAATTTCACATAAGAACTGTGTTTTAGATTCACCTAAAATATCAGAGGCTCCAAACTGATGGACAAAAAACATTCAACACAATTTTCCAGGCAATGTATTTATTGTTCTTGTCAATATAGAATGATTCCAGTTCTTAATAAGCATGTAACATTTCTGAAAAATGATGTTATGTGATTTTAGACACATTTTTCATAAAATAATGTTAAATTTACCTGCCTTTTAAATTTTCTTTCTGTCTGATTTGTTTTTTATCTTTATTTATTTTATATATTATTTTGTACACATGGAGAATACAACAGTTACATTGTTCAATACTCAGAAAATGCTAAGTATTTTCTTATAGCTTGATAAATATATCAGGTACAATTTTGATCTATATTGTTAAACTATGCTATCAAATATATCATAGAAAATTTTTTTTCTTTTTTGTGTATATGATTATTAGAAGGGGGTTGGAACATTCAAGGAAATGTTTATAGCAGGCATTTTCCCCCTATGAACATTTACAATCTCTGTCTCATCGCCTGATCTCCAAAGTTTAACAGCACTTTCTAGTTCTTCATAGTATAGTTATTTTACCAAGTTTTACAGATCATGCTACCATTCCTCCCTAGTATCAGTGATAGAACAAATATAAAATAGAATTAGATGAGCATAACTAAGATTTTATCACAGGTCATTTCTATAAGCATTCATTATTCTTATTTTGTGGAGTTGGTAATTCCTTTCTCTGTCTTGCTATTATTTCACACTTATTCCATTTCAGATTTTATATTAAATAACACCAATTCTGGAAAGCTTTTTCTGACCACTTCACATTCTCTCCCATCCCCCCAATTCATGACCTCAGATGAAGTTGGGGGCTCTAATTGTATTCTATCACTATACACTAGATTTTTACCTTATACCACTATTACAACAGTAACCAAATTATTACTATTATTATCTTTTGCTCAATATCTGTCTATATGAATAGACTGTGACTTGTGTGGGACATAGATGTACTTGTCTTCTTCATCTCTGTACCCTAGTCTCTCATGTGGTACCTTGCCGGGGTCCAGCCCCGGGGGGGATCCAGGGGTCCCACAGGAAGAGACGGCGTCGGCACAAATCTAGTGAGAGAGCCGAATTTTTTTCTTTCTCTTTATTCTCTCGTTAGCATTTACTGCCAGGCATCTCTGCCAATGGCTGGTCTAACTTTACTTTTTATGCACACACACTAAGTTACAATCACATGGTATTTTGAATACATCATTGTTTTAGTTTCACTATGGTTACATATTTCCAGATAACAGTTAATTCATATCTATAAGCTACAAATCAGGTGGTAAGTCATTCAAAGTACAGTTATACAATAACTTGAATAGTAATAACAATATCGGTACAAACTTCTAAAATATTAGTACTAATTAATAACTCTATTTTACTGTTGTTGTGAGTCAAAGGCGCAGAGAGAGATAGCAGACGAAATCATCAAGGACTAGCAAAGGACCACCGCTTGCTCAGGCAAATAGCCTTGAGTTCATGTAGTGTCCTAATTCTTTTTTTCACAAGACTACAAAAGGCTTGCTATTTAAGAAACTGACATAGCATTAAGAGTAACTTTTACTTAAAGATACATAGAGTGCACCTGCAAGATAGCTAGTAGCAACATAATATCAGAAGGCATTAATTGCTGTTGCTGCCATGAATCCTACCACATTCCTCTCCTTATTCTTGGAAAATACAAAAATCTCATGAGAATGTTTTACTGAGAAAAGCCCAGCAACTGCCTTCAGTGACAAAACAAGTCTTTTAACAAAACATTCTTTACTTGCCAGCTGCACTCCCATCCAAGGCCACGCAACAGGCCACTCCACTACACCTTACCTAAGATTCTAATGTCTAGTTAAACTTTATTCATTTACTATATTCATACACTAGTTAAGTTCTAACTTTATTCTTTCTAACATGATTAATAAGAAGAAATTCTCCTACAAACTTAACCCTTTATGAGGGATATCATGGCCAGCCTCTTATGTTTATGAGCCCAGTTCAAGGGGCTACAGGCTTTTCTGTGGAACTTACACCTTCTGTCTCATTTCCAAAGAAATTACTACGAATCTACAGGGAAAGCACGGTACTATTATCCCTGTGCCATAAATAATAGCACACACCCAGAAAAGGGGGCAATAAAAGGCCAGATTAATTCAAAAGATTAAAGGGGGAAGTATCATGTGCCTTTCCTTTGTGGTGATTTTGTCAACCCGCAGCCGTTGGTCTTCACTGCGGTGACTCTATCAACCAGTAGCCATCGATCTTCTTTTGCTGTGACTTTGTCAATCAGCAGTTGTGGATCTTCTCCTGCTGTGACCTAGTTAGCCAGCATTAGTGGATCGGCTCCGGACAGTACCTGATCTATAAAAATACTCAATAAATAATTATTGAGCCCTTACTTGCTGCTAGTAGAATATCCAGAGTTATGCTTTCAGTTCAGGGTAAAATAGCCTGAATCTCAAGGGTCTTTTTAGAATCAAAATGTATCCATTGTATAGTTTAGTAAAATGTGTTTACGAACCATTTTTCAGCTTCTAGTAACTGTCTACATCAAAATAAGCAAAGTTTGGCTGTCATTCACACAAGGTATTTGTGTTTCCAAAGAATGTTTACAACTGCAGAGTTAACAGCAAAACATGCTCTCTAAATCTAAACATGCACAGGCTATTGCTTTATCAAATTTTTTTCTTAAAGATTCACTATGAGAATTGATGAAACATCTGCCTTTAGACATAACAAGGGCTATTCCTGATTGTTATCAGAAAGAATATATCCAGTGAAGATAAAGTATATTATGAGGCTTGGATAAAATTAAAATCAGAAGAATTTAAGTTAGCACTTGGAAAGAATATAAGATACAAGTTTGTCTAGTGAACCAGGGTCAGATCCTCAATGTTTCCCTAAACCCCATAACCATAAACAAGCCCAGATAGCCAATAAGATCAGTTTTATGGAGCACAGTGAGATTTTAAGTTGATAAAGTGCTCACTGTGGAATTGCCTCAAGGTTTATACATTACTTTTAATCACAGGATAATTCAGGTCACTCTACTTATCTTCTAAAGTCATGACAAACAGTTTCTTTCCAGGACAGAAACCAGGCATGGTGTTAAGTGGGCAGCTTAAGCTCCTGCTGTGTGCTAAAAAGGAAATAAGGAGAACAGAAGAGTAGAAAGCAAAGCTTTGAACCCTCCTTTTAACAAGTACCAAACAATTAACAATGTGCAACACCAAAGGTTTTGAAACAATAATGCAAACCTTTTCCTAACATTGTTCAACAAATAATTATAGACCAGGCAATGAACACGATTTTAGTGGTTAGGCTGGTATGGCACATGCTTTCATTGAATTCACAAAACGTCTTCTGAAATACCAAATAGCAGCACTGGTTTCTAAAGAGTATTAGTAAATGTTCTTTACTCAATTATCATTAATTAAATGTTGTAAATGACATGTGATGTGTCAGTCACTTAGAAACCTTTCCAAGAGTTGAGTTAGACTTTGTGGTCACAAAGGACTAAAATACAAGTGATAAATAGTGGCCCAAACGATAAAGGCTATAAAAAGGAGGGCACTCAGGTTGCTAAAGTGGAGAGATTCTCAGGTCAGAAGTGGGATTTGAACTGGCTTTGAAAGAGTAGAGGCCTGAAGAAGAGGAAAAAGGAGGACCTTGAGGACATGAAGAAAGGTACAAGAAAGACACAGAAGCAGGAGTACTGATGGCACCCAAATAAGTCAGTAGGTGAGTTTGAAACATAGGTACCAGTAACTCCTCAAATGCCTTATACTTCATACTGTGAAGTCCTGAGCATTCAGAAGAGAAGGTTGAAGAAAGCCTTGCATTAGAAAGATTGATCTGATAGAAGTTCCTAAACCACATTAGAAAAATGGTGCCAGCTGGCTTAAATAAGACCACTTGGAGAATTTATGAATAGTACAGATATCAGTTCCCTCATTCCTAGAAAGATAGAATATATCTAAGTATACTAGAAAGATACAGTATATGTATTATATGTACTTCCATTATTTATATACGTTTTTTTAAGTTACTACCTTAAGTGAGTCCCTCTGTGACTCTGGGGCATAGCCAGGTTGGGGAAACACTGCTATAGAATATGAAAAACAAAAACAGTCTCTGACCATGTTGGCTTAGGGAAAGCAGCAAGGGCCAGGCCCAGGGAGATTTGGTCTGGCCTGACCTGAGACAGGCACACTGCTCAGTCTAACTCAAAACTATAAGGCCTGACTTACATCTGGAAATATTTGTAGGAACTTTTGACCCCTAAAAGTACATTACTCTCACATTGCTATGCTCAATGTTTGGAATAAATGGTTTATTGTGCAAGGACTCTAAGTGAATCAAAAAATTATGTCTGCACATCTTGACTCCATCTGTGTTCTCCTAGCCCCACTCCATGAGAAGAAAGTAAGTTCCTCAAAGGTGGAGAATTGACTCCCTGCTCTGTCCCAGCCCCAGCAATGGCATTTGCATGGACCCAATAAGCAATTATTTCTTCATTTTTTAATAAATGAAAAAAATAAATGAAGTAAAACAGGTCTGTTTGATCACTGGACAAAGCACCTGATATTAAAAGATCTTTGGGAATATAATGCTGGTGGTTGAGGCCAGGCAGGTTCCCATTGAATTTGGGAAGATGGTAGAGGAACTGCAGAGATGGAAAGTGTTGGGCCATATCCGTTTACTGGAGGCTCGCAAAGACAGGTGAGTGAATAAACAACAAAAGGAAAAGAGCTAATAGACAGGAAAACCTGCTATTCACAGTAAGGGCAAGGGACCAGGGAAAATCGTACCTGATGGTGGTGGGAGAGTCATCTGGGAGAATCAGCACCAAAGGAAAGCACCCTCAACCTTATATAGACCACACACACATGACACTGACACGCACCCTCACACCAATCAGGCAAAGTGCTTGCAACCAGCAAACCCGCAAGCAAGCCTACCATAGCCAGCTTGCCCATTATCCACTCCCTTAGGGTTGCTTGCCTCACTATCTATGCAACAGGTTTCTTCCACGATGGTCCCTGTGTGAGGAGTGAGGTACATTACAAAAACAGAAACAGCACAGACAATAGCAACAGTATTACAAGGCACAAGCTATGGGCGAATTGAGAGAGTGGTCCGTGGCACCAAGAGAGGCAAATCTTTCCCTTCTGGCAGAATACAGGGCAGAGTTCTGTCTGCAGACAGCACAGGAGCAGGTACCAGAGGCCGCCCTGGGCAGGTATTCCAAACCTTATTGGCCTGCACACCAGGATCTGCTGGTTTCATGTGCAGCAAAGTGGGAGAACTAATTATGGGCCATAAAGAAATTACAAAGGTGCCCTTCATAATGCTGTCTCCCTGAGCACTCAGGGATAATACACTTCTATCTTAGGTGGCCAGGTGCTGGTTGCCCAGGGAGTTAACTAGAAGTCCACCTCTAGCCCTCTACCCCATGGTGCCAACAAAGCCACCCATCATAGGTGGGGGGCCTGTACAGTCCAGGGCCATGTCCATTGAGGCCATTGGCCTTTACGGAGTGCTGTTGGAGCAGGCAGGAGCACGCCCTGCCATCCAAAGCCCAGCTTGAGTAAAACATTCTTGGTGCATATCTGCAACTGGATGAGAGCAGCCACTTCCCAAAGCAAGAGGACCTCCACCGGAGCTGGGCCTCCCCTTCAAGGTCTCTCATTCAAAATCCAAAGTACTGTCCACAAGCAGCCTGTCCATCCATTAAGAGAGCTAGTGCCTGTGGGGCAGCTGTGTTAGGCTTGCTTGCGGGGTTACCAGCTGCAAGCACTCTGCCTGATTAGTGCATAAGCACGTGGCTACGCCACATGTATATGGCCTATGTAAGGCTATGGGTGCTTGTGCTCAGGGGGATTGCAGATGTGGAGATTGCCTGCCAGCCACTGTGAGGGCCGTTCTTGCTGTTTGCCTAAGAGGCGGTTTCCCCTGCCTGTGTGCTTGTCCGCTGTTGTGAGACTTTATTAAATGTAATGGCCCAACTGTTTCTAGCTCCACAGGTTTTCTACCATTTTCCCAGATCCAATATGAACCTGCCTGGCCTCGGCCACCGGCATTACATGCCCTCTTCCTGTCTCAGTCCCTGCTTTAAGAGTCCATACCGTTCAATGATACCAGCAGCCTGTGGATGGTAGGAAACATGGTACTTCTAATCCATTCCTTGGTCTTGAGCCCATTGCCTCACCATAGAACCTGTGAAATGGGTACCATTGTCACTTCCTAGGACCAGCAGCTGCCCATATGCAGCACTCAGGTGGTCCAGAGCTTGTATGACTGCCCTCTGGTCTGGGTTACGGGCGGGGTAAGTGGCAAGCAGACCGGTGCAGTATGGACACATGTGACTGCATACTGGTACCTGTCTGACTTTAGTAAGAGTCTGATGATGTCTATTTGTCACCATGCCAGTGGAACATATGCTCTCTGGATTTGTCCAGGTGATACTAGTTGTCTCTGAGGGTGCGCCTTGGAACATAGTGCATGTTGATCAAAAGTTGCAAGTACCTCCACATAGAAATCAAGGCAAGTTCCACACCTTACCTGTAGCCCACATAGTTTTTTGTCCTGCATGGACAGACGCCAGTGGAGCTCCTGCACCACGTCATCTGTGGGCACAGTCTCCAACCATCACACCCTTGCCAAGGTGTTTGCCTCATTATTCACAAGATGGGCTAGGGGGACATGCCCTGTGACATGATAAACTGTCTCCTCTTTTGGTGTCCTATTTCCCACATGGCCTGACCCCATAGCCAATGGAGCATTACAATCCACTGGTTAATGTGCCAGGTAGCAATCCAAAGGGTCAGTCCACTATAGACAGCCAAGCTGTCGGTGCAAATCACCAGAGGTATAGTTTCATTACAGGCAACTAGCCATATGGCTCTTAATTTCACCCACTGGCTGCTTTGGCCTATACTTGTGTCCATCCAAATAGTCTCAGTAGCCAGATGGAAGGCTATGGCCATCCACTTGGCAAGTTGGCCCCTGCTGGAACCATCAGTATACCAGGAATCTCAAGGATGGGCATTTGCCCCTCCTGGTAGGAACTGACTTCAGGTTCTGCCTCCTGAGCCTCAGCTGCACCTGACTCTAAGGTCGCATAGATGACTGGACCCAAGACTTCCTGAAGTTCTGCCCTCAACGGGCTGGTTCTATGAGCACAGCATTGTTGCAAGTATGCATACCACTTGGCCAGAGTGGAGGTTTGGTTGCCCAATCTCTTACCCATCCTGCAATAGGGTATGTGGTCTTGACCATAAGTGGTGTTGTGCTTGTAATACTCTTAGTGGCTAGCAAGACAGTATACACAGCTGCCAATTGTTTCTCCACTGATGAGTAACAGATTTCAGTGCCTTTCCACAATTGGGACCAAAACCCAATAGGTTGCTATAAGCACTCTGTCCATTGCCAAAGCTCCATCCAAACCCCTCTGGGGTTACATGGACATCAAGCTCACAGGGCCTGGCAAGATCAAACACATTCAAGGACTGTGCCACCTTGACAAGTTCTCTTAGTTGCTGCAAAAGCACTTTGTACCTACTCAGTTCAATACCGGTGAACCCCCTTCCGAATAAGGTGATATAATGGATGCAGTAGCTGACCTAAATGGGGTATGAATGTTCACCAATACCCCAACAGACCCAGGAATTCTTGTAACTGCTTTATCATACTGGGTATGGGGATATGCTTGGGTCTTATCTATAACTGCATCAGGAATAACCTTTGTCTTACCCAACCAGACAACTCCCAAGAACTTAACAGATAACCTAGGTCTTTGTAATTTGCCTGCCCAGCCACATGCTTTCATATGGGATAGCAGGGTAGGGACTGCATGTTCCAATTCTGGAAGAGAGTTACTAGTTAGCATGATGTCATCAAAATAATGATACATACAAACTGCCTCTGGTTATTTCCATTTAGCCAGGTCAACAGGCATGCCACAAGGTGGGGCTATACAAACAGCCCTGTGGTAATACTGTAAAGGCCCATTGCTGCCCTTTCTAAGTGAAGACAAATTGGTCTTTGACTCTCTGCAGCTATATCAATAGAGAAAAAGGCATTAGTCAAAACTGCCACAAAGTGGTATGTCTCCAACTCATGGCTTAGCGATCCATCAGGTTAGCTATTGAGGGTACAGCAGCATGCAAAGGGGGAACAACTTTATTAAGTTATTTGTAATCTAGCCTGACCAGGCAGTGGTGCAGTGGATAGAGCATCAGACTGGGACTCAGAGGACCCAGGTTTAAAACGCCAATGTTACCGGCTTGAGCCTAGGCTCACCAGCTTGAGCACTGGATCGCTTACTTCAGCATGAAATTATAGACATGACTCATGGTCATTGGCTTAAGCAAGGGGTTACTTGCTCTGCTATAGCCCTCAGGTCAAGGCATATATGAGAAAGCAGTCAATGAACAACTAAGGTGCCACAATGAAGAATTGATGCTTCTCATCTCTTTCCCTTCCTGTCTGTATGTCCCTATCTCTCTCTCTCTCTCCCTCTCTCTCTCTCTCTCTCTCTCTGTCACAAAAAGAAAAAAAAAGTTCCTTGTAATCTACTGTCATTCACCAAGTTTCATCTGGTTTACACACATGCCACACCTGGGAGTTGTATGGGCTGTGTGCCAGCCAGATGATCCCCACCTTTTCTAGTTCAAGGACTGTCTCAGTGATTTTTTCACAGTTGCCTGGCTAGTGGTGCTGCTTTGTGCTAGTCACATGCTGGGGAATGGGTCATTGCAAGGGGGAATGTGCTGCTACATGTTCCTGCAATACTGCCTTGACAACCCAGACTCACAGGTGGACCTCCCTGGCTATAGTTTCCAACCACAGTCCTTGTAAGACATCTACCCCCAAAATACATTCAGGAATAGGGGACACATACACCTTATATGGATTAGGAGTCAGTGTTCCTATCCCCAATGGAATAGTTATTGACTTCACTTGAACAGTTCAGCCCTCATAACCATCAATGGCCATTGGGTCCCTGCAAACTGCTCTGGGTTCCCATAAAGCAGGGAACTTTCTTCACCTGTATCTGCCAAGGTCAATACCTGTTGTACATTAGAAGGGAATCAGTGGATACCCAGTTTCACGTGTGGCCTCCAGTCCCCACCCATCCCTGTTAGACAGGTCCCTTAGCCTTCGCTCTAAAAACTGGAAGAATAGTTGTTGGGGGTCCTCCTCTCCTTCAGCTGTCTTCATCATATAATCTTGTAACCATTGCCACCCATACACCAACCATTTTATTGGCAGCTGCTGGGGCCATTCGTCTCAGTGGCTGGAACTTCTGTTTCAGTTTGAGCTGCTTCCAAAGCTCCAAAAGAACTTTATTAGGCTTGCCATCCAATTTCTCCCTATGTGCCTCAGCCACAATTAAACCCACCTACATCTGTGTTTGGGTAACTTTCAAAGGTTCATTCCTCTTGCTAGTCGGAGGGGCAGCATGGGAAGCAGCCCTCACAGCTTTGTGATTCCATGCTGTCTCCAGCTCCCCAAAATCTGCTAATATCTGTGTAATGGCGTTGATGAGCTGTCCTACATAGAGGCCCAAAATAGCCACTAGTGACCCAAAAAGACTGATCTAGCACTGCAGAGGATAAGATACCTCATCCCTGCTATAAACAATTCCTCTTCTGGCCCAGAGGATCCTGGGTTGAAAGCCACATTCTTCATACCTAGTTCCTAAAGGACCCAGGGCAGTTCACTGTAGCACTGCCACCGACTCACTGCCCCTGGCAAGTCTCCAGCATTCTGCAAGACTGTATGAATACCAGCCATCATGCATTCTAATAGGGTGTGGTTTCCTGGGTTGTCATGGCAGTTCTGAAGACGCTGCCAAGGAGGAGTGTGTGGTAATTACATCCAATTTCTCCATCTCTGTTCCAGAGAGCATAATGCCACCCACCACTATGTCCCACAACCTCAGTAGCTAGGTTGCCATCAGCTCCATGAATTTCTGTCTGAATTGTGCCCCCAACTCCATCAACTCTGCCTAGGTGAAGGGCCAGAACACAGAGTGCTCCACTACCTGGGGAGGAGGCTATAGTTGCCCCTGAGGGACTCTTTGCTGCTGGGTTTTTACCTTCTTGGAGACCACCAGCAGGGCTCTGAGTCTGCAGACAACAGTTGAAGCACAAGCCTACCCCTCAGAAGGGGAGGAGTCAGAAATGCCTGCTCTTGCCAACTCAGTCACTCTGTTGGCAGGAATGCAGCTTCATCTTCTGTGCCTGCTTCGGCTCCTGCAGCTGCCAGCTCTCAGCCTGAAGCTGACTCTCAAGCTCCTAAACCCACAGTTGTTTCTCCAATAGCTGTCACTGCTAACATTCAGTTTCCAGAGCAAACTGCAACTCACAAACCTGTAATTCCTTCTCTGAAGACTGTTCCAGGCGCCATTGGTGCTCAGCTTGCATCTCACACTGCAGCTCTCAAACCCAGTTGGCCTCCCTCTCTAGCGCTCACTCCAGTTCACTCAGTCACTGTTTCTCAGCCTGCAGCCTGACCTGTAGTTCTCAGATCTACAGCTCTTTCTCCAGTGACCATTCCAGCTTGTGCTGTTGTTGCCACTTGGTTGGCAGCTCACCTTGGAGCTCTCAACCTTAGGCAGCCTCACACACAGAGTTCTTGGTTTCCTCTCGCAGGGCTGTAAAAAACACCCAGCCCATGAGTCCCAAAAGGACAGCCACAGGAAACCAAACACTGGAGAATAACAACCACTCCTCTACACCTTTCTTCAAGGGTGTCGGCAGCTCCATAGCCATCTGATCCAAATCCTGCCTGCTACACCAAATGTAATGCTGATGGTTGAGGCCAGGCTGGTTCCCACTGATTTGGGGCAGATGGTAGAGGAACTGCAGAGATGGGAAACATCAGGCCATACCCATTTATTGGAGGCTCACAGAGACAGGCTAGCAAATAAACAACAGAAGGAAAAGAGCTAGTAAACAAAGGAAAATATGCTATTCACAGAAAGGGCAAGGAAGCTCTAAAAACCGCACCTTACTATGGCAGAAAAGTGATCTGTGAGAATCGTCACCCAGGCAAAGCACCTGCAGCCTTACATAGACCACACACACGTGATGCTGCCATGTACCCACGTACCGATCAGGCAAAGTGCTTGCAGCCGATAAACCTGTGAGCAAGCCTAAGACAGCCATTTTCCCTATAGAAAACCATGCCTAAAATACCCATTCTGCAGATTGAGAAGGGCTAGCATTTCAGTCCCTTCCAAATCTGGCTTTACTAGACCTTCTGGCCTGGTCTTTCACTACACCTATATTCCTATCCTGGGCTCTGGTCACAAAGTGCTGCTTGCAACATTTATTGAGGCCCAAAGAAATCTGAATTACTGAGATGTCCCTTTGATATTTTCTATTTACTGAAATATAAAATCCCAACATTTCTGAAGCTAAAACTCCAGCATAATGTGCAATATTAGAAATCATAACAAGCCCTGGCCGGTTGGCTCAGCAGTAGAGCGTTGGCCTGGCGTGTGGGGAACCCGGGTTCGATTCCCGGCCAGGGCACATAGGAGAAGCGCCCATTTGCTTCTCCACCCCCGCCTCCCCCTCCTTCCTCTCTGTCTCTCTCTTCCCCTCCCGCAGCCAAGGCTCCATTGGAACAAAGATGGCCCGGGCACTGGGGATGGCTCCTTGGCCTCTGCCCCAGGTGCTAGAGTGGCTCTGGTAACGGCAGAGCGACGCCCAGGAGGGGCAGAGCATCGCCCCCTGGTGGGCAGAGCGTCACCCCTGGTGGGCGTGCCGGGTGGATCCCGGTCGGGCGCATGCGGGAGTCTGTCTGACTGTCTCTCCCTGTTTCCAGCTTCAGAAAAATACAAAAAAAAAAAATGTAAAAAAAAAAAAAAAAGAAAAAGAAATCATAACAACAGTTATTCTTGTTATTTTATTAAGTTCTGTCCATTTCTCACTTTAATATTATGGCTATAATTTTGTGTAACATTTGATAATACTTGACAATATGCTTTGCTTATATTATCTCTGTAATCCACCCAACAATCCTGTGAGCATTTACAGACGAGAAAATAAACACACAGAGATATTGTTCTGATTCTACCTAGGTCAGACAGTTGATGGAAGGCACAGATGATTGCCAATTCCACATATCCTGATTTTAAAATCCCACTAACATTCTCCTACCCAGTCTTTCTTTATTTACTAATGTAAATCACTACACTGTTCACCAAAATTTACAATGAAACTTAAAAAATAAACTACCTATATTTGAGAATTTCAATGCAAAAGCTATGCTTTCTTGATACTGTTCTGACTTTTTCAGAGTGGTAATGTGGGGTATATGCCTCTTTACTGATCAGTGTCATTAGAAACTTCATATACCCAACCAAGACTGTCCACCAATGAAGAAATAAAAGTTTTTAAAAATGTGCTGAAATTGAACAAAGCTGATAGTAACAAAAAGGTAGAAGGACAAACAACATTTCAGCAATGACACTGTTCTGCACAGAAAGCTGTCTTTCATCAAATATTGGCCTCTTCATGTTGTCATGCAAAAGTATAACTGCAACATTACCTTCAATAGTGCTGAGAAGAGACCAAAAGAGCCAAGCATCATTTCTTCATTGTTGTCATTTGCCATGATTACAACACTAGAAAGGAGTAAAGAGTATATAAAACTACTGTTCTCATACTGGTAAAGATAAAAGTGCATCCCTGGAAAAACTCTTAGCATCCAGATGGTATGTGGGGTTGGGAACAGCCAAAGTGGCTGAGTAGGCATGAGATAAACTCCCAGGGCCTGTCTCATGGCACACTTCTGGGAGGGCTCAAATGGCTCAATTTATAAGGAATAAAATATGAATATTTTTTTCAAGAATTAAAATTTTAGCCCTGACAAGTTTACTCAGTGGTAGAGCATTGGCCTGGTGTGTGGACATCCTGGGTTCAATTTCTGGTCAGAGAACACAGGAGAAGTGACTGACCATCTGCTGCTTCTCTACCTCTATCCTCTATTCTCTCTCTCTTTCTCTCTGTCTCTCTCTTCTACCCCCATAGTCATGACTAGATTGATTCAAGCACATCAGGCCTATGCACTGAGGATGGCTCTGTGGAGCCTCTGTCTAAGGTGCTAAAAGGAGTTCAGTTGCAAGTTGGCCCAAGATGAGCAGAGCATCACCCCAGACAGGGGTTCCCAGTCAGGGCTCATGCAGGAGTCTCTCTGTTTCCCCTCCTCTCACTTGAAAAAGAAGGGGAAAAAAAGAATTAAAATTTTACTCACTTGTAAATATAAATTCCTTGCAAATGTTTGGCTCAACTTCCTCATGTCTAGGAATTTAAGAATAATCACACATGTGCATGCACACATACACACTCATATGTGATAGATGTTGAAACTGAGGAGTGTGGCAGAGAGAAGACAGGAGAGATTTAAGTTTTACTGGATCCTTTCATGGCTTTGGACTTTTGTCCAAAAAATACCTATTACATCCACAAGAATTAAATAATTTAACAAGACTTTTTAAAAATCCATGCTTCAAATACACATACTCTATAACAGAAATTTCTCTTTCAAAAGTATTTACAAATAAACACCAAAAAGTCTGTACAAGAATATTTGGTGCAATAATGTTTGTAATACAAAAGATTACATAAAATCTAATTTCCCATCAATAGGAGAGTGGCTCAATAAAAGCCAGTACACCCATTCAATGTAACTGCAGGCATGGAAAAAAATAGTAATCCACATGCAAATACTCTGCAAGATGAGTTTTTTTTTTGTTTTTTTTTTAAAGCAAAGATCAATGTGTACAGCTTGTTACCACTTTTTGTAAAAGGTAGAGAATATATAAATATATAGGTATAGATAGAGACACAGATACAAACATACATATATAAATATTCCCTTATATACTTTGAGATTTTCTAGAAGACTAAGGAAACTTTTAACAATAGTTAAGAGTTGGCAGGGTTTCCTGAGACAGATGGTTTGAGGCTGATATCCTTCTTTGTTTTTAATTTTTAGTCTTGGTATGCATTAATTTTTTAAGTAAAAAAAAAAATATTAAAAAAATTCAGTGCCCCACTGCAAGAAACAACAACAACAACAACAAAACCCCCACAAATGCTACCCATGTTAATCAACCTTGTTCTTTATTCCTAAATCTGAGCAGACAATCAAGCATTAAAGGTATTTGAAGAACAGCAACAATCCAAAAGAGAAGGACCAGGATAAGTAAAGAAAACAACTGATCTGATATGAAAGACAGTTGCATAGTATTCCAGAAATAGTGAGATGCTATTACAACCTTTGCACCTGTTCCAGAAAAAGGTATTAGAACACAAATTGTCCTTAGAATGTAAAAACGTGATCAATAAATATTTTTAAAAATCAAATGTGGCCCTGGCCAGTTGGCTCAGTGGTACAGTGTCAGCCCAGAGTGTAGATGTCCCAGGTTTGATTTCTGGTTATGGCACACAGGAGAAGCAACCATCTGCTTCTCCACACCTCCCCCTCTCTTTTCTTTCTATCTCTCTCTTCTCCTGCAGCTATGGCTCAGTTGGAGCAAGTTGGCCCCGGGCACTGAGTATGGCTCCATGACCTCACCTCAGATGTTAAAATAGCTCAGTTGCTGAGCAATGGAGCAATGGCCCAAGATGCACAGAGCATCGCCCCATAGTGGTCTTGCTGGATGAATCCTAATCATGGCGCATGCAGGAGTCTGTCTCACTGCCTCCCTGCTTCTCACTTAAGAAAAATAAATAATAATAAATTTTTAAAAATCAAATGTATCTTACAATCAAAACAATAAGAGAAAATATGAAAGAAAAGTTGATACACACAGGATAAATCTTCAAAAGCACAGATTTATCTAATAAGAGTTCCAAGAAGTAAGAACAACAACAAAAGAGCTAGAGATAAAATAATCAAATGAACAAAGAAAATCTTGCAGAGCTGAAGACATGAGTCTTCATACCGAGAGCACAGTGACAGCCCAGCAGAGACAGGAACAAATCCGTATGAAATTTAAGAACTCCAAGGATGAAGTGAAAGCTCCAAAAGAACTTCCTGGGGATAAAAGAAACCAACCAAAAACCCCCCCCAAGATTCTTACATAGGAATGAGAAACAGAATAGCATCAGATTTATCACCAGTTACACTACATATGAGAAGATAGCCAAATAACAGCCCTGAGTTCAGAGGAAAAAATTTTAACCTAAA
Organism: Saccopteryx leptura; assembly: GCF_036850995.1. NCBI lineage: Eukaryota > Metazoa > Chordata > Mammalia > Chiroptera > Emballonuridae > Saccopteryx > Saccopteryx leptura. The sequence goes on along the minus strand of NC_089505.1, from coordinate 58,491,710 downwards.
ATTCAATACCCAGGAATCCTATTAAATGTGAAGGCAAGATAGATATATTTTCATACTTAAAAAAACAATTAATATACCTTATTATGACCTAGTATGATTAATTCATATTAAAGAAATATTATGATTAAGCCACTGAACAATCTTAAAATATAATGTCTTTCTTACAGAAAAAGGAAAACAATTAGAAGTCATAAGAAAAAAAAAAATAGAAAAGAATGTAGTCCAAATAAAAAGTGGCAGGCATGATTTTAAACAAATTGCTGATTGTTTAAGAAAATTAAAGTCCATTTGAGCTTTGTGCTTTAAACATTCTTTTATGAACAACACAAGTTTTATTATATTAAGATTATATCTTCTCATAGGTCCAACCATACTATTTAATTCTATTAAAATATTTACATAATTATACTATAAAAATTGTATTTATTTTCAATTTTCAGAATCAACCTACTGACCAATATGGAAGATATAAATGTAATTACCAAACAGGACATAACTATTCTATATCTTGGCAATATGAAAGTAATAACAATATCTGATAACAGTTAGAAGGATATTTTCATACTTAAAAAAAAATTTAATGGCTATATGGAAAGGGGAATTGGAAAGAAGAGCAGGAGTGCTAATATTAATAGTGGGGAGCCAGGATTTTGTTGAAAGTTTGACAGGTCAAGAAATAAGGCCTAAGTGTATAATTTTAAGTTATAAAAGTAATCAATAGGAAAACTAATTTATAATTAACCCAAATGGGATTATTGGGTTGTAGTAGAAAGAAAATTTTGAAGGTATACTATATTTACCAATTTTTATGGCTTAAGGTCAATTGACACTGTTTAAAGTTGATAAATCATCTTACTGATGAGAGATACTTTACATAAAAATTTTAAAACATTTCTTAGTGGCTTCTTCTCTGGGAAGTGAGGTTAGATTATAAAGCAAAAAAGAAGTCTTTTTATTTTTGTTTTATTCCAAGTTGTGCTGTTTGAATTTTTACTTCAATGTTTTTGTGCTTTTTTATAATATTTTAAAATGTGCTTCTTATACAAATGAGCTCCTTTGTAAACTCTAATCAAGGCATTTATATAAGGATTGTTATTATTAATTGTATAGTAATAATGAAGAAAAGCTAAATTTTACTGAAGGCTTTTTACATGGTAAAAGTTTAATGAGAATTCCCATTGAATCATCAAAACAATTATTACACAGATACTTTCATGTCCTTCATTTTATGCATAAGGAAACTAAGACTTAGTAGTATTTCCCCAAGGTAACACAGCAAATAAGAAACAAGGGAAGTTAGTGCTCAAACCCAGTTTTGTCTGACTCCAGAGTTCATGCTTATAACAACTAAACTACACTGCTGTACTTATACTGTAATTTTAAATTTGTAATTGTCAGATTCCATTGTGTCTATGGGCTCAATCAGCCCTGACAGATCTTCATTTAAATTCAGAGGTGATTCTTAGATTAAAGACAATTCCCAAGACCAACATTTTATATATCAGTTATACTAAATGCTTGAAGATAGCAAAAACAATGGCCACACATTCAGAGAGAAAATAATTTTGACTAAAATTCAGTAATCAGGGATTCCATCAAATGTAAGGGTGAGACAAAGCCATACTTTCAGAGATAAAAAGGACTAAAAAAGTTTATTTTTTTTGTACCCTTTCACAAAAAATTAAGATTTATGCCAAAAGGGGGAGTACACAAGTTGCTGCACAATTGGAACCCTCCAGCTGAAAAAAAAATTATTTAATTTTTTTATTCATTTTCTTTTAGAGAGGAGAGAGAGAGGGTGAGAGAGAGACAGAGAGAAGAGAGAGAGACAGAGAAAGAGAAGGGGGGAGGAGCTGGAAGCATCAACTCCCATATGTGCCTTGACCAGGCAAGCCCAGGGTTTGGAACCGGCGACCTCAGCATTTCCAGGTTGACGCTTTATCCACTGTGCCACCACAGGTCAGGCTTATTTAATTTTTTTAAGTGAGAAGCAGGGAAGCAGAGAGACAGACTGCTACGTGCGCCCTGATCAGGATCCATCCCACAAGCTCCCTATGGGATGATGCCCGTTGCTCCATTGCTCAGCAACCAAGCTATTTTAGCACCTGAGGTGAGGCCATGGAAACATCCTCAGCACCCAGGGCAACTTGCTACAACCAAGACATGGCTGCAGGAGAAGGAGAGAGAGATAGAAAGAGAGAAGGGGGTGTGTGTGGAAAAGCAGATGGGTGCTTCTCCTGTGTGTCTTGATCAGGAATCGAACCCAGGACAGCCACACTCTGGGCCAGTGCTTTACCACGGAGACAGCCTAGTCAGAAGTTTTACAATTAGGAATTAAGAAACAAAACAAAACAAAAAAGAAGTCAGCAGCATTATTTCATGTGACAAGTTACTTAGTTTCTACTTTTGATAAACAGGAATGCATTCTGTAATTTTGTTATTGTACAAGTGTATATAGAATCACATTGCTTGATGTTGAGGAATACAGTATATGGTAGTGAACTACAGACCTAGTTTTAAGGAGCTCATCATAAACCAAGGAGTGGCCAGAGGAGTGTTTGAGGCTCCATTGTCTCAACTGGCCCCCTTGTCTACTCTCACTGCCATTCTTTTGATTTTTCATGATTATTTTAGTACTAGAAAAAAAATTTTCAAGCTCTCTACACATTCCTCTCCTTCAAAGAGACTGCTACCTCAATCCCATCCTATGTTACAGGGGCTTGTTGGGTTATGACAGTCTCACCATATGACATTTTGAGTTTATGACACTCACTCCCATAAAAACTTAAAAAATTGAGACAGGAATGTTTTGGCTTCTGCTGTTAGTGTCATACTTGTGGAATACATGGAAGAACTAGTTTGGTTGTGTGCAGGGGAAGAATACGTAGTAAGATGCCATATGAGTAAGGGAGTTGGCATCCCCCAGTATGCAAACCTACAACATTTTGGACTGATAAAAGCACAAGTGTTTCGTTTGTGTTAGGCTAGGGTGTGTTTCAACTTACACCAAAATTCGGGTTATGTCACTGTTGTAGGAACAGAACGGTGTCATAACCTTAGGACCCCTTGTATATAAAAATTCAGAAACCATCATGAGAGCTTAGAGTCCGATGCAACTGACAAGCAGTTAGCCAGAATTATATATTTCATTACACATACATGAGTGATGAAGTAAAAATTCTATGTTTTTTATCACTTAAAAGATTTTATTATATTATGTGAAAGAACAAGAAGTGTGGGCCAAGCCATGCAACATAGTTACAATGTAAAGAGTAAGAGCAATCAATCCTAGATCAAAAGTGTTCTTACCACAAAGAAAAAGTAATTATGTAAAGTGATAAAAGTCTTAACTAGCCCTTTTTTTTGTTATTTCACAATATATGCTTATTTCAAATCATGTTGTGTACATTAAACAATTTTTTATGTCAATTATATCTCACTAAAACTGAAAAATAATGTTCATTCAAAATGTTAAAAAATCAACGACATATCTTGTCTTCAATATACTTTAATAAGTTGTGAACTGTATTTTTACATTTCAAATATTTAAAATCTCCACATTTCTCATATAGGTATATACCGTACACTAAAATCTCTTATGTATGTTTCTGTTTACCAACTTCAAACAAGCCTCAGGATAGTACATATTAAGATAACACAGACTGGCCCTGGCCGGTTGGCTCAGCGGTAGAGCGTCCGCCTGGCGTGTGGGGGACCCGGGTTTGATTCCTGGCCAGGGCACATAGGATAAGCGCCCATTTGCTTCTCCACCCCCCCTTCCTCTCTGTCTCTCTCTTCCCTTCCCGCAGCCAAGGCTCCATTGGAGCAAAGATGGCCCAGGCGCTGGGGATGGCTCCTTGGCCTCTGCCCCAGGCACTAGAGTGGCTCTGGTCGCGGCAGAGCGATGCCCCGGAGGGGCAGAGCATCGCCCCCTGGTGGGCAGAGCGTCGCCCCTGGTGGGCATGCCGGGTGGATCCCGGTCGGGCGCATGCGGGAGTCTGTCTGACTGTCTCTCCCCGTTTCCAGCTTCAGAAAAATACAAAAAAAAAAAAAAAGATAACACAAAATGCATCCTTTTTTTCTAAATCCTTTTAATAAACTCCATGGCCACATATTTTGCATAAGGCTCTTCAGCCTAAAAAAGAAATTCTGTTCTAGAGATAGTATTACAAAATAAGTTTAATTATATATATATATATATATATATATAGCTATTTTTGCATTCAAAATTAATTCAATCATCTAAAAGGGTTTTTTTTCTGACCAGGGTCATACCAGTTAATGAGACTATTGAGTTGGAAAAGCTTCAGTAGGGTGCATAGCCTCACTCTCATCTTGGTTTTCAGTGGCATTTAAAGACATCAATCCCCATAGATAGATAGATTTTTATTTTCACATTTCTACATATTTTGACTTCTACATAGAAGAAATACCAAAAAACTACATGCAATGTAGGTCAATTATTTTTCAATAAAACTGGAAAAAATAAGTTCATAAACATAAGCCTGAGTTTGGCTAGTATTTGAAATCTGATTTAAAAACCTTGCTCTTTTAGATTTTATTTATTCATTTTTAGAGAGAAAGGAGAGAGAGCAAGGGGGGGGGGGGAAGCAGGAAGCATCAACTTTTATATGTGCCTTGACCATACAAGACCAGGCTTTTGAACAAGTGACCTCAGTGTTCCAGGTCAATACTTTATCCACTGCACCACCACAGGTCAGGTGTCTTTATTAGAATTTTATCAGTTCCTGTCAAATTATTTCTAATTGTAATATTCCTTAAAAATAAATCACAAAATTATAGGCCTAAATTGGTCTATTATTAGAGACTCATAGAGTCTTAGAGCTCAAAACAACATTACAGATCATCCTATACTTCCCAAGATGTGAAGGACCTCTCCAAAGACCACACAGTACAACCCAACACATCATATCACAACACACAACTTAATATGTCAGCCAAATGAAATGTGGCAAGCTAGAATGTGTCACATAAATGTCACATAAAAGACATCCTTGTAACAATTGGGAATATTTAAATATGAAATGGCTACTGAATAATGTTATACAATCATTGTTAATTTTCTTAAGTATAATAAAGTATTTTCATTGTCTTTTTTCTCAGATGATGCATGTTAAAGTATTTATGACTTTGGAACTTATCACAAATTTTCAAATGGTACATTAACAGTGTGTATATGTGGTAATGTGTGTGTTATTCTGTTGAAAGGATAAGATAAAGAAGTTATGGAGGAATTCCAAGATGGAAATGGAGTAGGTAGATGTTCCAACAGCCACCTCCCAGGACCAAATTGGACTACAACTTAATTTAAGAACAATCATCTTGAAAAAACAACTTTGGACTAAACAAAGAGGAGTCTATAACCAAGGATCACAGAAGAAGCCACATCGAGACTGGTAGGAAGACCAGAGATGCGGGAATGGCTGCCCTGCTCCCAGGAGCAAGGGGCAGAACGTCTGGAGGTATTTTCACTGCAGGGAGGGTCACCCTGAGAGATGTGAGTTCTGAGCCCCAGACCAGGATCCCCAGCCTACAGCCCCAGAGCCTAGAAGAGGCACCCACACAGCATTTGGAGGTAAAAAAGAGCTAGGTTTCTGTCTGCGAGAAAGAGATGGAGCTCTCAGAGACAAAGGTTCCATCTTAAAGGACCAGCACAGAAAATCTTGTTCACAGCCACTTACCCAGGGCTCCTCCTGCAAGGGAGAGCTGAAAGGACTAGAGCTGTGTGAGAAGACACTTGGGGGACGGCCTCCAGAACCCCTGTACTGAGTCATTATCCAATACCTCAGTCATTATCTTTCTTGGGTGGAGCAGTCTTCTCTAAGCAACATCAGCCTGGGGAAAAGCAACTGCTCCACCCTCAGGAGTCTCTCCTGCCTCACTCATGGAGACAGGGGTCTTTCTGAGAAGCCAGGAAGCAGGCTGTGATAGTGTTGTGTCAGTGATAGTTTCCTGGCATGAGGCTGGAGATTTCCCCCACACTCTCTGAAGTATATTACTGGTGCTTCTGCCTCATAGGAGATTCAGTAGAAGGTAGAAGGGAAGACCACATCTCTGGGTCTCAGAGGCCACACCCACTAAAGTCCTGGGGCCACACCCTACTGAGGTCTGTGATAAAAGCATGGATAGACTGACACCTGGGTCAAGGGGATCCAAACCCAACCCCTTTCCTAATCTCTGAATTGCCACAGGCTCTAGACTACCAGGGTTTTTCTTCAGTGGCTGAGCCTAACAAGCAGCCAGCAGACAGAGGCTGCAGGAGGCAGAACTCAGAGAACCTTGGTCTTTTAATAAAAACTTCCCCTAGGCCCAGTTAGGTAAAAGCCAGCATAGATGTGCAGCTTGGTATTTCCATGTGTACCTGGGCCCAGCAGAGGCAGCCACAAACTCTGATTCCTTGTAGCTCTAAGAAGGTTGATAGGGCCAGTCATGGGCAGTGTCTTCCACTGCTCTGTGTCCGGCTCACACCAGGGAAGCTGAAGGAAGCCTCATCCAGTGGACAGCTGCCAGGGCATTGGTTCAGGATCTAACAATCCTTGCTAATGGGGTATCCTAAGAAAGGGTTCTTCACATCTGGCCAAGCTGAGTCAAGTTTCACTCTGTGATCAGCTCCAGCACCACGACTCATGTGCATTGGATAGGGTGGAGCTTCACAGTCAGCCAGCCTGGGTTCTGGATATCCTGCTCCACTGGGCTAGATCCCACTGGGGGAAGGGAGACAGGCTTGGATCATAGACATTTAAAGTTTTGGTCCCTGTGAACCTATTTTTGGATCTGGTCAAGGGGCTTAGCCACTTTCTGGGGGGGGGCACAGTCAGCCCCAGGAGAGGACTCTCTCAGTCTTCTTTTCTGAGATCAGGGTCTCACAAGCTATAAGAACTTCTGCAGAGGGGACTGTCAGCTGCACTCAATCTCAACCTGCTGTGCACCTTGCAGGGGACAAATAAAATTTGAAAATTCAGTTGTGGCTGAGGGATTAGACTCAGGAGTAAGGGCTACTTTTCCCATACTGAGTTCCTGACCAAGAGATCCCTGACATAGAACATCCCACTAATGTTGTATTCCCAAATTCACTGGCTCTAAACCACTAAGCTTGCAATATGTAGAGAGGTTGGTTGGTGAGGCCAGTCTGAGCCCACACTACAGTCTTTCTACAGAAGACTCTGTGGGAAGACCGGGAAGCAGGCAAGAGGAGGTGGAGCAGCTGAAAAGTGGAGACAAATCATACAGAGGTTGGTGTTTTACGGAGCTGCTATCATCTCTAATCAGGAGAAAGCTGATCCTTATACACAGGTTGGCCCCTCTTACACTACCCAAGCACAGAAAATGCAGACACAAACAGTGAACAGAAAAGTAGCTCCAAACAGGTAGCCAATGGCAGGTTAAAAACAATGGCTGACACCAACCCAAGAAGACTTATAACCAAAACAACCAGTACTGGGTGGCAGACAGCACCAACTCTAGACTCAGCTAACTACAGAACCAGCACACACAAAGGAGGAGTCTAGAGGGACCAGACACTGTGAATAAATACACCCAAAAGGACAGACACTGCACAGTGTCTAATACACATAATCAAGGTTGACCCTTAGAGCCAGCAGTCTGAAGGGATAATGGCACCCATAAAAGAACCAACTGCATTCAATTCTCACATTCAACAGGAAGGAAAATACCATCAAGAAGCATTTCTACAGCAAGAAAATCAGGTGGCCTGGAGGTTAGTACCACCAAGCCCATCATCCTCATAAAGACATCACAACAAATTTCAAAGTCAGACACACTATCTAATACAGAGACAAAATGGGCAAAGAAATACAACCCAAATGAATCAACAAGAGAAATTCCCAGAAAAAGAACTAAATGAATTAGAAGTAACCAAACTACCAGATGCAAGGTTTTAAAAAGTGATTTTTAGGATTCTCAAGATCTTAGAGCAACAATGGATGATCACAAAGAAACAGTAAGCATCAACAAGGACATGGAAATCATAAGAAGGAACCAGTCAGAAAAGATAAATACAATATCACAAATGAAGACTGCATTAGAATGAATCAACAGCAGGCTGGATGAAGCAGAGGATCAAATCAGCAATTTAGAGGAAAAAATAAACAAAAGCAAATAAGTAGAGCAGAAAAATGAAAAGAGGATAAAAAAGACTGAGGAAACTCTAATAAGAGACCTCTGTGACAACATGAAAAGAATCAACATCTGCATCACAGGGGTTCCAGAAGAAGAAGAGATCGAACAAAGGAAAGAGAACCTCTATGAAGAAATCATAGCTGAAAGTTTCCCTAAATTGATGGGGAAAAATGTTATACAAGTTCAAGAAGCACAAAAGCTCCCATTAAAGAAAAACCCAAGGAGATCTACACCAAGACACATCATAATTAAATTGCCACAGTTAAGAGACAAAGAAAGAATACTAAAAGCTGTAAGAGAAAAGCAGTTAAGTTAATTATCTACAGAGGTGCCCCCATAAGGATATCTGATTTCTCAAAAGAAATACCTGAGGTCAAAAGGAATTTGCAAAAAATATTTAAAGTGATGCAAAACAAGAACCTACAACCAAGACTACTTTATCCAGCAAGGCTATCATTTAAAATTGAAGGAGAAATAAAAAGCTGCCCAGACAAAAAAGACTAAAAGAATTCATTACAACCAAACCAATACTGTAAGAAATGTTAAGGGGCCAGGTGTTAAAAGTGCAAAGGAAAAAAGAAATTGAGAAAGGGAGTATTGCAGATTGAAAGAATAAAATGTCAATAAGTAAGTACATATCAATAATAATCTTAAATGTAAATAGATTAAATGCTCCAATCAAAAGACACAGGGTAGCTGCAGAGATTAAAAAAATAGAACCTGTACATATGCTGTCTACAAAAGATCCACCTCAGAACACGGAGGTGGATTAAGGTTGGTTGAGGCCCTGGGCACAGAAGAAAATATTTGGCCCCTTACAGTAGAAAAAGTATGAAGTTGGGGTTTTTTGGCACCCCTCAGAAGTTAGGGCCCAGGGTGCATGCCCAGTGTGCTGCTGTTATATCCGCCTCTCTCAGAATGGATGGTACACATAGACTAAAAGTTAAGAGATGGAAAAAATTAATTTATGTAAATTTTTTTTTAAATTTTTTTTTTTTTTTAATTTTTCTGAAGCTGGAAACGGGGAGAGACAGTCAGACAGACTCCCGCATGCGCCCGACCGGGATCCACCCGGCACGCCCACCATGGGGCGACGCTCTGCCCACCAGGGGGCGATGCTCTGCCCATCCTGGGCGTCGCCATATTGCGACCAGAGCCACTCTAGCGCCTGGGGCAGAGGCCACAGAGCTATCCCCAGCGCCCGGGCCATCTTTGCTCCAATGGAGCCTTGGCTGCGGGAGGGGAAGAGAGAGACAGAGAGGAAAGTGCGGCGGAGGGGTGGAGAAGCAAATGGGCGCTTCTCCTGTGTGCCCTGGCCGGGAATCGAACCCGGGTCCTCCGCACGCTAGGCCGACGCTCTACCGCTGAGCCAACCAGCCAGGGCCTAATTTATGTAAATTTTAAAAAAAAGCTGGATAGCAATACTTAAATCTGACAAAACAGACTTTAAAAATAAAGGCTATAGTAAGAGATAAAGAAGGTTACTACCTAATGATAAAGGGAGCAATAAAACAGGAGGATATAACCATTAAAAATATTTATGCACCTAATATAGGAGCACCTAAATATATAAAGCAGATTTTGATGAACATAAAGGGCAAAATCGACAGCAATACTATAATAGTAGGGTTGTTTTTTTATACAGAAACAGAGAGAGTCAGAGAGAGGGATAGATAGGGACAGACAGACAGAAATGGAAAGAGATGAGGAGCATCAATCATTAGTTTTTTGTTGTGACACCTTAGTTGTTCATTGATTGCTTTCTCATATGTGCCTTGACCATGGGGCTACAGCAGACTGAGTAACCCCTTGCTCAAGCCAGCGACCTTGAATCCAAGCTGGTGAGCTCTGCTCAAACCAGATGAGCCCATGCTCAAACTGGTGACCTCGAGGTCTCGAACCTGGGTCCTTCGCATCCCAGTCCAATGCTCTATCCATTGTGCCACCACCTGGTCAGGCAGTAGGAGATTTTAATACCCCACTAAAATCAATGGATAGATCCTCCAGACAGAAAATTGACAAAGAAACAGCCACCTTAAATGAAACACTAGATCAACTGGATTTAATTGATATCTTCAGAACCTTTCACCCAAAGCAGCAGAATGTACATTCTTTTCAAGTGCTCATAATACATTCTCTAGGCTAGACCACATGTTAGGACACAAAACAAGTCTCAATAAATTTATGAAGATTGAAATCATATCAAGCATCTTTTCTGATCACAATGGCATGAAATCAACTACAATGGAAAAACTGAAAAACATTCAAACACGTGGAGGCTAAATAGCATGTTATTAAATAACATGAATTAACAATGAGATAAAGAAAGAAATAGAAAATTTCCTTGAAACAAATGAAAATGAACATACAACAACTCAAAATTTATGGGACAAAGCAAAAGCAGTCCTGAGAGGGAAGTTCATAGCATTACAGGCATACCTTAAGAATTAAGAAGAAGCTCCAATAAACAGTTTAATCCTGCCCCTAGAAGAACTAGAAAAAGAACAACAAATAAAGCCCAGAGAAAGTAGGAGGAAAAAACTAAAGATCAGAAATAAATGACATAGAGGTGAAAAAACAATACAATAAATCAATGAGATCAAGGTCTGGATCTTTGAAAAGGTAAACATGATTGACAAACCTTTTTTTTTTTTTTTTAATAATTTTATTTTTTTAATGGGGTGACATCAATAAATCAGGATACATATATTCAAAGATAACAAGTCCAGGTTATCTTGTCGTTCAATTATGTTGCATACCCACCACCCAAAGTCAGATTGTCCTCTGTCACCTTCTATCTTGTTTTCTTTGTGCCCCTCCCCACCCTCTTTCCCTCTCCCATTCCCCCCTCCCCCCTCGTAACCACCACACTCTTATCAATGTCTCTTAGTTTCACTATTATGGATTGACAAACCTTTAACCAGACTCACCAAGAAAAAAGGAGAGAGGACTCAAATAAATAAAATTAGAAGTGGGCCCTGGCCGGTTGGCTCAGTGGTAGAACATCAGCCCGGCGTGTGGAAGTCCTGGGTTCAATTCCTGGTCAGGGCACACAGGAAAAGTGCCCATTTACTTCTCCACCCTTTCCCTTCTTCTTTTTCTCTATTTCTCTCTTCCCCTCTCACAGCCAAGGCTCCATTAAAGCAAATTTGGCCCGGGCACTGAGGATGGCTTCATGGCCTCCACCTCAGGTACTAGAATGGCTCCAGTTGCAATGGAGTAATGACCAGATGGGCTGAGCATCACCCCTTAGTGGTCATGCTGGGTGGATCCTGATCAAGTGCATGAGGGAGCCTGTTTGCCTCCCTGCTTCTCACTTCAGAAAACTACAAAAAAATTTGGAAATGAAAATGGGGAAGTAACAACTGACACCACAGAAATACAAAAAATTGTAAGAATATACTATGAAGACACATATGTAAAAAATTGGACAACCTAGGCAAAATGAATAAATACTTAGAAACATAGAATCTTCCAAAACTCAATCTGGAAGAATCAGAAAACCTAAAGAGACCAATTACAACAAATGAAATTGAAACAGTTATCAATAAACTCTCAATGTACGAAGTCCTGGACTAGATGGCTTCACAGCTGAATTTTACCAAACATTCAAAGAAGAACTTACACCTATCAAGTTATTTCAAAAAATTCAAAAGGAGAAAAGAATTCCAAGCTCCTTTTATGAGGCAAGCATTGTTCTCATTTCAAAAGCAGGTAAAGATACAACAAAGAAAGAAAACTATAGGCCAATATCCCTGATGAACATAGATGCTGAAATTCTAAAAAAAAAAACACAAAAAACTAGCAAACCGGATCCAGCAATACATCAAAAAGATTACACATCATGACCAAGTGAAATTTATTCTGGAGAGGCAAGGCTGGTACAATGTTCACAAATCAATAACTGTGATTCATCACAGAAACAAAAAGAAGGATAAAAATCACATAATTATATCAACAGTTGCAGAAAAAGCATTTGATAAAATCCATCATCTATTTATGATCAAAACTCTCAGCAAAGTAAAAATACAGAAAAAATACCTCAACATAATAAAGATCATCTAAGACAAACTGACAGCCAACATTATACTCAATGGGTAAAAATTAAAAGCAATCTCCTTAAGATCAGGAACAAGGCAAGGATGCCCCCTTTCACCACTCTTATCCAACATAGTTCTGGAAATCCTAGCCACAGCAATCAGACATGAAGAAGAAATAAAAGGCATTCAAATTGGAAAAGAAGATGTAAAACTATCAGTATTTGTTGATGACATAATACTGTACATAGAAAACCCTAAAGTTTCAGACAAAAAAATTGCTAGATCTGATAAATAAATTTGGCAAGGTGGCAGGATATAAAATTAATATTCAGAAATCAGTGGCATTTTTATACACCAACAATAAACTGTAAGAAAGCGAAATTAAGGAAGCAGTTCCCTTCATTACTACAACAACAGAAAATAAAGTACTTAGGAATAAATTTAAACAAGAAGATAAAAGAAATTATAATATAAGACACTGAAAAAAGAAATCAAGAAAGATACAAACAAGTGAAAGCACATACCGTGTTCTGGATAGAAAGAATAAACATCATTAAAATGTCTATAATAGCCAAAGCAATCTATAGATTCAATGTAATTCCTATTAAAATACTAATGGCAAACTTCAAAGATAAAGAACAAATATTCCAAAAATTCATATGAAACCAAAAAGAAATGGATAATCTCACCAATCTTGAAAATGAAGAATAAAGTGGGAAGTATTATACTTCCTGATATCAAATTATACTACAATGCCATTGTAATCAAAACAGCTTGGTACTGGCATAAGAACAGGCATACAGATCAATAAAATAGAACAGAACCCAGAAATAAACCCACACCTTTATGGTCAATTGATATTTGACAAAGGAGGTAAGAGCATACAATGGAGTAAAGACAGTCTCTTTAATAAATGGTATTGGGAAAATTGGACTGGTACACACAGAAAAATGAAACTAGATCACCATTTTACACCATTCACAAAAATAAACTCAAAATGGATAAAAGACTTAAATGTAAGTCATGAAACCATAAACATCTTGGAAGAAAACATAGGTCATAAACTCTCTAATATCTCTTGTAGCAAAAATTTTGCCAATATAGCTCCATGGGCGAGTGAAATAAAAGAAAAAATAAACAAATGGGACTATAACAAACTAAAAAGCTTTAGCACAGCAAAGACACCCAGACAATGGGAGAACATATTTGCCAACACATGTGATGAGTTAATAAATAAAATTTATAAAGAACTTCCAAAAGTCAACACCAGGATGGTAAATACCTAATAATGCAATTAAAAATTGGGCAAAGTTGACCAGGCAGTGGCACAGTGGATAGAGCATTGGCCTGGGACACAGAGGTCCCAAGTTCAAAACCCTGAGGTCACCGGCTTGAGTGCAGGCTCATCCAGCTTGAGCATGGGGTCGCTGGCTTGAGTGTGGGGTCATAGACATTACCCCATGGTTGCATGCTTGAGCCCAAAGGTTGCTGGCTTGGGGCCCAAGGTCGCTGGCTTGAACTCAAGGTTACTGGCTTGAGCAAGGGGCACTGGCTCTGCAGTAGCCCCCTGCATCAAGGCACAAGTGAGAAAGCAACTAAATAACCAAGGTGCTGCAACAAAGAATTATGTTTCTCATCTCTCTCCTTTTCTGTCTGTCCCTATCTGTCCCTCTATCTAACTCTCTGTCTCTGTCAAAAAAAAGTGGGTGAAGGAACTGAATAGACAATTCTCCAAAAAGAACACACAGATGGCCAATAGACATATGAAAAAATGTTCAACATCACTAATCATCAGAGAAATACAAATTAGAACCACAATGAGATACCACCTCAAACCTGTCAAATTGGCACTCATTAACAAATCAACACACAATAAGTGCTGGCAAGGGTTTGGAGGAAAGGGAACCCTCCTGCACTGCTGGTGAGAATGCAGACTTGTGCAGTCAATGTGGAAAACGGTATGGCATTTCCTCAAAGAATTAGAAATGGAACTGCCTTTTGACCCAGCTATTCCACTTTTAGGAATATATCTTAAATATGCCAAAACACTGATTCAAAAGAAGATATGTGCCCCCATGTTTATTGCAGCATTGTTTACCACAGCCAACATCTGGAAATAGCCCAAGTGTCTATCAGCAGACAATTGGATTAAAAAGCAGTGGTACATATACACAATGGAATACTATGCATCTATGAAAATGAAGAAAATCTTACCTTTCGCAATGGAATGAATGGACCTGGAAATTATTATGCTAAGCGAAATAGTCAGGCAGAGAAAGAAAAATATAATGTTTTCACTTATGTATGAAATGTAATGAACAAGGTGAACTGAGGAATGAAATAGAGGCAGAGGCAAGGTCACAGGGACCAGAGGGATAGCTGTCAGAGGGAAGGGGGATGAGGGGATAGGATGAGAGAAGGTGAAGAGATTAGTGAAACTTTATATACATAACACATAGATACAAATAATGGGACAGAGGGAGGGGAAGGTTATTGGGGGAGAGAATAAAGGGGTTTAATAAGGGGCATGTCGTTGGGAGGTGAGGGTGTTATATTGATGAGACACTTGAAAAAGAAATTATGAAGAAATGTTAACAATTATTTTATTTAAGGTGAAGGGTACATGGGAATTCAAATTTTCTGTATGTTTAAAAATATGCAGCAGGGCTATACTTCACCAAAACCTATAAGCGCTCTCAGAAAGATAGTATTAAAAACGTTGTTAGGCCCTGGCCAGTTGGCTCAGTGGTAGAGCGTCGGCCTGGCGTGCGGGGAACCCAGGTTCCATTCCCGGCCAGGGCACATAGGAGAGGCGCCCATTTGCTTCTCCACCCCCCCCTCCTCCCTCTCTGTCTCTCTCTTCCCCTCCTGCAGCCAAGGCTCCATTGGAGCAAAGATGGCCCGGGCGCTGGGGATGGCTCCTTGGCCTCTGCCCCAGGCGCTAGAGTGGCTCTGGTCGCGGCAGAGCGACGCCCCGGAGGGGCAGAGCATCGCCCCCTGGTGGGCAGAGCGTAGCCTGCGGTGGGCGTGCCGGGTGGATCCCGGTCGGGCGCATGCAGGAGTCTGTCTGACTGTCTCTCCCCATTTCCAGCTTCAGAAAAATACAAAAACACACACACACAAAAAAACCCCCAAAAAACAAAAAACGTTGTTTAGAGCTTTACTGACTCTTTAAAAAGACAATGTTAGCAAAGTTAATTTTTCTGTTTTTCTAGAGTACAGCATACTAGAAGCAGAAAGTTAAAGAGAAATGTGTATTAGAGACAGTCAAGATCCATTTGACAAATATTTATAAAGTGTCTACCAGAATTAGGAGACAGCAATGACTAAGTATGATCCTTAAGGAGCCAACCATCTGGCTGGGGACAGAAACATGCAAACAAGTAGCTATAAAGACAGCTAAAATACCTAGTATAGAGAAAAAACATTAACAAGTAGTTACAATTGTATTAACAACAAATAAGCAACAATATTTACAATGATAATACCAAGTCATAACGAAAAGGTCAAAATATATTTTATATACATTTAGAAGGTTAGGGAAATTGACATACTTTATAAACATTATTGTAAAAATATTATATAAATGTTTAATGGTTACAGAAAAATGTTTTTACATATTAAAAAATGTATTTCATCCTGGACAGGTGGCCCAATGGATAGAGTGTCATACAGGCACACCAAGGTCATGGGTTCAATCCCTAAACAGGGCACATACTAGAAGGGACTGATGAGTATACAAATAAATGGAACAAAACAGTGGAACGAGTTGATGCTTCTCTCACTCTCTCTCCCTCCCTGACCCTTCTATCTCTCCTTTCCTCTCTCTCTCAAATTAGTGAAAAAAAATTTCTTAATTTTTAAAAAGTATATCAAAATGAACTAACAAGCAAAATAGAAACAGACTCACACATAGAGGGCAGGCTGAGAGCTGTCAGGTGGGGAGGGGGGTTGGGTGAGAAAGGTGGAGGGATAGAGCAAAAAAAAGTACAAAAAATACTTCATGGACACAAACAATAGTGTAGAGATTGGGGGAGTGGAGGATGGTGTAGGGGTGATAAATGGTGATGAAGACTTGACTTGGAGGGTGATCATACAAGACAATATATAAAGATGTCTTGTAGAATTGGGCACATGAAATCTGTATAATTATGTTAACCAGTGTCACCCCAATAAAATTCAAAAAATAAAAATAAAGAACTGGCCCTGGCCAGCTACATCAGTGGATAGAGTGGAATATGTACATCCCAGGTTCAATTCCTGGCCAGGGTACATAACAGAAGCAACCATCTACTATTCTTCCCCTCCCTCTCCTCCTTCCCAAACTCTTCCCTTCCTGCAGCCATGCTCAATTGCTTCAAGCATCAGACCTGGGCACTGAGGATACCTTGGTTGGTTCAAGTGTCAGGCTCAGGCACTAAGAATAGCTCAGTTGATTTGAGCACCAGCCCCAGATAGAGGTTGCTGGGTGTATCCCAGTCAGGGCACCTGCAGTTGTTGGGAGTCAATCTTACTATCTCCCCTTCTCTCATTAAAAGAAGAATGAGAAGAAGGAGGAGGAGGAGAAGGAAGAGGAGGAGGAGGAAGAAAAAAATGTATTTCCCTAAATAAGAAGGCTTAATATCTTAAGATTCAATTCTGCCCAAGTTGATATAGATTCAATATAATCACGACCAAAATCCTAGCAAGTTATTTTGTCTGTCAACAAACATATAAACTAAAGTTTATGTGAAAAGACAAAAGACCCAGAATAACCAACACAATATTGAAGAAGACTTTGGTCTGAGTACATAATCTGATTTTAAGACATACTATAAAGATATAATAATTATCAAGACAACTTGATATTGGTAAAAGAATAGACAAATAGATCAATGAAACAGAATAGAAACCCCAATAATAGACCCACACAAATATAGTCAAATAATCTTTGACAAAGGAACAAAGGAAAATCAACGGGAAAAAGGTAGTCTTTTCAACAAATGGTGTTGTAATACCTGGACATCCACATGAAAAGAAATATATAGACACAGGCCTTACATCTTTTACAAAAACTAACTCAAAGAAAGACTAAATGTAAAACACAAAATATAAAACTTCTAGAAAATAGGAGAAAATCTACATGACTTAGGGTTTGGTGGTGAGTTTTTAAACTGAACACCTAAAGTATAATTCATAAAGGAAGAAATTGATAAGCTCACTTCAAGAAAACCAATAACTTCTACTTTGCAAATGAGAATATTACAAGAATAAAAAGACAGGCATAGACTGGAAGAAAATATTTGTAAAACATGTCTAATAAAGGACTAATAACCAAAATATACAAAGAACTCATAAAACTCAATCATAAGAAAACAAACAACCCAATTACAAAATGAGCAAACAATCCAACCATATACCTAACTAAAGAAGATACATAGATGGCAAATAACCATATAAAAAGATGTTCAATGCCATATATTAGAGAACTGCAAACTAAAACATCAATAGGATACTGCTATATACTTATTAAAAATACAAAAATAATTAACAATAATCAAATGCTGGCATGAATGTAGAACAACAGGACCTCTCATTTCTGGTGAGAATGCAAAATGGTACAGCCACTTTGAAGACAGGTTAGCCATTTCTTACAAAACTAAACACAGTTATTATCTTACAATCCAGTAATCACACTCCTAGGAATTTACTCAAATGAGTAAAAAAATTAAAAAAAAACCCCACTAACATCCACAAAAAACCATACATACAAGTGTTTATAGAAGCTTTAGTCATAATTTCTAAAAACTAGAAGCAAATGAGACATCATTCAAAAAAGTGAATGGATAAACAAACTTCAGGAAATCCATACAATGGAATATTATTTAGCAATAAAAAGAAATGAGCTATGAAGCCACAATAAGACTATAAAAGATATAAAGGAATCTTAAATACACATTGCTTTTAAAAGGAAACCATCTGAAAAGGCTATATACTATATGATTACAACTACACGACACTCTGGAAAAGCCAAAACTATAGTGACAATAAAAAGACCAGTAGTAATCAAGAGTTCAGGGAAAGGAGTGACAGAGAAAGTGGAACACAGGGTTTTTAAGTCAGTAATCCTATTCTGAAGTATACAATAATGATAGATATAAAGCGCCATGCATTTGTCAAAACCCACAGAACTAAAGAACATAGAGTGAGCCTTAATGTAATCTATGAAATTTAGTTAATAATAATGTATCAACTATAAACGTTAGTTAATGTTATGGTATTAATATTGGTTCAATTATAACAAATATCCCACACTAATAGGAGATGTTAATGAAAGGGGAAAGTGTGAGCAGAGGAGAGAAGGGGTATATAGAACTCAGCACTATCTGCTCAATTTTCTGTAAACCTAAACTACTTTAAAATATAGTCTATGAATTTTTAAATTTGTTTTTCTTTGTGTGTGTGTGTGTGTGTGTGTGTGTGTGTAGTACTCATTTTTCCCAAATGCCAAATAATGAAGTTCTAATATAATAAGCATATGTTGCTCACAGTTAAGTCTTTATCTACACTAAACTGACTTTTTATGAATTGCCAGTCACTTTTAGATATGTTTAAATAATGAGTACATAAATTAAAATAGGCCCTGAGCAGGGTTTCGAGATGTATGATCTTCAAACTACCCACACCAAAATCATTTGGATGCTTGTTAAAAATCATATACCTACTAAATCAGAACCTCCAGCGGTGGGCAATCTGCATTTTTAACAAGTTCCCTGGGGATTGTGATACACAACAAGTGTGGAAAGCACTGCATTAATATGGTATAAGGATACTTAAGAAATACTCCTATTTTACTGGTTATAAAAAAGCAAACAATTAAAACACACCAGCTGTCCAATAATTGAGAACAGGTTTCCCTTCATCTCCCTGGCACAAGATGACAATCAGTGACTCGTTTTGCAGTTTCAGTATTCCAGCCATAAGTACTAAATTCTCCAGAAGCACTTTATTATATAATACCATGTTTTATAATGCTGGCTTTTTTTTTCAAGAAAGAAATAATGAGATGGTGAAGACTAGAAGGATGCTTATGACCCTTTTGTCTGTTTTTTTTAATTGAATACTTATGAATCATAAATTTTGGGGGGGGGTTCAGAGACAGAAAGAGTCAGCAAGAAGGATAGATAGGGACAGACAGACAGGAACAAAGAGAGATGAGAAGCATCAATCATCAGTTTTTTGTTGTGACACCTTAGTTGTTCATTGATTGCTTTCTCATATGTGCTTTGACCGTGGGCCTTCAGCAGACTGAGTAACCCCTTGCTCAAGTCAGCAACCTTGGGTCCAAGCTGGTGAGTTTTGCTCAAACTAGATGAGCCTGCACTCAAGCTGGTGAGCTCAGGGTCTCGAACCTGGGTCCTCCACATCCCAGTCTGATGCTCTATCCACTGCGCCACCACCTGGTCAGGTGAGTCATAGTTTTAATAAAGGGTTAAAAAGAAGCTTTCTGATGCTATATCATTTATAAAAATTAAATAAATATTTTTAAATAAAATTTTGGATGATATTGCTTATTCCTTTTATTCTCCAAGAAAATTAATTTCTTTTTTTAATAAATTTTTATTAATGTTAATGGGATGACATTAATAATTCAGGGTACATATATTCAAAGAAAACATGTCTAGGTTATCTTGTCATTAAATTATGTTGCATACCCCTCACCCAGAGTCAGATTGTCCTCCGTTACCCTCTATCTAGTTTTCTCTGTGCCCCTCCCCCTAACTCTCTCCCTCCTTCCCTCCTGCATCCTCCCTCCCCCCACCCCTGGTAACCACCGCTCTCTTGTCCATGTCTCTTAGTCTCGTTTTTATGTTCCACCAATGTATGGAATCATGTAGTTCTTGTTTTTTTCTGATTTACTTATTTCACTCCTTATAATGTTATCAAGATCCCACCATTTTGCTGTAAATGATCTGATGTCATCATTTCTTATGGCTGAGTAGTATTCCATAGTGTATATGTGCCACATCTTCTTTATCCAGTCTTCTATTGAAGGGCTTTTTGGTTGTTTCCATGTCTTGGCCACTGTGAACAGTGCTGCAATGAACATGGGGCTACATGTGTCTTTTCGTATCAATGTTTCTGAGGTTTTGGGGTATATACCCAGTAGAGGGATTGCTGGGTCATAAGGTAGTTCTATTTGCAGTTTTTTGAGGAACCACCATACTTTCCTCCATAATGGTTGTACTACTTTACATTCCCACCAACAGAGGATGAGAGTTCCCTTTTCTCCGCAGCCTCTCCAACATTTGCTATTACCTGTCTTGTTGATAATAGCTAATCTAACAGGGGTGAGGTGGTATCTCATTGCAGTTTTGATTTGCATTTCTCTAATAACTAATGAAGCTGAGCATCTTTTCATATATCTGTTGGCCATTTGTATTTCTTCCTGGGAGAAGTGTCTGTTCATGTCCTCTTCCCATTTTTTTATTGGATTGTTTGTTTGTTGTTGAGTTTTATGAGTTCTTTGTAAATTTTGGATATTAGGCCCTTATCTGAGCTGTTGTTTGAAAATATCAGTTCCCATTTAGTTGGCTGTCTGTTTATTTTGATATCAGTTTCTCTTGCTGAGCAAAAACTTTTTATTCTGATGTAGTCCCATTCATTTATCTTTGCCTTCACTTCTCTTGCCATTGGAGTCAAGTTCATAAAATGTTCTTTAAAACCCAGGTTCATGAGTTTAGTACCTATGTCTTCTTCTATGTACTTTATTGTTTCAGGTCTTATATTTAGGTCTTTGATCCATTTTGAATTAATTTTAGTACACGGGGACAGGCTGTAGTCGAGTTTCATTCTTTTGCATGTGGCTTTCCAGTTTTCCCAACACCATTTGTTGAAGAGGCTTTCTTTTCTCCATTGTGTGTTGTTGGCCCCTTTATCAAAGATTATTTGACCATATATATGTGGTTTTATTTCTGGGCTTTCTATTCTGTTCCATTGGTCTGAGTGTCTATTTTTCTGCCAATACCATGCTGTTTTGATTATTGTGGCCCTATAATATAGTTTAAAGTCAGGTATTGTAATGCCCCCAGCTTCATTCTTTTTCCTTAGGATTGTTTTGGCTATTCGGGGTTTTTTATAGTTCCATATAAATCTGATGATTTTTTGTTCCATTTCTTTAAAAAATCTCATAGGGATTTTGATGGGAATTGCATTAAATTTGTATATTGCTTTGGGTAATATGGCCATTTTGATTATATTTATTCTTCCTATCCAAGAACAAGGAATATTTTTCCATCTCATTGTATCTTTTTCGATTTCCCTTAACAATGCTTTGTAATTTTCATTATATAGGTCCTTTACATTCTTTGTTATGTTTATTCCTAGGTATTTTATTTTTTTTGTTGCAATCATGAAGGGGATTATTTTTTTGAGTTCGTTTTCTAATATTTCATTGTTGGCATAGAGAAAGGCTATGGACTTCTGTATGTTAATTTTGTATCCTGCGACCTTACTGTATTGGTTTATTGTTTCTAATAATCTTTTTGTGGAGTCCTTAGGGTTTTCAATGTATAGGATCATATCATCAGCAAAAAGTGATACCTTTACTTCTTCTTTTCCAATATGGATGCCTTTTATTTCTTTGTCTTGTCTGATTGCTCTGGCCAGAACTTCTAGCACCACGTTAAATAAGAGTGGAGAGAGTGGACAACCCTGTCTTGTTCCTGATTTAAGGTAGAAAGTCCTCAGTTTTATGCCATTTAAAATGATGTTGGCTGATGGTTTATCATATATGGCCTTTATCATGTTGAGATATTTTCCTTCTATACCCATTTTGTTGAGAGTCTTAAACATAAAATTGTGTTGTATTTTATCAAAAGGCTTTTCTGCGTCTATTGATAAGATCATGTGGTTTTTGTTCTTTGTTTTGTTGATATGGTGTATTACGTTAACCGTTTCGCGTATGTTGAACCATCCTTGAGATTCTGGGATGAATCCCACTTGATCATGATGTATTATTTTTTTAATATGTTGTTGTATTCGGTTTGCCAGTATTTTGTTTAGAATTTTAGCATCTGTATTCATTAGAGATATTGGTCTGTAGTTTTCTTTCTTTGTGCCATCCTTGCCAGGTTTTGGTATGAGGGTTATGTTGGCCTCATAAAATGTGTTTGGAAGTATTGCTTCTTCTTCAATTTTTTGGAAGACTTTGAGTAGAATAGGAACCAAGTCTTCTTTGAATGTTTGATAGAATTCACTAGTATAACCGTCTGGGCCTAGACTTTTATTTTTGGGGAGGTTTTTAATAGTTTTTTCTATTTCCTCCCTGCTGATTGGTCTGTTTAGGCTTTCTGCTTCTTCATGACTCAGTCTAGGAAGGTTGTATTGTTCTAGGAATTTATCCATTTCTTCTAGATTGTTGTATTTGGTGGCATATAATTTTTCATAGTATTCTACAATAATTCTTTGTATATCTATGATGTCTGTGGTGATCTCTCCTCTTTCATTTTGGATTTTATTTATTTGAGTCCTGTGCCTTTTTTCCTTGGTGAGTCTTGCCAAGGGTTTGTCAATTTTGTTGGTCTTTTCAAAGAACCAGCTCCTTGTTTTATTGATTTTTTCTATAGTTTTTCTGTTCTCTATTTCATTTATTTCTGCTCTGATTTTTATTATCTCCTTTCTTCGGCTGGTTTTGGGTTGTCTTTGTTCTTCTTTTTCTAGTTCCTTAAGGTGTGAAGTTAAGTGGTTTACTTCGGCTCTCTCTTGTTTGTTCATATAGGCCTGAAGTGATATGAACTTTCCTCTTATTACTGCTTTTGCTGCATCCCAGAGATTCTGATATGTCGTATTTTCATTTTCATTTGTCTGTATGTATCTTTTGATCTCTGCGCTTATTTCTTCTTTGACCCATTCATTTTTTAGAAGTATGTTGTTTAGTTTCCACAATTTTGTGGGTTTTTCCCCCTCTTTTTTGCAGTTGAATTCTAGTTTCAAGGCTTTATGATCAGAAAATATGCTTGGTACAATTTCAATTTTTCTAAATTTGCTGATATTGTCTTTGTGGCCCAACATATGGTCAATTCTTGAGAATGTTCCATGTACACTACTAGAGAAAAATGTATACTCTGTCGCTTTGGGATGAAGTGTCCTGTAGATGTCTATCATATCCAGGTGTTCTAGTATTTCGTTTAAGGCCACTATATCTTTATTGATTCTCTGTTTGGATGACCGATCTAGAGCCGTCAGCGGAGTATTGAGGTCTCCAAGTATGATTGTATTTTTGTTAGTTTTTGTTTTAAGGTCAATAAGTAGCTGTCTTATATATTTTGGTGCTCCTTGGTTTGGTGCATATATATTAAGGATTGTTATGTCTTCTTGATTCAGTGTCCCCTTAATCATTATGAAGTGACCATTTTTGTCTCTGAGTACTTTTTCTGTCTTGTAGTCAGCATTATCAGATATGAGTATTGCTACACCTGCTTTTTTTTGGGTGTTGTTTTCTTGGAGTATTGTTTTCCATCCTTTCACTTTGAATTTGTTTTTATCCTTGTTGCTTAGATGTGTTTCTTGTAGGCAGCATACAGTTGGATTTTCTTTTTTAATCCATTCTGCTACTCTGTGTCTTTTTATTGGTAAGTTTAATCCATTTACATTTAGTGTAATTATTGACACTTGTGGGTTCCCTACTGCCATTTTATAAATTGCTTTCTGTTAGTTTTGTATCTAGTTTGATTCTTCTCTTTTGTTTTTCTATCATTTGTTTCTGTTTGTTTGTGTTCCATACTTCTTTCCTCTGTTGCTACCTTTTTTAAGTCATGTGTTTTTGTGGTGGTTTTTTCTAGGGTGGTTACCATTAAGTAATGAAAAGGGTACCTACCATATTCATTGTAGTACCCTATCTTATAAGTATTTCTGCACTTCATCGTCCTTTGCTACTGTTAATCTCCATTCTCTCCCCCCTTTTTTTTTCCTTTGTTGTCACAGTTTAAGTTTGTTTTATTGTGTTCTTGGTGGAGCTGTTACTTGTCGTGTTGTTTTCTTTTGTTCTTTGAATCTGGTTGGAAAACCCCCTTTAGTATTTCCTGGAGTGGGGGCTTTCTCGTGATAAATTCTCTCATCTTTTCTGTATTTGTGAATGTTTTTATATCTCCTTCATACTTGAAGGATAGCTTTGATGGGTATAGTATTCTTGGCTGAAAGTTCCTCTCTTTCAGGGCTTTAAATATTGGGGTCCACTCTCTTCTAGCTTGTAGAGTTTCTGCTGAGAAATCTGATGATAATCTAATAGGCCTTCCTTTATATGTTGTACTCTTCTTTTCCCTGGCTGCCTTGAGAATTTTTTCTTTGTCATTGGTTTGTGTCATCTTTATTATGATGTGCCTTGGAGTGGGTTTGTTGGGGTTAAGAAAACTCGGTGTTCTGTTTGCTTCTTGAATTTGAGGCTTTAGTTCTTTCCACAGGCTTGGGAAGTTCTCGTCTATTATTTGTTTGAGTATATTCTCCATTCCATTTTCTTTCTCTTCTCCCTCTGATATACCTATTATTCTTATGTTATTCTTTCTGATGGAGTCAGATAATTCCTGTAGGGCTTTCTCGTTTTTTATTATTTTTGAGTCTCTTTCTTCTTCTCTCTGTTGTGCCTCAAGTTGTTTGTCTTCTATTTCACTAATCCTATCTTCAATCTGGGTTGTTCTGCTAGCTAAGCTTGTTACCTCGTTTTTCAGCTCGTGAATTGAGTTTTTCATTTCTGTTTAATTTGTTTTTATAGTTTCAATTTCCTTGGTAATATATTCTTTGTGTTCATTGAGTTGTTTTCTGATCTCCCTATATTGCCTTTCTGTGTTTTCTTGTATATCTCTGAGTATTTTTAAGATTTCTATTTTAAATTCTCTGTCATTTAGCTCCAAGGCTTCCAATATGTTAAGTCTTTTCTCCATAGATTTTTCCACATCTATTTGTGTTACCTCTCTTTCTTTTGTATCCATAATATTCGATTTCCTCTTTCTTATTGGCATCTGAGGGTGGTCTTGTTGATAGCACTAATTAGAATTAATAAAGAGTAAAAAGTAAAAAAAAAACAAAAACAAACAAAAAAAAAAAACAAAGGTAAAACACCCCACAAAAAAAAGCAGTAATAATTTATTATTTCCCCCTTTTTTTTTCTTTCTTCTCCTTCCCTCCTCTCCCCTCCTCAGGGAAATATCGTGCCTATAATGGAGGGCCTGGTTTGCGGTGAAGAGTTCAAGAGGGCAAAAAAAAAAAAAAAGGGGAGTAGGGACCTACTAAATGCAAAAAAAAAAAAAAAAAAAAGGAAGAAAATCTTAGACAAGCATAAGTTGATCTGCCTGCGGGTGATGGTCAACTAAGAGATATAATGAAAGGGATAAGAGGGAACCAGAAAAAAGGACAAAAAAAGGAATAATAAAGAAGAAAAAAATAAAAAAAATAAAAAAAATAAGTAAAAATATGTTGTATTAAGTGGAGCAAAGACCAAATACAATGGAGACCTTGGGTTGGGAGGACCCAAAATGCCACAAAAATAAACTAACAAGAAAAAAACAAAAACAAAAGCGAAAAAGAAAAATAAAGCCAAAAAAAACCTTGAGTCCCAAATTAACTAATTTGTTCGTGATTGAGGATTAAATGGGAGGAAAGTAAAACGAGAAAAGAAAAAACGAATAGAAAGGAAAAAATGAGAAAAAGAGAAAAACGAAGGAAGAAATAAAAAAGGAAGAGAAAAAAACAAAATAAAGCAAAAACAAACAAAAAAAAAACAAAAAAACAAAAAAAAAAACAAAAGAGGAGAGAGTGAGAGTTAAGTGTCCTGGAGTATAACCCCAAAGGAGGGTGAGGATGAAGAAGAGAAATAAAATGTAACACTTATGGGTAGTGTAGTTCAAGAAAAGGGAAGCATAAGATGGGCAGAGAATAGAAGGACCGAGGTGGAGGAATTAAAGGCAATAAGATAGAAGAAACAAACAACAACAACAACAACAAAAAAAAAAATTAGTGGAACAAGTTGTAAAGTCTGTGGATTTTTCTTGATTTTGAGATGTTAACTTCTTCCTTTTTCTTTTCTCTCCCTCTTCCTGGTCGGTGACTCTGTACCCCAGGCTCTGCCCCTGTGTCACATTTAGGTAGGGATTTACAGTTGATGGGATTCTATGGCAATGTCATATAATTGGCTTTAGTCTTGCTGGTAGTCAAGGCTTGTTGGCGTTTGCAGAGTCCAACGATGAGAGAGTTTGCTTTCGTGGATTCTCTCTCCTAGTCCCCCCTTCCTGAATTAGCAGCCTGGTAATCCAGCTATAAGGCTGCCACTGCTTCTGCCTGGGGAGTAAGAGGCTCAAAGAGCTGGGAAATCCCCACTCTATCCCCACTCAGTGCAAGGCTTTGGGAAGGGCTCTGACAGTCAGGGCCTCCAGTGTAATCAGGCGGGGGTGGGAGTCAATTGTTGTCAAGGTGACTGTTCAGCACCTAGCATTCCGTTGGACCTCTCAACCCAGGCTTTCCACACTTTGTAGCCTGTTTTGGCTGGTAAGAAGAGGCATTAGTCTCTGCTTGCGACTAGTGTGGTATAGATCTTATTATCTGCCAAGTCCTTCTTGTTAGCGTTTATCCCTGAATATGGAGGCTCTATCAATCAGAAGTTGCCCCCGCCCCTTTAGCAAGAGGCACTAAAAAATATCACGCCTCTTGTCTTGGGTCGGTGAACTGAGAGAGATCTTATCAATTAGAACCGAGGGTGCGCAGATTTCACGGGTTAAGTTAATTTTAGTAATTGGGTCACAGCTGTGCTCCCGATGGTTTTTCAGGCTGCCTGCACGCGCCCCTCCCCCAACGCTTGATTGTTAGCTTGAATGGCTGGGTGAGGTGCCCCGCCCGCGGAGAGAATCTCCCAAGTAGGGAATACTGCCCTGGGGCCTCTCCCGCTCCCCGTGCGCGGACCGCTGGGAACGTTAGCGGTGCTCGGTCTGCAATGCTCGGTCTGCAACCAGACCGGGCGCGCGCCAGCGGCTGCTCGCCGCTCCGGAGTGTGGGCGGTGCTCGCTCTGCAACCGACCCGGGCGCTGCTCGCGGCGGCTGGTGGCGGCGGCTCGCGGCTCCCGAGTGCGGGATGACTTACCACAGGCGCACTTCCTCGCGGCTTGAATGAACGTCCCTGCGGTAGCTTCCTCCACACCCTCATCTCTCAGATTCGAGTGATAACAGTCCTTCTGCTTTCAGTTTGTGTGGAACTCCGTAATGCTCCGAAGATAAATTTTCCTGTTTCTAGTTGATAAATTTGTTGTGATTTTGGGGAGATCTGTCGGACGCGCTGCTCACGGCGCCATTTCCGTGACGTCACTCTCATCGAGAGTCTTAAACATAAAATTGTGTTGTATTTTATCGAAAGCCTTTTCTGCGTCTATTGATAAGATCATGTGGTTTTTGTTCTTTGTTTTGTTGATATGGTGTATTACGTTAACCAGTTTTACGTATGTTGAACCATCCTTGAGATTCTGGGATGAATCCCACTTGATCATGATGTATTGTTATTTTAATATGTTGTTGTATTTGATTTGCCAGTATTTTGTTTAGTATTTTAGCATCTGTATTCATTAGAGATATTGGTCTGTAGTTTTTTTCTTTGTGCCATCCTTGCCAGGTTTTGGTATGAGGGTTATGTTGGCCTCATAAAATGTGTATTGCTTCTTCAATTTTTTGGAAGACTTTGAGTAGAATAGGAACCAAGTCTTCTTTGAATGTTTGATAGAATTCACTAGTATAACCGTCTGGGCCTGGACTTTTATTTTTGGGGGGTTTTTTAATATTTTTTCTATTTCCTCCCTGCTGATTGGTCTGTTTAGGCTTTCTGCTTCTTCATGACTCAGTTTAGGAAGTTTGTATTGTTCTAGGAATTTATCCATTTCTTCTAGATTGTTGTATTTGGTGGCATATAGTTTTTCATAGTATTCTACAATAATTCTTTGTATATCTATGATGTCTGTGGTGATCTCTCCTCTTTCATTTTGGATTTTATTTATTTGAGTCCTGTGTCTTTTTTCCTTGGTAAGTCTTGCCAAGGGTTTGTCGATTTTGTTGATCTTTTCAAAGAACCAACTCCTTGTTTTATTGATTTTTTCTATAGTTTTTCTGTTCTCTATTTCGTTTATTTCTGCTCTGATTTTTATTATCTCCTTTCTTCGGCTGGTTTTGGGTTGTCTTTGTTCTTCTTTTTCTAGTTCCTTAAGGTGTGAAGTTAAGTGGTTTACTTCGGCTCTCTCTTGTTTGTTCATATAGGCCTGAAGTGATATGAACTTTCCTCTTATTACTGCTTTTGCTGCATCCCAGAGATTCTGATATGTCGTATTTTCATTTTCATTTGTCTGCATATATCTTTTGATCTCTGTGCTTATTTCTTCTTTGACCCATTCATTTTTTTAGAAGTATGTTGTTTAGTTTCCACAATTTTGTGGGTTTTTCCCCCTCTTTTTTGCAGTTGAATTCTAGTTTCAAGGCTTTATGATCAGAAAATATGCTTGGTACAATTTCAATTTTTCTAAATTTGCTGATATTGTCTTTGTGGCCCAACATATGGTCAATTCTTGAGAATGTTCCATGTACACTAGAGAAAAATGTATACTCTGTCGCTTTGGGATGAAGTGTCCTGTAGATGTCTATCATATCCAGGTGTTCTAGTATTTCGTTTAAGGCCACTATAACTTTATTGATTCTCTGTTTGGATGACCGATCTAGAACCGTCAGCGGTGTATTGAGGTCTACAAGTATGATTGTATTTTTGTCAGTTTTTGTTTTAAGGTCAATAAGTAGCTGTCTTATATATTTTGGTGCTCCTTGGTTTGGTGCATATATATTAAGGATTGTTATGTCTTCTTGATTCAGTGTCCCCTTAATCATTATGAAGTGACCATTTTTGTCTCTGAGTACTTTTTCTGTCTTGTAGTCAGCATTATCAGATATGAGTATTGCTACACCTGCTTTTTTTTGGGTGTTGTTTGCTTGGAGTATTGTTTTCCAGCCTTTCACTTTGAATTTGTTTTTATCCTTGTTGCTTAGATGAGTTTCTTGTAGGCAGCATACAGTTGGATTTTCTTTTTTAATCCATTCTGCTACTCTGTGTCTTTTTATTGGTAAGTTTAATCCATTTACATTTAGTGTAATTATTGACACTTGTGGGTTCCCTATTGCCATTTTATAAATTGCTTTCTGTTAGTTTTGTATCTTGTTTGATTCTTCTTTTGTTTTTCTATCGTTTGTTTTTGTTTGTTTGTATTCCATACTTCTTTCCTCTGTTGCTACCTTTTTTATGTCAAGTGTTTTTGTGGTGGTTTTTTCAAGGGTGGTTACCATTAAGTAATGAAAAGGGTACCTACCATATTCATTGTAGTACCCTTTCTTATGAGTATTTCTGCGCTTCATCGTCCTTTGCTACTGTTAATCTTCATATTTTCTCCCCTTTTTTTTCTTTTGTTGTCACAATTTAAGTTTGGTTTTATTGTTTTCTTGGTGGAGCTGTTACTTGTGGTTTTGTTTTCTTTTGTTCTTTGGATCTGGTTGGAAAACCCCCTTTAGTATTTCCTGGAGTGGGGGCTTTCTGATGATAAATTCTCTCATCTTTTCTGTATTTGTGAATGTTTTTATATCTCCTTCGTACTTGAAGGATAGCTTTGATGGGTATAGTATTCTTGGCTGAAAGTTCCTCTCTTTCCGGGCTTTAAATATTGGGGTCCACTCTCTTCTAGCTTGTAGAGTTTCTGCTGAGAAATCTGATGATAATCTAATAGGCTTTCCTTTATATGTTGTATTCTTCTTTTCCCTGGCTGCCTTGAGAATTTTTTCTTTGTCATTTGTTTGTGTCATCTTCATTATGATGTGCCTTGGAGTGGGTTTGTTGGGGTTAAGAAAACTCGGTGTTCTGTTTGCTTCTTGAATTTGAGGCTTTAGTTCTTTCCACAGGCTTGGGAAGTTCTCGTCTATTATTTGTTTGAGTATATTCTCCATTCCATTTTCTTTCTCTTCTCCCTCTGATATACCTATTATTCTTATGTTATTCTTTCTGATGGAGTCAGACAATTCCTGTAGGGCTTTCTCGTTTTTTATTATTTTTGAGTTTCTTTCTTCTTCTCTCTGTTGTGCCTCAAGTTGCTTGTCTTCTATTTCACTAATCCTATCTTCTATCTGGGCTGTTCTATTAGCTAAGCTTGTTACCTCGTTTTTCAGCTCGTGAATTGAGTTTTTCATTTCTGTTTGATTTGTTTTTATAGTTTCAATTTCTTTGGTAATATATTCTTTGTGACCGTTGAGTTGTTTTCTGAGCTCCCTAAATTGCCTTTCTGTGTTTTCTTGTATATCTCTGAGTATTTTTAGGATTTCTATCTTGAATTCTCTGTCATTTGGCTCCAAGGCTTCCAATATGTTAAATCTTTTCTCCATAGATTTTTCCACATCTATTTGTGTTACCTCTCTATCTTTTGTATCCATAATATTCGATTTCCTTTTTCTTATTGGCATCTGAAGGTGGTCTTGTTGATAGTGTTAATTAGAATTAATAAAGAATAAAAAGGAAAAAAAAAGGAAAACACTCCACACACAAAAAAGTAATAATTTATTATTTCCCCCTTTTTTCTTTCTTCTCTTCCCCTCCTCTCACCTCCTTAGGGAAATTTTGTGATTACCTGTGAATTATATTATGCTAAATGGAACAAAAACTGCCTATAACGGAGGGCCTGATTTGGGGTGAAGAGTTCAAGGGGCAAAAAAGGGAGTAGGAACCTACTAAATGCAAAAAAAAAAAAAAAGGAGAAAATCTTAGACAAGCATAAAATGATTTGCTTGTAAGTGATGGTCGACTAAGAGATATAATGAGAGGGATAAGAGGGAAACAGAAAAAAGGAGAGAAAAAATAATAATATTTAAAGAAGAAAAAAATAAAAATAAAAATAATAAGTAAAAATCTGTTGTAATAAGTGGAGCGAAGACTAAATACAATGGAGACTTTGGGTTGGGAGGAATGCTAGTGAGTTAAAAAGCAATGTAAAAAGTACCCAAAATGCCACAAAAACAAACAAATAAAGGAAAACCAAGAACAAAAGCAGAAAAAAAAGAACAAAAAAAATAAAAAAAACTTGAGTCCCAAATTAAATAATTTGTTCGTGATTGAGGATTGAATGGGAGGAAAAGTAAAAGCAGAAAAGAAGAAACAAATAGAAAGAAAAAAATAAGAAAAAGAGAGAAACGAAGGAAGAAAAAAAGGAAAGGAAAACAAACAAACAAACAAAAAAAAAACACAAAAGAGGAGAGAGTGAGAGTTAAGGGTTTTGGAGTGTAACCCTAAAGGAGAGTAAGGATGAAGAAAAGAAATAAAATGTAACACTCATGGGTAGTGTAGTTCAAGAAAAGGGTAGCATAAGATGGGCAGAGAATAAAAGGACCGAGGTGGAGGAAATACAAATAATAATAAAGGCAATAAGAAAGAAGAAACAACAACAACAAAGAATTAGTGGAACAAGTTATAAAATCTGTGGATTTTTCTTGATTTTGAGAGGTTAAATTCTTCATTTTTCTTTTCTCTCCCTCTTCCTGTTCGGTGACTCTGTACCCCAGGTTCTGCCCCTGTGTCACGCTTAGGTAGGGATTTGCAGTTGATGGGATTCTATGGCAATGTCATATAATTGGCTTTGGTCTCACTGGTAGTCAAGGCTTGTTGGCGTTTGCAGAGACCAACAATGAGAGAGTTTGCTTTCCTGGAGTCTCTCTCCTAGTCTCCCCTTCCTAAATTAGCAGCCTGGTGATCCAGCTATGAGGCTGCCACTGCTTCTGTCTGGGGAGTAAGAGGCTCAAAGTGCTGGGAAATCCCCACTCTATCCTCACTCATTGCAAGGCTCTGGGTAAGGCTCTGGCAGTCAGAGCCTCCAGCATAATCAGGTGGGGCTGGGAGTCAATTGTTGTCAAGGTGACTGTTCAGTGTCTAGCATTCAGTTGGACCACTCAACCCAGGCTTTCCACACCTTGTAGCCTGTTTTGGCTGGGAAGAAGATGCACTATTTGCTGCTTGCTGTATAGATCTTAATATCTGCCAAGTCCCTCTTGTTTGGTTTATCCCTGAATATGGAGGCTCTGTCAATCAGAAGTTGCTCCCGCCCCTTTAGCGAAAGGCACTGAAAAATATCACGCCTCTTGTCTTGGATCGCTGAACTGGGAGAGATCTTATCAATTAGAGGCCCAGGGGTGCGCAGATTTCGTGGGTTAAGCTAATTTCAGTGATTGGATCCGCAGCTGTGCTCCAGAAAGTATTTCAGGCTTCCTGCGCACCCCTCCCCCAATGCTTGATTATTAGCTTGAATGGCTGGGTGAGGTGCCCCACCCACGGAGAGAATCTCCCGACTAGGAAAGACAGGCTTGGCGCCCCTCCCGGACCGCAGCACAGGGCGCGCGCGGTTTCTCAGTTCACGCCGGTGGCCGGGACTCTCTGGACCGTGGCATGGGGTGCGCGCGCGGTTTCTCAGGGCACGCCGGGTGCCGCCAGTGCCCAGGCTGCCGCTCCCCGAGTGTGGGCGGGCAGCTGCACGTGTGGGTTGACTCTCCACAGGCATACTCCCTCCTCGGCAACAGTCCTTTCGCTTTCAGTGTGTGTGTGGAACTCCGGAATGCTCAGAGGATATATTTTTCTGTTTCTAGTTGATAAATTTGTTGAGATTTTGGGGAGATCTGTCGGACGCGCTGCTCACGGAGCCATTTCCATGACGTCACTGAAAAATTAATTTCTATTAAAAATGTTTGGTTGTGCCCTCTTTTAAAAATATAGTTTTATGGCATCTACATCAAAGAAGGTCACAGAGTCAGAATACAGATCAGTGCTTCGCAATAATGCCCTGGAACAAGCATAGAGTGAACCTGATCTATTCTGGCTGTCATCATTTCCTTCAGACTTTCTACCTTGCCCTTTTGTGACCTTGGCAATCCACCTTTAACCTGTATAGCAATGTTATTACTCAATTTATCCAGTGGTCAATCTTCAAGCAATCTTAGCCACTTTTAACACAGCAGAGAAATGTGTCTTTTAAATTTTTGCTTTAGCTTTCTGCATCCTTTCCCTCTCCCACCAACAGCTATAGTATGCACTAAGTGGAAACAATCTGGTGTTAGTTGTTTATACTTACAATCTGAGGCAGCACTACTCAAACTTGAGCATGCATCACAAACACCTGGAAGGTTGTGACAATACAGACTGCTGGGCACCACGAAGCCCCAGTTTCTGTGGCAGTGGGCCTGAAATGAGGCCAAAGATTTTACATTTCCAATCAGTTACCAGGTGATGCTGATGCTGCTAGTCCAGGGACCACACTTTGAGAACCATTAATACAAGGTAATTTGCCACCTTTCTTCTGGTCTTTCTTTCCAATACTGTTGTGCCAGGTGCTGCAATTCCAAGACTCATCAAAGTAAGAATTAAGAATCCGAACTGAAAACCACTAACATGGTATCTTAGCGATGATACAAACTGATAACTCCTTTTACAGTGGTCAGGGCTACCATAGATAATTATTTTTTTATTTTCCCAAAGAAGATCATGAAACAAAAATCTCAAATTAGCCCATGAGAACTCTGGTCTTTTATTTGTTAACCAAATCATAACTAGTTCATGATGACCTGCTTCTTCCACCATGAACCCACACCCCCACTGCGACCCTGCCAAACCCAGCCTGCCTTTCTAATTTCTAGTTCAGGATCCTCTCCATCTTGGCTCCTTGAGGACCTGCACAGTTGCAGCCCAACTCCTTCCAGGACTCCCAGGTTTCTAGGTGTGTGACAACTCTCTGGCATCAGTCCTTTTGGTTGCCTCCCTGAGCATGATTTGAAGGGAGATGTTTACTGTCTTTCAAAGGGACCTGGAAGAATGCCAGGCCCAAGGTGAAGCAAGGGCTACACTGGGAATGGAGTAAGTGAAAGAGCCCCCTCAATAGATGGCAGGGGGAATGGTAGCTTTCACACACAGAAGTGTATTGTTGAAGGAATGGCAAGCCCTACTTTCTTTAATTTTCTCTGATCTTTTCCATAAGTAAAGTCCCCCCAAATTGGCTTCTCACCTTCATATAAGAGTGGCTCTCTCTGCTGAAAGATGTTGTGCAAGGAACATCAAGACTAAATCCAGGGGAACCAAGTAAAAAGAAAGGTGGGCAATTACTTTGCCAGCTTAGGGCAGCGGACCACATTACAAGAGAGTCCCAGTCCACAAGCAGCACTTCCCACAGGAAGTCCATCCAGGTCTGTCACTACTGGTAACTATGGTGGATGCTAAAGGGAGCACATTGGGCTATTATTTCCCATGTTATCATTCCTCATGTGGGACTACAAACAAGGAAATGTCAGTATTGTATAAGAGAAGAGCACAGAACTTGGAGTCTGAAAACTGGATTCTAGCATTTTCTAGCTCTTAGATGTGGCCAACAACCCAGAGCCTCCATTTTCTTATCCATGGAATGGATGGAAAAAATAATAGAACTAGTAATAATCACCTGTGACTCATCAAATTCAAAAGCTTATTCTAGGAGCCAATAAGTAAAAGAGAAAACATATATGCACAAAAATTAGTTATTTCAGGTTGTGAATTCAAAACAAAAAAAAAGGTGTATTAACCCCAAAAGGTCACCTCATCTCTTCATTCTGCAGGTTTGGGTATCTGAGAATTCTTTAACATTACCGCAGTCGTGAAAAGATATTTCAGGCACTGGCCTGCAGAGATAGAGGGGATTTTTAGAGTATAAATCCATTCAGAGAGGCAACAAATCCCATTCAGCAATTAATGCAGTGGTTCTCAAACTTTTTGAAGTCGAGGTGCATTTAAAAACCTACAAATAAGGGGGAACCAAGATGGTAGTAAAGTAGGCAGACGCACAGACACCCAGCTCACACCACCAAACTGGATTACAAATTAATTTAGGAACAATCAGTGTGAAAAACCAACTTTGGATTAAAAGAACAGATCTCAAAAAATAAGGAGCAAAGAAGAAGCTACACTAAGCCTGGTAGGGAGCTCTGAGCTGTGGTGGGAGGGCTCCCCTTCTTCCAGGAGTGAAGGTGGGGTGAGACTGAGAGCCCAGAAGGGCTCTCATTACAAGGAGAAGAACAGAAAATATCACTCACAGCTACTTGCCTGGGGACCTGGGAATGAGATGTGCTGAGCGGGCTGGCTTGCCTTCCAAAAGGAAAGTGGAGAGAGAGAGACAGACGGTGATGGGCAGAGAAATAGATGGGTTGACCTGAGAAGCTGATTCATCCAGTGCAAAGGTGGCCATAGCTGGGGGAGGGGTTGAATGCTCAACAAAGCACAAGCCTAAAGTGGTTCCAGGTGACCCCACTCCAGGAAGCTCTCCAGCTCCAATCAGTGCAACAAGACACAGCTGAAAACAGGAAGTGGGGAGGAGGGACAGTAACTCAGGTCTCCATGGAGATCTGATATACACCTCCCCCTACTGAAATGGAGAAAGCATCTGCCCCCAGAGAGAAGCTGGCAGACTGGGCCTTCAGAGTCTCAGGTTACACCCACCACATTCCTTGATACAGCTTCAAATAAGCCCCCTACTGAGATCAGTAACCAAGACTACCACTGAGTTAAAAAAATCTGAGAAGAAAACAAACAAATAACACTTCAAAGAGGCTCTACTAGGTAAGGAGATCACAGCTAGAAGAAGCCTACAAGTCATAGAGAATAATGGGTAGGCAGAGAAGCATAAGTCATATGCTTCAACAAGATAAATCCTCTGACAAACTCTTGGACGAATCAAAGTAATCAAATTACCCAATGCAGGGTATAAAATAATGGTTTTTAGAATGCTTAAAGATCTCAAAGCTACAATGGATGGATTTAATGAACACTTCAATAAAGAAATTGAAAGCATGAAAAAGGACATGGAAATCATAAAGAAGAACCAGACAGAAATGACAAACACAATATCAAAAATGAAGACTACACTGGAAGGAATTAAAAGCAGACTAGACGAAGCAGAAGATCGAATCAGCACTTAGAGAACAAGAGAAGTGAAAGCACGAAAGCAGAACAGCAAAAAGAAAAGAGGCTGAAAAAATCTAAAGAAACTCTAAGAGAGCTCTGTGACAATCTAAAGAGAAACAACATCTGCATCATAGAAGTTCCTGAAGAAGAAGAGAAAAAACAAGGGTTAGAGACCTTGTGTAATGAAATCATAGCTAAAAACTTCCCTATATTGATGCAGGAAAAAGTCACACAAGTTCAAGAAGCAAAGAGAATTCCATTAAAAAGAAACCCAGGCCCTGGCTGGTTGGCTCAGTGGTAGAGCATCGGCCTGGTGTGTGGGAGTCCCGGGTTTGATTCCCAGGCAGGGCACACAGGAGAAGCGCCCATTTGCTTCTCCACCCCTCCCCCTCTCCTTCCTCTCTGTCTCTCTTTTCCCCTCCCACAGCCAAGGCTCCATTGAAGCAAAGTTGGCCTGGGTGCTGAGGATGGCTCTGTAGCGTCTGCCTCAGGTGCTAGAATGGCTCTGGTTGCAGCAGAGCAACGCCCCAGATGGGCAGAGCATTGCCCCCTGGTGGGCATGATGGGTGGACCCCGGTCAAGCGCATGTAGGAGTCTGTCTGACTGCCTCCCCATTTCCAACTTCAGAAAAATACAAAACAAAAAAAATAAACCCAAAAAAATCTACACCAAGACACATCATAATTAAAATACCAAAGCTAAGAGACAAAGAAAATATTAAAAGCTGCTAAAGAAAAAAAGGTTATCATCTACAAAGGAGACCCTAAAAGGATGACATCTGACTTCTCAACAGAAACATTTGAGGCAGGAAGGGAATAGCAAGACATATTCAAAATAATGCAGGACAAGAGCCTACAACCCAAACTTCTTTATCCAGTGAAAATATCATTTAAAATTAAAGGAGGAATAGAAAGCTTCCCAGACCAAAAAAATTCAAGGAATTCATTACAACCAAATCAATGCTGCAAGAAATGTTAAGGGACCTGTTGTAAACAAAACAAACAAACAAAAAAAGAATATAGTAAAAGAGGAATATAACTTTAAAGAATAAAATGGCAATAAACAACTACATATCAATAATAACCTTAAATGAAAATGGATTAAATGCTCCAATCAAAAGACATAAGGTAGCTGAATGGAGAAGAAAACAGAGCCCGTACATATGATGTCTATAGGAGACACACCTCAAAACAAAAGATACACATAGACTGAAAGTAAAATGATGGAAAAAAGTATTTCATGCAAATGGAAATGGAAAAATAGCTAGGGTAGCAGTACTTATATCTGGCAAAATAGACTTTCAAACAAAGACTATAGTAAGAAATAAAGAAGGTCACTAGATAATGATAAAGGCAGCAATCCAACAGGAAGATATAACCATTATAAATAAATATGCAACTAATATAGAAACACCTAAATATATAAAGCAGATTTTGGTAGACATAAAGTGAGAGATCAACAGCAATACTAT
Organism: Saccopteryx leptura; assembly: GCF_036850995.1. Taxonomy (NCBI): domain Eukaryota; kingdom Metazoa; phylum Chordata; class Mammalia; order Chiroptera; family Emballonuridae; genus Saccopteryx; species Saccopteryx leptura. Next base: position 58,454,044 of record NC_089505.1, on the reverse strand, counting down.
AATAGTAGGGGATTTCAATACCCTACTAACATCAATGGATAGATCCTCAAAAAAGAAAATTAACAAAGAAACAACAGAATTAATGCATACACTTGATTAACTGGATTTAATAGATATCTTTAAAACCTTCCAACCTAAAGCAGCAAAATATACATTTTTTTCAAGTGCTCATGGTACATTCTCTAGGATAGACCACATATTAGGGCATAAGATGAGCCTCAGCAAATTTTAAAAGATTGAAACCATATTAAGCATCTTCTCTGACCACAATGGCATGAAACTAAAAATCAACTACAATAGAAAAATTAAAAAACACTCAAACACTTGGAAACTAAACAGCATGTTATTAAACAACGACTGAGTCAACAAATGAGATCAAGGAAAAAAATAAAAAATTTCCTTGAAACAAATGAAAATTAGCATACAACAACTCAAAATCTGTGGGACACAGCAAAAGCAGTCCTGAGAGGGAAGTTCATAGCATTACAGGCATACTGCAAGAAGCTAGAAAAAGCACAAAAAAACCCAACTTAATCCTGCAACTAAAAGAACTAGAAAAAGAACAGCAAGTAAAGCCTAGAGGAAGTAGAAGAAAGAAAATAATAAAGATCAGAGCAGAAATAGATGACATAGAGACTAAAAAAACCAATACAGAGGATCAATTAAACCAAGAGCTGCTTCTTTGAAAAAGTAAAGAAGATCGATGAACCCTTAGCCAGACTCACCAAGAAAAAAAGAAAGAATTCAAATAAATAAAATTAGAAATGAGGGTGGAGAAGTAACAACAAACACAGCAGAAATACAAAAAATTGTAAGAAAATACTATGAAGAACTGTATGCCAAAAAATTAGACAACCTAGGTGAAATGGACAAATTCCTTAAAAAATGTAATTTTTCAAAAATCAATCTGGAAGAATCAGAAAATCTAAACAGACTGAATACAACAAATGAGATCAAAACAGTTATCAATAAACTCCCAACAAACAAAAACCTTGGACCAGATGGTTTCACAGAAAAATTCCAGCAAACATCCAAAGAACTAACTCCTATCCTTCTCAAGCTATTTCAAAACATTCAAGAGGAGGGAAGACTTCCAAACTCCTTTTATGAGGCAAGCATAATTCTGATTCCAAAATCAGGCAAAGACAACACGAAGAAAACTATAGGCCAATATTCCTGATGAATTTAGATGCTAAAATTCTCAACAAAATATTAGCAAACTGGATCCAGCAATACATGAAAAAAATCATACAACATGATCAAGTGGGATTTATTTTGGGGAGGCAAGGCCGGTACAATATTTGCAAATCAATCAATGTGATTCATCACATAAATAAAAGGACAAAAACCACATGATAATATCAATAGATGCAGAAAAAGCATTCAATAAAATCCATCACACATTTATGAACAAAACTCTCAGCAAAGTGGGAATACATGAAACATACCTCAACATGATAAAGGCCATCTATGACAGGCCCAGAGCCAACATCATACTCAATGGGCAAAAGTTAAAAGCAATCTCCTTAAGATCAGGAACAAGGCAGGGGTGCCCCCTTTCACCACTCTTATTCAATATAGTTCTGGAAGTCCTAGCCACAGCAATCAGACAAGAAGAAGAAATAAAAGGCATCCAAATTGGAAAAGAAGAAGTAAAACTATCATTATTTGGAGATGATATGATACCGTATATAAAAAATCCTAAAGTTGCAGTCAAAAAGCTACTGGACCTGATAAATGAATTTAGTAAGGTGTCAGGATATAAAATTAATACTCAGAAATCACAGGCACTTTTATACACCAACAATGATCTGTCTGAAAGAGAAATAAAAAACCAATCCCCTTCACTATTGCAACAACAACAAAAAAAAAATACCAAGGAGTAAATTTAACCAAGGAGGTTAAAGACTTGTACTTGAAAAATTATAAAACATGGATAAAAGAAATCAAGGCAGATACAAACAAGTGGAAGCTTATACCATGTTCATGGCTAGGAAGAATAAACATCATTAAAATGTCCATATTACCCAGAGCAATTTATAAATTCAGTGCAATACCAATTAAAATACCAAGGACATACTTCAAAGATATAAAACAAATATTCCAAAAATTTATATGGAACCAAAAAAGAACACAAATAGCCTCAGCAATCTTGAAAAAGAAGAATAAAATGGGCAGTATCACACTTCCTGACATCAAGTTATACTTCAAGGCCATTGTACTCAAAACAGCTTGGTATTGGCATAAGAACAGGCATATAGATCAATGGAACAGAACAGAGAACCCACAAATAAACCTGCACCTTTATGAACAATTGATATTTGACAAGGGTGGTGATAGCATACAATGGAGTAAAGACAGTCTCTTTAGCAAATGATGTTGGAAAAATTGGTCAGCTACCTGCAAAAAAATAAAACTAGACCACCAACTTTCGTCATTTACAAAAATAAACTCAAATGGATAAAAGACTTAAATGTAAATCATGAAATCATAAGCATCCTAGAGGAAAACATAGGCAATCAGCTCTCCGACGTCACTTGCAGCAATATATTTGCTGATTTATCTCCACACGCAAGGGAAATAAAGGACAGGATAAACAAATGGGACTATATCAAACTAAAAAGCTTTTGCACAGCTAAAGACAATATGAACAGAATAAAAAGGCAAACCACACAATGGGAGAACATATTCGACAATACGTCTGATAAGGGGTTAATAAACAAAATTTATTAAGAACTTGTAAAACTCAACACCAGGAAGATAAACAGTACAATAAAAAAATGGGCAAAAGAGATGAATACATACTTCTCCAAAGAGGACATACAGATGGCCAATTGGCATATAAAAAAATGCTCAACATTACTAATCATTAGAGAAATGCAAATTAAAACCACAATGAGATATTCCCTCACACCAGTAAAAATGGTGCTCATCAACAAAACAACACAGAGTAAGTGCTGGTGAGGATGTGGAGAAAAGGGAATGCAGACTGGTGCAGCCACTGTGGAAAACCATATGGAGATTCCTCAAAAAATTAAAAATGGAACTGCCTTTTGACCCAGGCATCCCACTTTTAGGAATATATTCCAAGAATACCATAGCACAGTTTGAAAAGGAGAAATGCACCCCCATGTTTATTGCAGCATTATTTACAATAGCCAAGATCTGGAAACAGCCCAAGTGTCCATCAGTGGATGATTGGATTAAAAAGCTGTGGTACATATATGCAATGGAATACTATGAGGCAATGAAAAAGAAGGAAATACTATTTTTTGCAACAACATGGATGGAACTGGAAACTATTATGTTAAGTGAATAAGCCAGGCAGAGAAAGAAAAGTATCATATGATCTCACTCATATGAAGAATCCAATGAACAACATGAACTGAGGAGCAGAATAGAGACGGAAGCGGGATCAAAGAATCGAGAAGGAAATCGGACAGAGGAAAGGGGATGATAGGGTGATAGGATGGGAGGAGAGCAGAAAAGAAAATCCCAGAGGAAAGGGGGGAGGGCGTTATGGGAAGGGAGATGGGGGACATGGGTGACATTAGAATCTATGTAAACACAATAAATTAATTAGAAAAATCTTACAAATAATTGTAGGCACACTATATAAAAATTTATGAGAAATATGTTATAATAATTAAGTCAAATATTAAAGGAAAAATATAAAGTCCAAGTGTACTTTTATGGCAATTAAACAAAATAAATATGACAAAATTAAACTTATTCTGACATTAAGAAACATTTTTATGTTACATTTTTTGAGTTATACTTTTTAGAATTTGTAAAAAAGAGGGTTAAAAAAAAGTTATCTTTTTATATATAGAGATACATTCTTAGTAAGATTTAGTAAATTCAGCCAGTCCAATCGCGAATGTGTTAAGTTTTTTCATTTTTGTGTTTATGAGAAACATAAGCCTGATGTGTCCTAGTGATTTTTTCAATGTTTGGGCATATATTTGAAAGGCAAATTTTCATTTCTTTGTCAATACATTAAAGAATCCTCTCTTTTTACTCTTAATTGTGTTGAGGGTAGAAAATCCTAATTCACATAAATAGGATGTTGAAAATTGTAGTAAAATGTTCAAAGCTTTTTCAGATATTGCCACATAGTCTTCTTTTATAGAAACCCAAAAGGCTTCAAGTGACAATTCCTATGTTTAATCATCAATCGATGATCAGTGGATATAGCTGCCAGTTCTTTTTCTCTGTTAATGTTAAACAAAATCATTTGAAGCTTCCATGAATGGGTTTCTAATCCAATCATATTGTTTAGTGTTAAGTAATGGAAAATGCTATAAATTAAATTCTGTTCATCAGCCTTCAAGTCCTATTTTATTTACACTTAACTTTTTCGCACTTCCAGAATCAGATTCTTCAATATCACACTTCTTTTTGAGAAATCTATCCATTTTATTTGGGCGTATTTATCTAAAAATAATATAATGATGTGTTAACAAAAAGAGTGGTATTTCCATAGTGAAATGGTATAATTGAGTAACTATATTTATTTTTATATCTGGGCACATGCCGCAAAGGAGTGCAGCTAGTAATTCCAGGTCCTGAGTGGGAACAGTGCAGAATTAAGAAAATACGGGATTGGGAGGGCCCTGTAATTGCTGCTGGCAAGAACAAAGTGCACCAAAAAACCGCATCTTGCTTTATTTATAGGGCAAAGTGAGGCCATTAGCAATCAATGGTCTCTGATCACGTTTCCAAGGCAACCCAAGAATTTTACCAAGTGCAGAAAACCCTACCATACGTATAATCTTAACTTTACACCAAACAAAGGATAGAAGAAACTTGCCTCCAGTCTTTCTGGGGAACATAGAGGGTAGTGTAAACAATCCAGAACCACAGTTTAACAGCTTTTTGCAACCTAATCTGGCAAGTGAGGTGGGGGGTTGGGCAGACTGTCAGTTTACAGCCAATTCCCCACACCTCTGTTCCCCAAAAATCTAAACTCCAAAAACCCTGTTGGAATTTTGGTCTCCAACAGGCACATATTTCTCTGGAATACCATAGGGTGCACCTGGAAATCTAGGGTGTACCAGTTTGCTCTAGCGCACACTTTGAGAAACACTGAATTAATGGCACAGACCACTTCACCCTAATTCCAGGTACTTAAGTGAGATTAGCAAAAGAGAAATCAGGAGCCACAGTGCAGAGAATTAAGGGGCAAAGATTTAAGAGAAAGACCAAATCACAGGCTGTCTCTCCTAAACAATCACTGGAAAATTGCAGAACTAGTCCACCCCAGAAAACCTGGGGGGAAATAGTACTTTGATTGTGTGATTGCATCGCTCACACAAGAGCACTGCTGGGCAATGCAAAGCAGAAGCTAAACCATCCTATAGTTGGATTATGCCTTTATGGGGCTGGCATGCTTAGCTCATGTTTAAAAAAGCATATTTAAATGCCAAAGTTAAAATCACAAATTCTGAATTCAAGTACAAGACAGTTCCAGATGATTTCATTCTATTTCTATGTGACAGGCTATTAATTGCAATCACTACACAGAATTTTTGTTTTAGGACAGCTAAGGTTTCTCTTGCCTCCCAGTTCCAGTGAACATTGTCCTCCCTGCTGGAGAAATTTTTCTAACCAATCTTCTGGTCATTTGCCTCATGGGCTTATTTACATTGACACTTGAGAGTTAATTTACACCTTCCTTCTTTTTACAAAAACAATCTTAGATGAAGGTGCCAAATGATCTATCCCATTTTAATTAAAAGTATAAATTCTGCTATAGATTATATAAATGGGAACCCTTAAGGAGGTGGCTCAGATGAACTAGGAAATTCTTTTCTAGCTTTTAAATTATTTCTCAATATATCCCTCCTGGTTACATTTAAATCTCCCTCTATCTATTTCTTAAAATCCAGCTAATAAGCAAATCATTGGAAACAGTGCCTCTTTAGGGAAACAAAATATATCACAACAAAATTCTTCTATAAGGAAGTTATTAAGTTACTGAATTCTAATTAAGTTACTGAATTAGAACCATCTCTAGAACAGGCATGTCTTTTCTGAACCTTAGAACAGAACCAGGGACTTATTAATTGTAGCAAATATGTATTGGAATATTTAAAAAAATAAGGTATATTTAAAACTAAGATAGTTTTCTTTTGAATATTTGTAGTATTAGGCTATTTACTGAAACTGTCTGTTGCCCACCTTCCAGGAAGGTGGTGAGGACACATTTCCTGTTTTCTGTGAAATTAGGCAAGGACAAATGAATTACTTTGGCTAATGAAATGAGAGAGGAAGTGTACACATCACTTTCTGGCAGAAGGCTATATAAAAGCCAATGTCTGGCCTGACCTGTGGTGGCGCAGTGAATAAAGCATCGACCTGGAAATGCTGAGGTCGCCGGTTCGAAACCCTGGGCTTGCCTGGTCAAGGCACATATGGGAGTTGATGCTTCCAGCTCCTCCCCCCTTCTCTTTCTCTGTCTCTCTCTCTCCTCTCTAAAAATGAATAAATAAATAAATAAAAAATTTAAAACAAAGTGAAGCACCTATAAGTTGATATATCTCTCTGCCCTCCCTCTGTAAAACCAATAAATAAAATATTAAAAAAAAAAAAAAAAAGCCAATGTCTGACTGGCCCATTCCCTTGCCCAATCATAGTGTCCCTCTTTGTAGCTTGGGCTCTGAGTGAGAAAATCATCAATCACAAGAGTAAAAAATGGACAAGTGGTACCAAGGATTAATGAGAAGTAAATCTTTACTATTTAAAGCCACTGAGACTTGAGAACCATTTATTCCACAGAAAAATCCAGCCTATCTTGACACCTTCTCAGAAAATTTTACCTCAACAAGGCATAACGGCACATGCCTCTGTAACTGGCAGAAGTCAGGGAAGGCATCACCAGGCAAGACTGTAGAGAGATTTAGCTCTCCAAAAATTGTAAGCAACTGTAAAAATTGCTTGGCTTTCAAAATTGAGACAGTCTGGGTTCAAAATTGGAATCTGATACTTAAAACCATTGATTATGTTGGCCAGTTCTTAAATTCTCTGAGCCTCAAATTCCTCTACCATAAAATGAGGATAATAATACATTTCTTAAATGAGACCCTACATGCAAGATACATCTCACATTGAAAATATTAAAATATAGATTAATAATAGCTTCTATCATCACTTGTTCTTATAGAAAAGATCAGAAAATGGGCAGTGCAAAGCAGGATAAACATTTCTACTTGTTCATCTTTGAAAAATATTAAGCACTGCCACTTATATTTGCTAGTTAAACAAGCCCTGTACAGGAAATATAAGTTCTATTAATAGCAGTACTAGTGTCTTATGAATGCACAAAATAATGAATATATAGCTGTTAAGTACACAGAAAGTCATAAGAGGGATTTATTTATTTCCTCAATTTATGAAATTGTGACCTTGAAACTCTTATAAAAAAAGCCATTAATCCCAATTTCTAAAGTACACAAAAATAGCAACAAAGTGGTAACACAGATAAAGAATAACACAAGAATTAGAATGGCTTTTAAAGCAACATCTGTTGCTCCCTTCTTATTAAGACTATTTTAAAAGGTGAGGTATATTCCTGACCCTAAATATTAAAATTTCTTTTTGTTTTTGTTTTTGTTTTTTTGTTTTTTTTTTCTGAAGCTGGAAACAGGGAGAGACAGTCAGACAGACTCCTGCATGCGCCCGACCGGGATCCACCCGGCACGCCCACCAGGGGTGACACTCTGCCCATCCTGGGCGTCGCCATGTTGCAACCAGAGCCACTCTAGCGCCTGAGGCAGAGGCCACAGAGCCATCCCCAGCGCCCGGGCCATCTTTGCTCCAATGGAGCCTTAGCTGCGGGAGGGGTAGAGAGAGACAGAGGAAAGCGCGGCGGAGGGGTGGAGAAGCAAATGGGCGCTTCTCCTGTGTGCCCTGGCCTGGAATCAAACCCGGGTCCTCCGCACGCTAGGCCGATGCTCTACCGCTGAGCCAACCGGCCAGGGCTAAATATTAAAATTTCTCACCCCAATCACTCTGGTTTTGTACATTAAGATAAATTGTCTTTCGAGACAAGATAGCCAAAGAGTAGGCAGACGCTCCAACTCCCATTTCCCAGAACCAAGGTGTATTAAAACTTAATTCTGAGAACACTCATCTTTTTTTTTTTTTAATTTTTTTTTGTATTTTTCTGAAGCTGGAAACGGGGAGAGACAGTCAGACAGACTCCCTCATGCACCCGACCGGGATCCACCCAGCACACCCACCAGGGGCAATGCTCTGCCCACCAGGGGGCGATGCTCTGCCCCTCCGGGGCGTCGCTCTGTTGCGACCAGAGCCACTCTAGCGACTGGGGCAGAGGCCAAGGAGCCATCCCCAGCGCCCTGGCCATCTTTGCTCCAATGGAGCCTTGGCTGTGGGAGGGGAAGAGAGAGACAGAGAGGAAGGAGAGGGGGAGGGGTGGAGAAGCAGAGGGCGCTTCTCCTGTGTGCCCTGGCCGGGAATCGAACCTGGGACTTCTGCACGCCAAGCTGACGCTCTACCACTGAGCCAACCAGCCAGGGCCTGAGAACACTCATCTTGAAAGACCAACTTTGTATTAAACTAAGAGGATTCTATAGCTGAGGATCACCAAAGAAGCCACACTGAGACTGGTAGGAAAGGTAGAGACATGGAAAGGGCTGCCCTGCTCCCAGGAGTGAGCAGTGGCCTGGAGGCACTCTCGTGATGGGGAGGGTTTCCCAGAGAGTTGTTTTGCTTCCTCAGCCCCAAAACTGGAATCCCAGTGTAAGCCCTGGAGCCTGGAAGGGGCTTACGGATATATTTGGCTGAGAAAAGAGCCTACATACTGTTTGAGAGAAGGAGGAAGAACTCTTGGACCCAGGCTCCATATTAAACCAACTGCATGGAGAGCCTCACTCACAGCCACTTTCCTGGAGCTCCAAAAGCAAGGACCACTGGGAGGACTGAAGTTGCCAGGGGAGAGAGTGGTCTTGGAGGCACTTTGAGGGATGGACACCCTAACCCCTAAGCTGAGTCACTCCCCAAACCTAAAGTGACCATTTTTCCTGGGAACAGCATCATCAGCAAAGGGAAGAAATTACCACATCCACTTGAGGCTCTCCTGCCCCAGTTAGGACAAAGAGGTGCTTAGAGGCAGGCAGCACAAATAGTGAGTACAGAGGTCTAAGCTACACCACCACCTGTGCTGCTGAGTGTTTGCTGAGGGCGGGTGGGCTGGAGGCAGCAGGGAGCGGCTGTGGAGGCCAGGGCAGTCAGAGCAAGTGTGCGTGAGTCGGCAGGTGAAGGTGAAAACTGACATGGCAGCTGCAGGGGTCCAGACCAGCGTGGAAACCAACCCATGGTGCACGTGCGCCCTCAGCAGCAGTGGAAGCCAGGCGACCTCAGGGGTGATCTGAGTGGGTGCGCACAGATCCACCCACAAAGGTGGGAGCCGAAGCAGCTGCTGAGGGGGTCTGATCCTAAGTGCAAACCCCTGGTGATGCGGACCCTCCTTCAGCAGCAGTGGAGACCAAAGCAGCTCCGAAAGCAGTCCAAGCAGGCAGAAGTGGTCTGAGCAGGCATGTGTGGGCCCACCTGTGGAGGTAGAAGCCATGGAGGCCCAAGCCCATGCTCAAACTAGCCCATGGCACAGGCCCGTACTTAGCGGCAGTGGAGGCTGGGGTGGCCTTGGAAGCAGTCCAAGTGGGCGTGTGCATGTGGGTGTGAATCCGCCTTGAGCAGTGGAGACCGCAGTGACTGCAGAGGCAAGCAGACACCGGCAGCACCTGAGCACAAATGCCCCAAGCAGCAACAGCGGAGGTGGCTGGTGGACAGACCACACAATGAGAGCACAGGGGCTACACACTCTGGACCCTGAAACTACACCCTACTAAGTGTTGAAAAAGAAGTAAAAAACTAAATAAAATAAACTAAATAAAAAATCTGGATAGAATGACACCTGAAGGTAAGGAGCAGGCCACATCCAATACAGTACCTAATCAATGAATTACAGCACCCAGCCCAACAAGTAGCCAGAAATGAGGCAACAGAAAGCAAATCTCAGGGGAACTTTGACTTTTAAAGGAACTTCCACCAGGCCAAGAGTAGATAAAAGCAAGCCTAGGAGTGCAGATAATATTTACAACAGCACCTGGGCCCAGCAGAGGCAGCCACAAGATCTGGATAGCCTGTAGCTCCAAAAAGGTTGATAAGAGCCAGTCATAGGCAGTGACACCCACTGATCTGCACCAGGCCCCGAACAGGGAGGTCCAAAGCAGGCATATTCAGTGGCAAGATACAAAAAGCACCAGTTCAGGACCTAACAACCCTTGTTAGAGTGGAAGTTTAAGGAAGGGTTCCTCACACCTGACCCAGCTAAAACATAGAAAATGCTGACACAAACAGCAAAAAGAACAGTGATAGCACATAAGTAGCCCAAAGTGGATTACAAACTACAGCTGATGCCAACCCAAGAAGACCTAGAAATAACACAACTAAAAATTGGAGGCATAAAATACCAAACCTAGACTTAGCTAGCTTCACAAACAACACACAAAATGACGATTGTATACACAGACAAAATGGGAAGACAGAGAAATGCAATCCAAATGAATCAATTAGAGAAATCCCCCCCAAAAAACTAAGTGAGATAAAAATAACCAAACTACTGAAGGCAGAATTTAAAATAATGATTATTAAAATGTTCAAAGATCTTAGAGCAATAATGAATGGACACAATGATCACCTAAATAGATAATAAGCATCAAAAAGGACATTGAAATAATAAAGAAGAACTAGTCAGAAATGACAAATATAATATCAGAAATGAAGACTACACTAGAAGCAATTAAAAGCAGGCTGATGAAGCTGAAAATCGAATCAGTGATTTGGAAGACAAGATTAAACAAAAGCACAGAAGAGGAGCAGCAAAAAGAAAAGAGGCTCAAAAAGTCTGAGGAAACTCTAAGACAGCCCTGTGACAACATAAAGAGAAACAACACCTGCATCATACGGGTTCCTGAAGAAGAAGAGAAAGAACAAGGGATAGAGAACCTGTTTGAAGAAATTATAGCTGAAAACTTTCATAAATTGATGCAGAAAAAAGTCACACAAGTTCAAGAAGCACAGAGAATTCCATTAAAGAGAAACTCAAAGAAACCTACACCAAGACACATCATAATTAAAACACCAAAGCTAAGAGATAAAGAAAAAATACTAAAAGCAGCAAAAGAAAGAAAGTCAACCACCTACAAAGGAGCCCCCATACAAATGGCATCCGACTTCTCAACAGAAACACTTGAGGCCAGAAGGGAATGGCAAGAAATATTCAAAGTAATGCAGAACAAGAACCTACAACCAAGACTTCTTTATCCAGCAAGGCTATCGTTTAAAATTGAAGAAAAAATAAAAAGCTTCCCAGACAAAAATAAAACTCAAGAAATTCATTAAAACCAAACCAATGCTTCAAGAAATGTTAAGGGGCCTGCTGAAGACAGAACATAGGGGGAATAATATAGTAAAAGAGGAATGTAGCTTTAAAGAATAAAATGGCAATAAACTACTACATATCAATAATAACCTTAAATGTAAATAGATTAAAGGATCCAATCAAAAGAAATAAGGTAGTTGTATGGATAAGAAAACAGGACCCATACATATGCTGTCTACAAGAGGCACACCTCATAACAAAAGATACACATAGACTGAAAATAAAAGGTTAGAAAAAATATTTCATGCAAATAGAAATGAAAAAGAAAAGCTGGGGTAGCAATACTTATATCTGACAAAATAGACTTTAAAACAAAGGCTATAGTAAGAGATAAAGAAAGTCACTACATAATAATAAAAGGAGCAATCCAACAGGAAGATATAATCATTATAAATATCTATGCACCTAATATAGAAGCCCCTAAATATAGAAAGCAGACTTTGATGGACATAAAGGGCGAGATGAACAGCAATACTATAATGGTAGGAGATTTCAATACCCCACTAACATCACTAGATAGATCCTCAAGAAAGAAAATTAACAAAGAAACAGCAGCCTTAAAAGACACACTAGATCAACTGGATTTAATAGATATCTTCAGAACCTTTAACCCTAAAGCAGCAGAATATACATTCTTTTCAAGTGCTCATGGTACATTCTCTAGGATAGACCACATGTTAGGGCACAAAACCGGTCTCAACAAATTTAAAAAGATTGAAATTATATCAAGCATCTTCTCTGATCACAATGGCATAAAACAAGAAATCAACTATAACAGAAAAACTAAAAAATACTCAAAAACTTGGAAACTATTTAAATAGCATGTTATTAAATAATAAATGGGTTAACAATGAGAAAAAGGAAGAAATAAAAAAATTCATAGAAACAAATAAAAATGAGCATACAACAACTCAAAATTTATGGGACACAGCAAAAGCAGTCCTGAGAGGGAAGTTCATAGCATTACAGGCATACTTCAAGAAGCTAGAAAAAGCTCAAATAAACAACCTTGCAACTAAAAGAACTAGAATAAGAACAGCAAGTAAAGCCCAGAGGAAGTAGAAGGAAGGAAATAATGAAGAGCAGAGCAGAAATAAATGACATAGAGACTAAAAATACAATACAGAGGATCAATGAAACCAAGAGCTAGTTCTTCGAAAAGGTAAACAAAATCAATAAACCTTTAACCAGACTCACCAAGAAGAAAAGAGAGAGGACTCAAATAATAAAATTAGAAAGGAGAGTGGAGAAATAATAACTGACACAACAGAAATACAAAGGATTGTAAGAAAATACTATGAAAAACTGTATGCCAAAAAATTAGACAACCTAGGTAAAATAGACAAATTCCTTGATACATAACAAAATTCAATCTGGAACAATCAGAAAACTTAGACAGACTGATTACAACAAATGAGATCAAAACAGTTATCAAAAACCTCCAAACAAACAAAAGCCCTGGGCCAGATGGCTTCACAGGCAAATTCTACCAAATATTCAAAGAAGAACTAACTTCTATCCTTCTCAAGCTATTTCAAAACATTCAAGAGGAGAAAAGACTTCCAAACTCCTTTTATGAGGTGAGCATAATTCTGATTCCAAAACCAGGCAAAGACAACACAAAGAAAGAAAACTATAGGCCAATATTCCTGATGAATTTAGATGCTAAAATTCTCAACAAAGTATTAGCAAGCCGGATCCAGCAATACATGAAAAAAACCATACACCATGATCAAGTGGTATTTATTCTGGGTTGGCAAGGCTGGTACAATATTTGTAAATCAATTAATGTGATTCATCATATAAACAAAAGGAAGGAGAAAAACCACATGATAATATCAATAGATGCAGAGAAAGCATTTTATAAAATCCAGCACCCATTTATGATCAAAACTCTCAGCAAAGTGCTCGCTTCGGCAGCACATATACTAAAACTCTCAGCAAAGTGGTAATATAGAGAATATACCTCAACATGGTAAAGGCCATCTATGACAAACCCACAACCAACATCATATTCAATGGGCAAAAATTAAAAGCAATTCCCTTAAGAGCAAGAACAGGGCAGGGGTGCCCCCTTTTACCACTCTTATTTAACATAGTTCTGGAAAAGTCCTAGCCACAGCAATCAGACAAGAAGAAATAAAAGGCATCCAAACTGGAAAGGAAGAAGTAAAACTATCATTATTTGGAGATGATATGATACTGTATATAGAAAATCTTAAAGTCGCAGTCAAAAAGCTACTGGACCTGATAAATGAATTTAGTAAGGTGTCAGAATATAAAATTAATACTCAGAAATCACAGGCACTTTTATACACCAACAATGATCTGTCTGAAAGAGAAATTAAAAAAACAATCCCCGGCCCTGGCCGGTTGGCTCGGTGGTAGAGCGTCGGCCTGGCGTGCGGGGGTCCCGGGTTCGATTCCCAGCCAGGGCACACAGGAGAGGCGCTCATCTGCTTCTCCACCCCTCCCCCTCTCCTTCCTCTCTGTCTCTCTCTTCCCCTTCTGCAGCCAAGGCTCCATTGGAGTAGGGATGGCCCAGGCACTGGGGATGGATCCTTGGCCTCTGCCCCAGGTGCTAAAGTGGCTCTGGTCGCAGCAGAGTGGCGCCCCAGAGGGGCGGAGCGTCGCCCCCTGATGGGCGTGCTGGGTGGTTCCCGGTCGGGCGCATGCGGCAGTCTGTCTGACTGTCTCTCCCCGTTTCTAGCTTCAGAAATATACAAAAATACAAAAAAAAAAAAAAACCAAAAAACCAATCCCCTTCACTATTGCAACAAAAAAATAAAATACCAAGGAGTAAATTTAACCGAGGAGGTTAAAGACTTATACTCGAAAAATTATAAAACATGGATAAGAGAAATCAAGGCAGATACAAACAAGTGGAAGCTTATACCGTGTTCATGGATAGGAAGAATAAACATCATTAAAATGTCTATATTACTCAAAGCAATTTATAAATTCAATGCAATGCCAACTAAAATACCAATGACATACTTCAAAGATATAGATCACATATTCCAAAAATTTGTATGGAACCAAAACAAATAAGAATAGCCTCAGCTATCTTGAAAAAGAAGAATAGGCCCTGGCCGGTTGGCTCAGTGGTAGAACGTCGGCCTAGCGTGCAGGAGTCCTGGGTTCAATTCCCAGCCAGAGCACACAGAAGAAGCGCCCATCTGCTTCTCCACCCCTCCCCCTCTCCTTCCTCTCTATCTCTCTCTTCCTCTCCCGCAGCCGATGCTCAATTGGAGCAAAAGATGGCCCCGGGCACTGGGGATGGCTCCTTGGCCTCTGCCCCAGGCGCTAGAGTGGCTCTGGTCACGACAGAGCATCGCCCCCTGGTGGGTGTGCCGGGTGGATCCTGGTTGGGTGCATGCGGGCGTCTGTCTGACTGCCTCCCGGTTTCCAGTTTCATAAAAATACAAAAAAAAAGAAAAAAAAAAAGAAAAAGAAGAATAAAGTGGGTGGTATCACACTTCCTGATGTTAAGTTATAATACAAGGCCTTTGTACTCAAAACAGCTTGGTCCTGGTATAAGAACAGGCATATAGACCAATGGGACAGAACAGAGAACCCAGAAATAAACCCACACCTTTATGGACAATTGATATTTGACAAAGGAGGTAAGAGTATACCATGGAGTAAAGACAGTCTCTTTAACAAATGGTGTTGTAAATATTGGACAGCTACTTGCAAAAAAATGAAACTAGACCACCAACTTACACCATTTACAAAAATAAACTCAAAATGGATAAAAAACTTAAATGTAAGCCGTAAAACCACAAGCATCTTAGAAGAAAACATAGGCAGTAAGCTCTCCGACATCTCTCGCAGCAATATATTTGCTAATTTATCTCCAAGGGTAGGTGAAATAAAGGACAAAATAAACAAATGGAACTATATCAAACTAAAAAGCTTTTGCACAGCTAAAGACAATATGGACAGAATAAAAAGACAAACCACACAATGGGAGAACATATTCAACAATACATTCGATGAGGGTTTAATAACCAAAATTTATAAAGAACTTGTAAAACTCAACACCAGGAAGATAAATAATTCAATCAAAAAATAGGCAAAAGAAATGAATAAACACTTCTCCAAAAAGGACATAGAAATGGCCAATAGGCAGATAAAAAAAATGCTCAACATCACTAATCGTTAGAAAAATGCAAATTAAAACCACAATGAGATGTCACCTCACACCAGTCAGAATGGCACTGAACAACAAATAAGTGCTGGCGAGGATGTGGAGAAAAGGGAACCCTCCTGCACTGCTGGTGGGAATGCAGACTGGTGCAGCCACTGTGGAAAACAGTATGGAGATTTCTCAAAATTTATAAATCAAACTGCCTTTTGACCCAGCTATCCCACTTTTAGGAATATATCCCCAAAAACCACATCAATAATTCAGCATTGTTTACAATAGCCAAGATCTGAAAACAGCCTAAGTGTATGTCAGTGAATGAGTGGATTAAAAAGAAATGGTACATAAATACAATGGAATACTATGGGGCCATAAATAAGAAGGAAATCTCACCCTTTGCAACAACCTGGATGGACCTGGAAACTATTATGTTAAGTGAAATAAGCCAGGCAGAGAAAGAAAAATATCATATGACCTCACTCATTTGAGGAATCCAATGAACAATGTGAACTGAGGAACAGAATAGAGACAGAGGAGGGATCAAAGGGACCAGAGGAAAAGAGAACAGAGGGAAAGGGGATGATAGGATGGGATAATCCTGAAAGGAAGGGTGGAGGACACTTTCGGGAGGGGGGCATGGGAGATGTTGAGAAGAATATGGGGGAGGGAGGTTGCATTCGGGGTGACACTAGAATCTATGTAAACAATAAATTAAAATCAATCAATAAAATAAATATTAAAAACTGGAAAAAAAGATATATTGTCTTTCCTCACAAGCTCTAAAAGGTTTCATAAACCCCAGGTTAACCAGAGATGAATTTCTTAATAAAAATTCAATTTGTAAGGTTTAGATATTATTTACTTCTTGACTGGAGAGCAATATGTGAACCTTACCACATAATTTCTTCCTCTGGCAATAGGAGTAAAATTGTTTGGATCTTTTCATGGAATAACATTTGTGTTGATCCAAATTTTCTTCTCTGCCATCTCACATATCACCTTGCTATTTATTTTCTGTCAATATAATCCTAGCATGCCAGCCACCACACAAAACATAGATATTAATCTAAGAATTTTCATCTTTGTTTAGTAAATGATTCTGTCTGTAACAGGTTCCTTCTGCTCACTAAATTCACATATAACAAGAAGAAGAAAGAAAGAAGGGAGAAGGGAGAAGAGGAGGAAGGAAGAAGAAAGAAGAAAAAAGAAGGAAAAAGAAGAAGGAAGAAGGAGGAGAAGAAAACAATTTAAGCTTGTTCATTTGTTTCACCTCAGTTAAAAATTTGCTGACACAAGTGCTTGCTACTGGTTTGCACTGAAAACTCCTTTCCTTATTTTGTTTTTCCAGAGCTGTTAGTTCTCTTCAATAATCACTCAGAACTTAACTGCACCCCCAAAACCAGAAGACACATCTACTAGCTACAGCCATGTCAGTTATACCACAGCCTGTCAGTTACATAGGCCAGTTGGAGAGCCTGTCTCTTTGGACTTAACTATATGTTTCATGAAGCACTGGCAAGACAAGATAGACCGTGTGGGCACTGTCACACAGGGCTTTCAGAGCCTAAAGGAAAATAAATCCTATTATGTTCTCTCTGAATTTATCAGTTCAGGTCATAAATACTTGGACAGAGCCCCCTTTTTCCCATGAGAGAGTCAGTGCTGAGAATGGTAAGTATGAACACATGTGGCTCTGCCATGCTGTTCCCAGTAAGCTGTGCCCCTGAATGACCACTCTGACCAACTGTTAATCATTCAGCTAAACTTGAACTAAAATAATTAAATCCCATAGCACCTTTCAGGAAAATTTCATGCAGCACCTACTAGCTGAATAATGCAGGTAGGGCATTTCAAAGTTGAAAACTGTGCCTGACCAGGCGGTGGTGCAGTGGATAGAGCGTCAGACTGGGATGCGGAGGACCCAGGTTCGAGACTCCGAGGTTGCCAGCTTTAACGCAGGCTCATCTGGTTTGAGCAAAAAGCCCACCAGCTTGAACCCAAGGTCGCTGGCTCCAGCAAGGGGTTACTTGGTCTGCTGAAGGCCCACAGTCAAGGCACATATGAGAAAGCAATCAATGAACAACTAAGGTGTTGCAATGCACAATGAAAAACTAATGATTGATGCTTCTCATCTCTCTCCATTCCTGTCTGTCTGTCCCTGTCTGTCCCTCTCTCTGACTCACTCTCTGTCTCTGTAAAAAAAAAAAAAAATCAAAGTTGAAAACTGCCTTTGCACTTTTCTGGGGCTAGGACAGAGGACACAGTAAAGGAGACAACTAATTGAGACTCCCCAGAAGCCTCCAAGTGCTTCAGCCTGAAAGTCACAGAGCACAGTTTGGAAATTGGCTGGGTAGTCTGCATTTCCTTTGGGCCACATCCTTGAAATCTGGTTGTAATCTTGGTTGTTAATGATCAGACCTGGACTTTGGTTGATAATGTATAAAGTGGTACAAGGATGTGGGCTTTTGAGTGCAAATCTATACAGTTCCCTGGCTTTAGTTTCACATTCCCACACTGTGCTCATCAAAATGGTATAGGAGCTGCACCAGAGATAAATATCCATCCAAAACAGTCAGTTACAAGATAGGCCAAGGAGACTACAGCCAGAGAAAGGAATTCCAATGTGACAGATGTTTGACGGTTACGAGCTCAGAAAAGCAAAGAAAATGAGAAACAGAAGCATGAAGCTAAGATTAGAAAGGCTTCTTTCCTGAATACCTAGACCACAATAGCAGCTGCTCAGAAAGCACCTCTGAGAAGATAATCAACAAGAGGGCTTTACCCCGAATGCTAAAGATCAGAAAGCTGCAGACGTCTTGGTCCCAGCTTAGGACATCATAAGTCAGAGAGACCTGGCTTAGAAGCTTCTGGTAAGAAATAATAAAAGTTTCTTTTGAGAACATGCGGAGAGATGACGTCAGAGTAATGGCGGGGTAGGAAGCGATAATGATCAATCTCCCCCAAAACTCAACAAGATCTTCAACCAGAAACAGAAAAACCTATCCTTGGAGCCTCCAGATGTTTCGCAATACAGCCAAAGGTATGGTCGAGTGGAAAATTGACTAAATATATAACCAAACCCTGAAGGAAATAAGGAGTAAAAAATGCTCCGCCTTCCTCACTAACCTAAACAGGGCGGCTTTCTCTGGGATCCGTGAATATAGAAACTGAGGCGGGCAAAGGGGGTGAATAGATCCAGGCCGCGGCACAAACGGCTGAACCAGGCTGTGGCACGGAGATCCAAGCCGAGGAAAAACTGATCCTGTGGCAACCTGGGCAATACAAGCTAACACTTACGCCAAACCCAAACAAAGAAAGACAAGCAGGGCAGCCATTTTACCCGATCTACTGGTCGGTGCTCGCAGATAGTGGGCGAGAGATTTCTTCCTAAGCCCCGGAAGTGGGTGCCCGTGTTACCCCACAGAGAGGCAGAGTCAGAGGCCTTTCTGTGGGCCGAAAGCAGAATCTCTGGGCAGCCCCAGCACCCTGGGAAAGCCACGCACGGGAGGGAGTGAGAACTAATTCCAACGGTGGAACTTTTCCGTGCTGGTAGGGGATTCACTCAGAGGGAAACGCGGCCGGCCTCATATCCTGGTCTGCACGCACAGATAGTGAACGAGAGATTCCTCCGAGTGCCTCGGCAGTGTGCGCCGTGTTATCGCACAGAGGGGCAGAGTCAGGGGCCTTTGTGTGGGCCAAAGCAGAATCTCAGGCCGCCCAGCGCCTTGCAAAAGCCGTGCACGGGGACGGAGCAAGAGCCAATTCCAACGCTGCAACTTTTCCATGCGGTTGGGGGTTTCACTCAGAGCGTGAGACTGCTGGCTGGATATCCTGGTCTGCACACGCAGATAGTGAGCGAGAGTTTCTTCCAAGCGCCCCGGAAGTGGGCGCCCGCCTGTGTTACCGGACAGAGTGGCAGAGCCAGAGGTCTTTGAGTGGGCGGAAACCCCGCCTGATTATGCTAGCAGCTCTGACTGACTGAGCCTTACCCAGAGCCCTGTGCTGAGTGGAATAGAGTGGGGAGTTGCCAGCTCTTTGAGCCTCTTACTATCCAGGCAGAGGCAGCAGCAACCCCATAGCTGGATTATCAGGCTACTAATTGAGGAAGGAAAGACTAGGAGAAAGGCTCCAGGAACACGGACTCTCTCACTGTCGGAGCCTATAAATGCTAATAGCCTCGACTGCCAACGAGACTAAAGCACAATACATGACATTGCCATAGAGACTTATCAACTGCAAACCTCTACCTGAGAGTGCCAAAGGGGCAGAACCCGGGGTACAGAGTCACCGACCAGGAAGAGGGAGAGAAAAGAAAAAGCAAGAAGATAACCTCTCAAAATCAAGAATAATCTGCAGACTTTATAACCTATCCCATTTTATTATATTTGTTTGTTTGTTTCTCTTATCTTCATTCTTGATATTTTTTTTCCTCCTCCAATTTGGCCGATTAACTCTCTGCCGGTCTTACTCTCTCCTCTCCTTGAACTACACTACCCATAAGTGTTACATCTCCCATTATCTTTTCTCTCCTCTTCCTTTCTCTCTATGAGGCTTGCACTCCAAAACCCTTAATTCTCTCTCTCTCTCTCCTCTTTTTTCTTTTTTCTTCTTTTAGTGGTTCCCTCTTTTTTTTTCTCTCTCTCTTTCTTTTCTCCCTCTATATTAGTTTCTTCCTTTCTCCTTTACATCTCCTCTCATTCAAACCTCAATAACAAACAAATTATCTTATCTGGGACTCAAACTTATGTTTGTGGCATTTTGGAGGGTTTTTACTTCACCTTTTTAACTCACTAGCAGTGCTCCCATCCCTGGCTCTCCATTTTATCTAGTTCTTGTTCCAATAAATACAATAGTAATTTTTTAATTTGTCCCCCCATTTTTCTGTTTTCCTCTTATTCCTCTCATCATAACTCTTAGTCAACCAACACTTAAAAGCAAGTCATTTTATTCTTGACCCAAATTTTTTCCTAATTTGCTTTTTGTGGGTACATACCCCCTTCTTTTTTTTTTTTTTTTTTTTTTTGCCCCTTTATTACTTTTCCCCAATTCAGGCCTTCCATTACAGGCATTGTTTGTTATAATTCACAGTTCATCACAAGATTTTCTCAAGAAAGAGGGGAGAGGAGAGGAGAGGAAAAAAGAAGGGGGGGAATAATTTCCTTTTTTTAAAATTTTAATTTTATTTTATTTTTCTTTATTTCATTATTAATCTTTTTTTAAAAAAACAACTCTTCGATTTTTTATTTTTTTAACTTTTTATTCTTTATTAAATCTCATTAATACTATCAACAAAACCACCCTCAGATGCCATTAAGGAGGAGAAAATTGAATATCATGGATACAAAAGAAAGAGAGGTAACACAGCTAGATGAGGAAAAATCTATGGAGAAAAAATTTAATATATTGGAAACCTTGGAGCTAAATGACAGAGAATTCAAGATAGAAATCCTAAAAATCCTCCGAGATATACAAGAAAACACAGAAAGGCAATTTAGGGAGCTCAGAAAACAACTCAATGAACACAAAGAATATATGTCCAAGGAAATTGAAACTATAAAAACAAATCAAACAGAGATGAAAAACTCAATTCACGAGCTGAAAAACGAAGTAACAAGCTTAGCTAATAGAACAGGTCAGATAGAAGAGAAGATTAGTGAAATAGAAGACAAGCAACTTGAGGCACAACAGAGAGAAGAAGAAAGAGACTCAAAAATTAAAAAAAATGAGATAGCCCTACAGGAATTATCTGACTCCATCAAAAAGAATAACATAAGAATAATAGGTATATCAGAGGGAGAAGAGAGAGAAAATGGAATGGAGAACATATTCAAACAAATAATAGATGAGAACTTCCCAAGCCTGTGGAAAGAACTAAAGCCTCAAATTCAAGAAGCAAACAGAACTCTTAGTTTTCTTAACCCCAACAAACCTACTCCAAGGCATATCATAATGAAATTGACACAAACCAACAGCAAAGAAAAAATTCTCAAGGCAGCCAGGGAAAAGAAGAATACAACATATAAAGGAAGGTCCATCAGATTATCATCAGATTTCTCAGCAGACACTCTACAAGCTAGCAGAGAGTGGACCACAATATTTAAAGTCCTGAAGGAGAGGAACTTTCAGCCACGAATACTATACCCATCAAAGCTATCCTTCAAATATGAAGGAGAAATAAAAACATTCACAGATACAGAAAAGATGAGGGAATTTATCATCAGAAAACCCCCACTCCAGGAATTACTAAAGGGGGTTCTCCAATCAGATACAAAGAACAAAATAAAACAGAGCCACAAGTAAAAGCTCCAAGAAGAACACAATAAAACCAAATTTAAACTGTGACAACAACAAAAAGAAAGGGGAGGAGAAGATGGAGATTAACAGTAGCAAAGGACGATGGAGTGCAAAAGTACTCACAAAATAGTTCGCTACAATGAACAGGGTAGGGACCCTTTTCATTACTCAAAGGTAACCACCATTGAAAAAACCACCACAGAAGCACATGAGATAAAAAAGATAGCAACAGAGGAAAGATGTATGGAATACAACCAAATAAAAACAAAAGAGAAGGATAAAACAAGACACAAAACTAACAGAAAGCAAGATATAAAATGGCAATAGGGAACTCACAAGTGTCAATAATTACACTAAATGTAAATGGAGTAAACTCACCAATAAAAAGGCAAAGAGTAGCAGAATGGATTAAAAGAGAAAATCCAACTCTATGCTGCCTACAGGAAACTCATCTAAGTAACAAGGATAAAAACAAATTCAAAGTGAAAGGCTGGAAAACAATACTTCAAGCAAATAACATCCAAAAAAAAGCAGGTGTAGCAATACTCATATCAGATAATGCTGACTACAAGACAGGAAAAGTACTCAGAGACAAAAATGGCCATTTCATAAGGGCTAAGGGGACACTGAATCAAGAAGACATAACAATTCTTAATATATATGCACCAAACCAAGGAGCACCAAAATATATAAGACAGCTACTTATTGATCTTAAAACCAAAACTGTCAAAAATACAATCATACTTGGAGACCTCAATACACCGCTGATGGCTCTAGATCGGTCATCCAAACAGAGAATCAACAAAGACATAGTGGCCTTAAACAAAACACTAGAGCACCTGGATATGATAGACATCTACAGGACATTTCATCCCAAAGTGACTGAGTATACATTTTTCTCCAGTGTACATGGATCATTCTCAAGAATTGACCATATTTTGGGCCACAAAAACAACATCAGCAAATTCAGAAAAATCGAAGTTGTACCAAGCATATTTTCTGATCATAAAGCCTTGAAACTAGAATTCAACTGTAAAAAAGAGGAAAAAAATCCCACAAAAATGTGGAAACTAAACAACATACTTTTAAAAAATGAATGGATCAAAGAAGAAATAAGTGCAGAGATCAAAAGATATATACAGACTAATGAAAATGACAATACGACATATCAGAATCTATGGGATGCAGCAAAAGCAGTGATAAGAGGGAAGTTCATATCACTTCAGGCATATATGAACAAACAAGAGAGAGCCCAAGTGAACTACTTAACTTCCCACCTTAAGGAACTAGAAAAAGAAGAACAAAGAACACCCAAAACCAGCCGAAGAAAGGAGATAATAAAAATCAGAGCAGAAATAAATGAATTAGAGAACAGAAAAACTATAGAAAAAATTAATAGAACAAGGAGCTGGTTCTTTGAAAAGATCAACAAAATTGACAAACCCTTGGAAAGACTTACCAAGGAAAAAAGAGAAAGAACTCATATAAACAAAATCCAAAATGAAAGAGGAGAAATCACCATGAACACCGTAGATATACAAAGAATTATTGTAGAATACTATGAAAAACTTTGTGCCACTAAATTCAACAACCTAGAAGAAATGGATAAATTCCTAGAACAATACAACCTTCCTAGACTGAGTCAAGAAGAAGCAGAAAGCCTAAACAGACCTATTAGTAGAGAAGAAATAGAAAAAACCATTAAAAACCTCCCCAAAAATAAAAGTCCAGGCCCTGACAGCTATACCAGCGAATTATATCAAACATTCAAAGAAGACTTGGTTCCTATTCTACTCAAAGTCTTCCAAAAAATTGAAGAAGAAATAATACTTCCAAACACATTTTATGAGGTCAACATAACCCTCATACCAAAACCAGGCAAGGATGGCACAAAAAAAGAAAACTACAGACCAATATCTCTAATGAATACAGATGCTAAAATACTAAACAAAATACTAGCAAATAGAATACAACAACATATTAAAAAAAATAATACATCATGATCAAGTGGGATTCATCCCAGAATCTCAAGGATGGTTCAACATACGTAAAACGGTTAACATAATACACCATATCAACAAAACAAAGAACAAAAACCACATGATCTTATCAATAGACGCAGAAAAGGCTTTTGATAAAATACAACACAATTTTATGTTTAAGAATCTCAACAAAATGGGTATAGAAGGAAAATATCTCAACATGATAAAGGCCATATATGATAAACCATCAGCTAACATCATATTAAATGGCACTAAACTGAAGGCTTTCCCCCTTAAATCAGGAACAAGACAGGGTTGTCCACTCTCTCCACTCTTATTTAATGTGGTACTAGAGGTTCTAGCCAGAGCAATCAGACAAGACAAAGAAATAAAAGACATCCATATTGGAAAAGAAGAAGTAAAGGTATCACTTTTTGCAGATGATATGATCCTATACATCGAAAACCCCAAAGAATCCACAAAAAGACTACTAGAAACAATAAGCCAATACAGTAAGGTCACAGGATACAAAATTAACATACAGAAGTCAATAGCCTTTCTATATGCCAACAATGAAACAACTGAGAAGGAACTCAAAAGAATAATCCCCTTCACGATTGCAACAAAAAAAATAAAATACTTAGGAATAAACATAACAAAGAATGTAAAGGACTTATATAATGAAAACTATAAACCATTGTTAAGGGAAATCGAAAAAGATATAATGAGATGGAAGAATATACCTTGTTCTTGGCTAGGAAGAATAAATATAATGAAGATGTCTATATTACCCAAAGCAATATACAAATTTAATGCAATTCCCATCAAAATTCCAATGACATTTTTTAAAGAAATAGAGCAAAAAATCATCAGATTTATATGGAACTATAAAAAACCTCGAATAGCCAAAGCAATCCTAAAGAAAAAGAATGAAGCTGGGGGCTTTACAATACCTGACTTCAAACTATATTATAGGGCCACGACAATCAAAACAGCATGGTATTGGCAGAAAAATAGACACTCAGACCAATGGAACAGAATAGAAAGTCCAGAAATAAAACCACATATATATAGTCAAATAATTTTTGATAAAGGGGCCAACAACACACAATGGAGAAAAGAAAGCCTCTTCAATAAATGGTGCTGGGAAAACTGGAGAGCCACATGCAAAAGAATGAAACTGGACTACAGTTTGTCCCCCTGTACAAAAATTAACTCAAAATGGATCAAAGATCTAAACATAAGACCTGAAACAATTAAGTACATAGAAGAAGACATAGGTACTCAACTCATGGACCTGGGTTTTAAAGAGCATTTTATGAATTTGACTCCACAGGCAAGAGAAGTGAAGGCAAAAATTAATGAATGGGACTACATCAGACTAAGAAGTTTTTGCTCAGCAAGAGAAACTGATAACAAAATAAACAGAAAGCCAACTAAATGGGAAATGATATTTTCAAACAACAGCTCAGATAAGGGCCTAATATCCAAAATATACAAAGAACTCATAAAACTCAACAACAAACAAACAAACAATCCAATAAAAAAATGGGAAGAGGATATGAACAGACACTTCTCCCAGGAAGAAATACAAATGGCCAACAGATATATGAAAAGATGCTCATCTTCTTTAGTTATTAGAGAAATGCAAATCAAAACTGCAATGAGATACCACCTCACACCTGTTCGATTAGCTATTATTAGCAAGACAGGTAATAGCAAATGTTGGAGAGGCTGTGGAGAAAAAGGAACCCTCATACACTGTTGGTGCGAATGTAAAGTAGTACAACCATTATGGGAGAAAGTATGGTGGTTCCTCAAAAAACTGAAAATAGAACTACTTTATGACCCAGCAATCCTTCTACTGGGTATATACCCCCAAAACTCAGAAACATTGATACGTAAAGACACATGCAGCCCCATGTTTATTGCAGCATTGTTCACAGTGGCCAGGACATGGAAACAACCAAAAAGCCCGTCAATAGATGACTGGATAAAGAAGATGTGGCACATATACACTATGGAATACTACTCAGCCATAAGAAATGATGACATCGGAACATTTACAGGAAAATGGTGGGATCTTGATAACATGATACGAAGCGAAATAAGTAAATCAGAAAAAAACAGGAACTGCATTATTCCATACGTAGGTGGGACATAAAAGTGAAACTAAGAGACATTGATAAGAGTGTGGTGGTTACGGGGGGGGGGGGGGGGATGGGAGAGGGAAAGGGGGAGGGGGAGGGGCACAAAGAAAACAAGATAGAAGGTGACAGAGGACAATCTGACTTTGGGTGATGGGTATGCAACATAATTGAACGACAAGATAACCTGGACTTGTTATCTTTGAATATATGTACCCTGATTTATTGATGTCACCCCATTAAAAAAATAAAATTATTATAAAAAAAAAAAGAGAACATGCAATCCAAATAAAGTTGTGTCTCCTCCTGCTTTGGATCAAGTCTCACTATAGATCTATTTTAGCAAACAAGTAAAGCCTAACTCTGGACCATTACTAAAAATTTACATTAAGGGGGCTAGTTGGGGAGCAAGAGGTACAAATTATAATACACAGCACACAGTAACAATTCCTAAAAATCCTCCCTACTCACCTCTGTCCCCAAGTCCTATTTCTTGGCACAGCTGGCCTCGTTCTCATTCTCTGTCTCTTAAAATATTCCAGCCTCCATAAGCTCTACTGCTCACTAACCTGTCAGCATCTTTCCATTATTACTCAGAGAGTTTCAGTCTCTTTTTTAAGATGGGTTCATCAATCCTCGGGGGATTCTTCATTTTCTAAGTCCAACCATTTTCTAACTAGATCCAGTACTTTTGCAAGGGAGAATCCCAGCTCTTGACAAGACAGAAGAGGGAAAATGTTTTAAATAAATTACCTTTTGAATATTCAAATTTTACTGTACACACACACACACACACACTGGTACAGACACATATTCCATAGTTTTAGGCTATATGGAGAAGCTAAAGTCATTAAAATATTCACTAATGAACTGATTTTTATTGAGCTTACACTCCTTACAAACTCATCTATCCAATGCCATGCTCTCTGAGATCAGTATTTTGGTTGGCATCCAGCTGTATTCATTTCATATAACTATACCCTAAGTGCCTTAAAACATCACAAATTTATTCTCTTACAGTGGAGGTCAGAGTCTGAAATAAGTCTTGAAGGATTAATATTAAGACATTGGTGGGGCTTGCTGTTTCTGCAGGCTTCAAATCAGAATCCCTTGTTTGCCTCTGCTAACTTCTAGAGGCAGCAGGCTTTCCTTGGCTGGTGGCTGCATCACTCCAATCTCTTGCTTCCATTCTCATATTTACTACTCATGCTGATCTCTTGTCTTCCTCTTATAAAGCTCTTTGTGGTTATATCATCCCCACCCAAATAATCCAAGATAAGATCTCAAGAGCCTTAACTTAATTATATCAGGGAAGTCCCTTTTGCCATGTGGTAACATTCACTAATTCCACAGATGAATGTCATGAGGTGAGGTGGGGTATTATTCACAATATCAGATGTCACAAAGTTTATAAAAATCAGCACAAATTGAATGTAAGACAATTGCAAAGTGAAACTGCCAGGCTTGCAAAAGATAAAAGAAGTCATAGAATCAACAAAAGTTATGGTGAGAACTGCTAATAGTATGACAAATGATGATTCAGCAGAAACCAAATCTGTTACAATTGAAAAAATAGAAAATCAGCAGGAATAATAACAGCTGGCTACAGCAAAGAAAAAATATTTAATACCACCTGATTAAGAATTTTAGGAAAACTGATGAACCCTCAAATTTTTGCTGTGATTAAATAAATGTAAAATAAATGGTATTACATATAATGATAGAAATGTATTGGAAAAAAATTTTGACAGAAGCCAATTTTGATTAATTTTTGTTCAATTTTTATGTTAATTTAATTGCAATAAGACATTTTCACAACTTTTATTTTTCAAGAAAAATAACCAAACCTTTTCTCACTATTTATTATAAAGTTCTGGTTCCTATTCTTTTCTTTTTCTTCTTTTCCAAGTGAAAGGAGGGGAGATAGAGAGACAGACTTCCACACATGCCCAGACTGGGATCCACCCAGTAACCCCCAAGTGGGGCCAATGCTCTGCCCATCTGAGGCCATGCTCACAACCAAGCTATTTTTATACCTGCGGCAGAGGCTCTATGGAGCCATTTTCAACACCCAGCACCGATGCACTCAAACCAATCAAGCTCTGGCTGCGAAAGGGAAAGAGAGAGCGAGAGAGAAAAAAAAAGATAGAAGGGGTAGGGGTGGAGAAGCAAATGGTCACTTCTCCTGTGAGCCCTGACTGGGAATCAAACCCAGGACATCCACACACCCGGCTGATGCTCTACCACTGAGCTAACCGACCTGGGCCTCGGTTCCTATTCTAAGCAGATTCATTTTAAATTGCCATTTGCTAGTAAAAATTAGCCAAAAAAGGCAGGGGTGGGAGGAAACCTCCAGTGAAGACAAAATACACTTTGAAACAGCAGGCACGAGGCCTGAAGCAAAAAGATGCTGAATAAGGAAAGCTGTTGTGTGCAAGGCCGGGACCCCTTCCAAAGAGTCTTTCCCTTCTCTGGGCCAAAGAGTTTCCTTTTATTATAGCCTGAAACTTCTACTGTGCGAGAAACTTCATTAGTCTGGTAAACTTTACACTACAAAGTGATCCTAAAAATCACAGTGGCACATGGGAAGGTCATTCCCATTTCTAATAAAGGGGGAAAACCCCACCATTTGTTGAGTGCCTCTAAAGTACCAAATGGGATAGGGTACATTCTCACTAATCCTCTGCAAATTAAGTACCATCCACCACTTACTGAAGAAGCTGAATTTCTCCAAAAGTTGAATACTTTTCTTGAGATCTCACAGATCGAAAATAGCAGTCAGGAGAGAAACAGAGTCTTCCCCACCCTGAAACTGTTTCTACTACACCATGTTTTAGCAAGATTGAGTGTCACGACAGGTGTACCTTGGGCCTCCAGAACCTGCCTCTCCCTGTCATAAAGGGGTTGACAGATTGAGAGTTCAATGATAGAAAGGTCAACAGTATAAAGGAGGACATCCTGTCTGGGCTCTATTCAAGACATTGTTTGACTCTGAGGAATAATAATGTTAGGAAACTCTCAAATCTCTGCTTCATCAGGTTTTTTTTTTAACACAGAGACAGAGAGAGAGTCAGAGAGAGGAATAGATAGGGACAGACAGACAGGAATGGAGATGAGAAGCATCAATCATCAATTTTTTCGTTGCAAAACCTTAGCTGTTCATTGATTGCTTTCTCATATGTGCCTTGACCATGGGCCTTCAGCAGACTGAGTAACCCCTTGCTCGAGCCAGTGACCTTGGGTCCAAGCTGGTGAGCTTTGCTCAAACCAGATGAGCCCGCACTCAAGCTGGCGACTTCAGGGTCTTGAACCTGGGTCCTCCGCATCCCAGTCCGACGCTCTATCCACTGAACCACCGCCTGGTCAGACCATCAGAGATTATTAATGAGATTATTAACATTTGTTGACTTCAAGGAAACTCACCTTAGCCTGACCAGGAGGTGGTGCAGTGGATAGAGCATCAGCCTGAGATGCAGAGGACCCAGGTTTGAAACTCTGAGGTCACTGGCTTGAGAACAGGCTCATAGACATGACCCCATGGTCACTGGTTTAAGCCCAAAGGTCACTAGCTTGAAGACCAAGGTCACTGGCTTGAAGCCCAAGGTCTCTGGCTTGAGCAAGGGGTCACTCGCTCTGCTGTGTCCCCCCCCCCCCAGTCAAGGCACATATGAGAAAACAATCAATGAACAACTAAGGTGCTGCAACAAAGAATTGATGTTTCTCATCTCTCTCCCTTCCTGCCTGTCTGTTCCTGTCTGTCCCTCTCTCTGTCTCTCTCACTAAAAAAAAGAAAAGAAAAAAAACCTTCACGTTAAAATTCAGAATAATATAGAGGGACAGTTGTTCAGTTACAGAAAATAATTTGACTTTTGGTGATGGGCACATAACACAATAACAGTACAAATGCTATAGAAAGGTTTACCTGGAACCTATGTACTCTTATTGATCAATGCCACCTCATTAAATTTAAGTTTCTCAATAAAACTTCAGAATAATTGGGAAGACTCAGTATTAAGTTAAAGATATCCCAAAAAGACATCAACAGGAATATATGGAATGAAATAAGTTAATTCTAAAGTTAATATGGAAAAATAAGCTTGCAATAAAAGCCAAGAATATTCTGAAAAAGGAGAGTAATGAGAAGGTAAGCCTAACCAGAGAAGAAGAGATATTATAAAGGTATACTAATTAAAGCAGTAAGATATTGTGCCTCAAAAGATCAAGCAATAGAGCAGAACAAAGAGTCCTGAAATGTACTCAAATACAAACAGAAACTTCAGATATCATAAAACTGTCCTTCTTAATCTGTGGGTAAAAGATGAATTGTCCAACAGAATAGCCATTTGGGGAAAAATATATATCTACTTTGTACCTCTCACAAAAATAAATTATGGATGGATAAGAGATTTCCACATACAAATTGAAAACATTATAATTGCTCAAAGAAAACATGAGAGAAAATTTTGCCATCTTAGATTAGGATGATATTAACACAACTTTAAAACTTTATATAAAAATAAGAAAATTTTATTATATAACAACTTTTAATTTCCACTTGAAAAGAAAGAACAAAATGGAGAAAATAAACCACTGTTCTTACTATTCTTTTCGTACACCTCAGGGTATTTCACTTGTTATTCCTTCTGCCTGAAAATGTTTTCTCCAGTTTGCTAATAACAAACAGGAGGAAATATTTGCAATACATATAGAGATTCTAACAAATCAATAAGAAAATATCAACAACTCAAAGGAAAAAAAATGGGTCACAAAAAATGAAATACAAATGACTTTCCAAAATATTAGAAAATATTCAACCTTACTCAAAATAAATTAATCTTCAATAACATTGTGATTCCAGTTTTCAACTGACAGGAAAAAACCAAAAATTTGATTGTATGTTATACTGGAGAGGCGAAACAATTACTTTTATACAATGTTAGTGGGAATGTAAGTAGAACAACCTCTTTAAAGAGAAATTTGGAAATATCTATAAAAAATATATAATTGTACAAATTATTGACACATAAATTACACTTATATCAAAATTAAATATCCATGAAAATTTACATGTACCTATTTTAATCCTAATACATCCTATAAAAGTACTCTCATATGTATACAAATAAGTATGTAAAGAAAATTAAAATGTAACTTTTTTTTGTAATAGAAAACAATGGGATAAAAATCAAATACCCTGCAGTTGAGGATCAGTTAAGTAAGTGATACCACACAGTTGTTGATAGGAGTGAGATATGGTATGCTACCATTTGTGAGTGTTTTAAGTGATATGTGTATAGTTATAGGTATACATTATAAGATCAAGGATGGATAAAAACTTGAATTTTTTTCATGTTCATAAATTATGTATTCAAGAAGTTTAAGGAGAACAAATGTTCAAGCAAAGCCTTGAAATGTTTGAGCAATTATCTGTGATTTACCCTTACTGGCACTACTAAGCTTTGTGGTTGACATAGGTAATGAAGAACTGTCTGTATATAATCTTTTAGTGTTCACCGAGCACTGAATTCAGTGAAGTCTGAAATTCAGTAGATAATAGCATGATGCAATGCAAACGCACCAAAAGCATTTGGAGTTAGAAAACCTATGTTCAGTTTCCAGCTCCATATCTTAAAACCTGTGTGATCTGGAAAAAAGGCACTTACATTTTAAATCTCATTTTTCCAAGTACCAAAATATGGGTGTTTCTTGTGTGGTTCCCATTGGAGATGAAAAAGTTGAAAATGATGTGTAAATTTAAAGTGACAATAAACATGCTAGTTAATATCTAATAAGTATCTTCATTTTTTTATTCATTTTATTGTGCATATATAAGAAAATAAATATTAGCTGAACCTATTGTGGTAATCACTTCACAATATGTGTAAATCAGACCATCATGCTGTATGACTTAAACTTATACAGTGCTATATATCTATTATTTTTCAATAAAACTGGAAAATAAATACATAATATCTGAGAATATTGAGTCATATCAACTTAAAGTGACATAAACAAGCTAGTTAATTAATAATTAGTTTTTAAAAATTAAGAAAGTCTAAGTAGCCTGAGTAGAGGCCAATAATCTGAAACATCGTGATGAACCACATGACAATGAGGATTAAATAGATGTTCAATACGCCCAATCAGAGGGTGCTGCTCACATCTTGTTCAAAGAGTGCTAGTGCGTGTCTGTGTGTGTGTGTGTTGGGGTGAGGGTGGAACATATACATTTCTTTTCTTTTTAGCTTGAGACCCAAACAAGAACTTCTTCTTCTTCTTTAAGGAAGTCATCTTCCCTGGCAGATGTTGGACACAACCCAGAAGTGGCAGGTCACAGAGCAGAGAGCTCACTAAAAGGTAGAAAACCAACATGTCATTGAGGTGGGCCAGAAGCATTTCATGAAGTGAATTTAAGTCTTATTTCCATATAGTTTTAAAAGACATTATTTAAAATTTAAATTTTAACTAACCACAAATAAAAACTATTAAAAAAGTGTGAAAATAGTACTAAGACCATAATATAAGGGAAAGATAATATACATGAAGCAAGAATAAAGAGAATGATCAGTAGAACACAAAAATCAAAGAAAGAAGAAATCAAAGGAATGAAGATATGATCATTTTAACACATGTCTGCAAATTGCTGGACCTGTCATTAAAAGGTGGTTTCTATGTTGTCTTCCCTTGAATCTGGGTTGACCTTAGTGACTGATTTATCAATAGCATATAGTGAGAGTGACACTATGTGATTTTCATAGTTGTGGGACCCATGAAGTCATAGAGGGCCCCATGCTTGAAAATATTCCATGCTCTTGTATTTGAAATCTTAAAACTTTTTGAACAAGGGGCCACATTTTTTTCTTTTTTCCTTTGTTTTTTGTTGTTTTTGTTGTTGTTGATTTTAGAGAGAGGAAGGGAGACATAGAGAGAGAGAGAAACATTGATCTGTCTCTGTATGTGCCCTGACTGTGGATCAAACTGGCAACCTCCGCACTTCCAGACAAAGTTCTAATCAATTGAACTATCTGGTCCAGGCAACATTGCACTGGGCCCCACACATTATAGAGTGGGTCTTGCTTCTGAGCCTGGGTCATAAAAGGCAATGCAGCTTCCACTGGATCTCTGGTACACACGTGCTAGAGCCCTAAGCCACCACAGGAGCACTCCAAATTACCCTGAAGCCACCATGCTATGAGGAAACAAAACTATTCCACTCAAGGGAACTATGGTGCTAAAATTATATGAAGAGAAAGATGCCCCGCCAGATCTCAGCTGCTGTAGGGTCCTGGTGCTCCAGTTCTATCCAGTCTGCATGCACAGGAAAGACCCAGAGTCTCTCTAGTCAGAACTGCCTGGCTGAGCCCTTTCCAAATTCCTGACCAGAAACTGTGAAAGACACTAAAATGGAAGTCAATGTATTAAGTCTTTAAATTGTAGGCTGATTTTTTTTTTAACAAAACAATAGTTAAGTAGACCATTGGATTAAACCATTGTAATGCCAGTGGTTGAGGCCAGGCAGGTTCCCATTGGATTCGGGGAGATGCTAGAAGAACGGCAGAGTCAGAAAGTGTCAGGCCATACCCTATTGGAGGCTCACAGAGACAGGTGAGCAAATAAACAACAAAACTGAAAGAGCTAATAAAAGAAAATCTGCTATTCACAGTAAGGGAAAGGGAGCCAGGAAAACCACACCTAATGGTGGCGGGAGAGCCATCTGGGAAAATCACCAGCAAGGGAAAGCACCAGCAGCCTTACATAGACCACACATATGTGGCACTGCCACACACCCACACACCAATCAGGCAAAGTGCTTGCAGGCTGTAAACCCACAAGCAAGCCTAACAGCCAATTTCCCCACATTCCACCCCTTTAGGGTTGCTTGCCTCACAGTCTATGCAACAGGTTTCTTCTGCGATGGTCCCTGTGCAAGGAGTGAGGTACATTACACAAACAAACAGACTACAGAATTACAAAAACACAAGCTATGGGCGAAATGAGAGTGGTCAGCGGCATCAAGAGAAGCAAATCTTTCCCTTCTGGCAGAATACAGTCCAGAGTTCTGTCTGCAGACAACAAGTAACAGGTACCAGAGGCCGCCCCATGAGAGTATACCAAACCTTATTGGCCTGCACACCAGGATCTGCTGGTTCAATGTGCAACAAAATGGGAGAACTCATTATTGACCATAAAAAAATTACAAAGGTGCCCTTCATAATGCTGTCTCCCTGAGCACTCAAAGGATAATACACTTCTACCTTAGGTGGCCAGGTGCTGGTTGCCCAGGTAGTTAACTGGAGGTCCACCTCTAGCCCCTTTCCCCATGCTGCCAACAGGGCCCCCATCACAGGTTGGGGGCCTGTACAGTCCAGGGCCATGTCCATTGAGGCCACTGGCCTTTAAGGAGGGCTGTTGGGGCAGGCAGGAGCACGCCCTGCCGTCCAAAGCCCAGCTTGAGTAAAACGTTCTTGGTGCATATCTGCAACTGGATGAGAGCAGCTGCCCGGTGCAGGAGGGTTTCCACAGGAGCTGCCCCCCATCAAGGTCTCTCATTCAAAATCTGGAGTACTACTGTCCACAAGAAGCGTGTTGATCCAGTAAGGGAGCCAGTGCCCCACTCCTGTCACAGTCCCTGCTTTAAGAGTCCATTATACCGCTCAATGATACCAGCAGCCTGTGGGTAGTAGGAAACATGGTACAGTACTTCCAGTTCACCCCTAGGTTTTGAATGTTGTTAATGTTCAGGGTTTCATGAAAAGGAGCCACAAAGGAATGAGGCAGCAACAACAATACCACAAGTGGAGGACCCCAATCTGTCCAGGATTGAGGTGCCTAAGAGAGATCAGCTATCCAATTTATTAAGCAGAAATATGACATCTTGCATAAGAAACTAACAAGCAGAATACAGTGTACAATTTTATTATTTAGTTTTGCAAAACCGATTAGATTTCTCTTGCCCTTTCTGAGACATAACACCACACCATTCTGCTGTCTGATTCCTGACCTGCAGAAAGCTCCAGTTGGGCCAAGCACCCACGTCCTTGGGCCTTCCCTGGACGCGACTACTTTCAGTCATGTATGCTTGGTCTCGACCTTTACTTCCTTAGGATGGGAACAGGAAGTCACTTGGTGCTTTGACTTTCCTCTAATATTTGAGCCCATTGCCTCATCATAGAACCTATGAAATCGGTACCACTCTCACTTTCTAAAACCAGTGGCTGCCCGTATGCAGCATTCAGGCTGTCCAGAGCCTGTATGACTGCCCTCTGGTCTGGGTTATGGGCAGGATAAGCACCAAGCAGACCGGTGGCAGTATCTACACAGGTGACTACATACTGGTATCCGTCCAACTTTGGTAAGGATCCAATGATGTCTATCTGCCACTATGTCAGTGGAACACGATCTCTCTGGATCTGTCCAGGTGATACTAGCTGTCTCTGAGGGTGCGCCTTGGAACACACTGCACATTGATCAAAAGCTGCAAGTACCTCTGCATAGGACACAGCCAAGTTCCATACCTTACCTGTAGCCCACATAGTTTTCTGTCCCATATGGAGTAGGCGCAGGTGGAGCCACTGCACCACATCACCTGCAGGCGCAGTCACCAACCATAGCACACTTGCCAAAGTGTCTGCCTCATTATTCCCAAGATGCACTAGGCCCTAGTGCAGTGGTTCTCAACCTGTGGGTTGCGACCCCGGCGGGGGTCGAATGACCAAAAAACACAGGGGTCGCCTAAAGCCATCGGAAATACGGTCTCAACCTGTGAGTCGCGACCCTGGCAGGGGTCGAATGACCAAAACACAGGGGTCACCTAAAGCCATCAGGCAACCCCTGTGTTTTGGTCATTCGACCCCCGCTGGGGTCGCGACCCACAGGTTGAGAACCGCTGCCCTAGTGACTAGGAGAGCATGCCCTGTGACATGATATACTGTAACCTGCCTTTGGTGTCCTATTTCCCATAAGTCCTGCCACATGGCCTGACCCCATAGCTGATGGTGCATGACAATCCACTGGTTAGTGTGCCAAGTAGCAATCCAAAGGGTCAGTCCACTATAGACAGCCAAGCTGTCAGTGTAAATCACCAGAGGTATAGTTTCATTACAGGCAACTAGCCATATGGCTTTCTTAACTCCACCCACTGATTGCTTTGGCCTATACCTGTGTCTTTCCAAATAGTCTCAGTAGCCAGATGGAAGGCTATGGCCATCCACTTGGCAAGTTGGCCCCTGCTAGAACCATCAGTATACGTATTAGGCATTCTCGAGGATGAGTGTTTGCCCCTCCTGGTAGGGAATGACTTCAGGTTCTGCCTCCTGAGTCCCAGCTGCACCTGACTATAAAAGGTCACATAGGTGACTGGACCCAAGACTTCTTGCAGTTCTGCCCTCAACGGGCTGGTTCTAAGAGACAGCATTGTTGCAATTATGCATACCATTTGTCCAGGGAGAAGGTTTGGGCCATACCACTATGAGGTTTGGTTGCCCAATCTCTCACCCACCCTGCAATAGGCTATGTGGTCTTGACCGTTACTGGCATTGTGGTTGTAACACTCTCAGTGGCTAGAAAAACAGTATACATGGCTGCCAACTGTTTCTCCAATAATGAGTAATGGAATAAAGTTGCACCTTTCCACAATTGGGACCAAAACCCAATAGGTTGCTGTAGGCACTCTGTCCATTGCCACAAACCCCATCCAAACCCCTCAGGGGTTACATGGACATCAAGCTCACAGGGCCTGGCAGGATCAAACACATTCAAGGCCTGTGCCACCTTGACAGTTCTCTTAGCTGCTGCAAATGCACCTTGCACCTACTTAGTCCAATCCCAGCGAATCCCCTTCCAAATAAGGTGTTATAAAAGATGTAGTAACTGAGCTAAATGTTCACCAATACCCCAACAGAACTAGAAATTCCTGTAACTGCTTTACCATACTTGGCACAGGGTATGCTTAGGTCCTTATCTATAACTGCATCAGGGATAAAGTTTGTCTTACCAACCAGACAACTCCCAAGAACTTAACAGATAACCCAGGTCCTTGTAATTTGCCCTCGAAGACCACCCAGCCACATGCTTTCATATGGGATAGTGAGGAAGGAGGGGCAGGCCCCCTTGTCCCTGAGAAGGAAGAAATGAAAAGAATACAAGGGAAAGGAGCCAGCAGGGGTAACTGAGTCAGCTGGTAATAAATCAACTATATCCCATAGTTACAATACAAAGCAAGAATAGCAGGATCTGTATGTAACTATGGCCAGTGATCTAGAAACTCCTTCTTCCTTGCTGACCCCACCAAAACTTTCCCTCGCCTCCCCTTAAGTCCTGAGAAACCTTAAACAAAGAAATCACATGCCCATTGCTTAGATACTGTAAAGGTATATAACCTGTAAGAAAATCCACTTCGGAGAGCCCGTGTTTTGGAGTTAAAATCCCCATGTGCTCCACTGGCTTTAATAAATCCTACTTCCTTCATCAAGTTGTCTGGGCGTTTTTGTCCTCCTTTGATTCCTGCAATAATAGCAGGGTAGGAACTACATGCTCCAATTCTGGAAGAGAGTCACTAGTTAGTATAATGTCCGTCAATATAATGATACATACAAACTGCCTCTGGCTGTTTCCATTTAGCCAGGTAAGCAGCCACCAGCCCATGCCACAAGGTGGGGCTATGTAAATAGCCCAGTGGTAATTCTGCAAAGGTCCATTGCTGCCCTTCCAAAGTGAAGACAAATTGGTCTTGACTCTCTGTAGCTATATCAATAGAGAAAAAGGTGTTAGCCAAATCTGCCACAAAGTGGTATGTCTCCAACTCATGGCTTAGCTGATCCATTAGGTTAGCTATTGAAGGTACAGCAGCGTGCAAAGGGGAAACAACTTTATTAAGTTCCCGGTAATCTACTGTCATTCACCAGGTTCCATCTGGTTTGCACAGAGGCCACACTGGGGAGTTGTAAGGGCTGTGTCCAGCCAGATGATCCCCACCTTTTCTAGTTTGAGAATCGTCCCAGTGATTTCTTCATAGCCGCCTGGCAGGTGGTACTTCTTTGTGCTAGTCATATGCCAAGGAATAGTAATTGCAAGGAAGAATGTGCTGTATGTCCCCACAATACTGCCTTCACAACCTGGACTCGCAGGCAGACCTCCCTGGCTATAGTTTTCAACCACAGTCCTTGTAAGACATCTACCTTCAAAATATATTCAGAAATAGGGGATACATACACCTTACATGGATTAGGAGGCAGCCTTCCTATCCCCAATGGAATAGTTATTGGCTTCACTTGAACAGTTTGGCCCCCATAACCGTCAATGGCCACTGGGGCCCCAGCAAACCGCTCTGGGTTCCCATAAAGGAGGAAACATTTTGCACTTGTATCCACCAAGGCCAACACCCGTTGTACATTAGAAGGGGACCAGTGGAAAGCCAGTTCCACATGGGGCCTCTGGTCTCTACACGTCCCTGTTAGAGGGTCCTTCAGCCTTCCTCTTATTCAAACTGGAACAGCAGGTCTTGGGGTCCTCTTCTCCCTCAGCTGTCTTCATCATATAATCCTGTAACGATGCTGCCCATGCACCAACCATCTTATTGGTGGCTGCTTGGCCATTCATCTCAGTGGCTGGAACCTCTGTCCCAGTTTAAGCTTCTGCCAAATCTCCAGGACATTCTGGGACCCATGGGAAAAGTGAAGGGGGAGTGGAGGCACAGCTGTCAGTGTGTAAGCATTCACTTATCTCCCTCTTTTTAGTATAAATAAACCTCCAGTCTCCTGCCAAGGTTGTGCAGAGTGGAAGAGAAGATCTTAAAATCTGTCCCTATGTTAATTAGGAAGATAGTTTATTTCTCTTTCAAAACAACAACAACAACAAACTGTTCAGAAGTAGGTAGATGGTCCTGGATGCGGTGTGTTCCACCTGTTGCCTCCTTTCTCCTGGAAGGTCCTATTCATCTACATGGTCAAAACTAAGTCATCACATGAAAATTTCCTTTCCAGCCCTTAGGGAGAGGGGAGAGAGAAACTGAAGGCAATTAGCTTCTTTTCTAAGGACTCAACCTATTACATCCCATTAGCTAATATTTATTCATGTAGCCCTATCTCCTGGCAAGAAAGACTGAGACATGCAATAGCCAGCTGGGCAGTGCATGCTCAGCTAAAACATGGTTATGAGGGGGTTCTAGTCCAAAAGAAAGCGAGATTAGAATTGGAAGGAAAGCTTTCTTTGCCATAGCTTCTCAAACAGATTTTCAAGTGGTCCTCCTGTTCTTACCCCCTCCCCTAGCTGCTTCCCCTCTAGAAGAACCTGTGATACAAATTCTGTGGCTTTCTTGGGGTTTTGAAGTGCTAGTGCTAATAAAATTGCTTTTTTAACTTTCCAAACTCTGGGTCAGGTGTCAGATTTCTCAAATCTTGCTTTGCCATTTGTAAATAATCCATCTGCTCTCCAACCTCCACAGTTTCATGGCTGATGTCTTCTCCTTATCTCCTGTTCCTTGAAGATTTATTCCTTGTTAAAGAAACCTTTCCCTCTTATTTTAGTGGGGAGGGACTTGGGAAGGGATTGGTGATCGAATATGTGCACTCAGCCAATTTTAAACAATTCCGATTTCAACAATTCTGACTTTTAATTGGAATTAAAAGTGATAGGCATCTAGTTTTGGTCTTTCATTGGTCATCTTTAGTTACCATTTATTCAATCTGTAAGCATCTATTAAGTGTTTGTTATATGGCAATCATCGTGATAGACTCTGGAGAGACATGCTTTATCAACCTTATAGCCCAGAAATAGATAATAAATAAATTAAGAGGTAAACACCAAATAAAATTGAAGAAAGATGAAATAAAGAAAACAAATATTACACTAGAATAGAAAATAAAGAGGTAAATTCAAGGCACATATGATAAACTTGCTTTGTTTGAAGAACTAAAAAGACACTACTATGACTTTACAGCTTCCTATCTTTCGATCTTTATGCCTTCTGTTTCTAAACAGTTTCATAAAA
The DNA here is from genome assembly GCF_036850995.1 of Saccopteryx leptura. Taxonomy (NCBI): domain Eukaryota; kingdom Metazoa; phylum Chordata; class Mammalia; order Chiroptera; family Emballonuridae; genus Saccopteryx; species Saccopteryx leptura. Next base: position 58,414,017 of record NC_089505.1, on the reverse strand, counting down.
ATTTTCTTGTTTCTCCTTCCCAACTTACAGTAGGTAATGCTATAATGAATAGAACATTATGCTTTGACCCAAAAGACAAGGCTTCAAATTCCAACTCTGCTGTTTTCCAGCTGTGTGACTCAGCCAAGTTAGTCTACTTCTCAGAACTTAATTTTCTCAATTGAAAAGTGAAAATGTATAAAAAGTTTATAGTGAAAATCAAATTATATAATTCATGCAAAAATGCCTGGCATATAGTAGGTACACAGAAATTGTTTGTTGAAAGTAAATCTGAATATTGCATTCATTCTTAGCTAACATCCAACTTGGATTCTCTCCCAAATAGGCAAAAGACCCATGAATTCATTTTCTACTCAAATAATGAGAATAAAAAACATATGTAAATGTTATACACAATTACTTTAGGTGAAATCAGAATGACTGGGTCATATCCATGGCTTCCTCTGCTTAGAATTACATCTGATGGTGGCAGTTATACCCCTTGACATCTGCTTCCAGAGTAAGGATGTAACGTACATCAACACACTACCTTTCCATAGCCTATTACAGAACTACAGTTAATGGACTATCTAATGTGACTCTTGGAAGGCACAAACTCCAAAAGTTTGGATTTGATGTACTCTTGTTTATCTTTCCATTACTTAAAGTCTTAAGCATTGTAAAATGCCCCTAGTGGTATTATTTAAACTTAATTCAACAAATCTTTATCATTCACTTCATAGACACACAATACTCTGTTAAGGTGCTGAGAGGAATACTAACATCATTCTAATATCGGTGGTCTAGAATATAATATATACAGATTATTCAAAAGACTTTTTTTTCAGTAATTCAGAGGACATTTTATGATCTTATAATGACTCAGAGTAATCATTATGAACATCAGTTATAATTCTATATAAATCTGCTTATAAGGAAAGGCTGAACAAAGTCTATTGACAAAAGTGACTTGCTCTCTTCTCTGTGTTCCCACAGCACTCGGTTCTGTATGGATCTTGGAGATTTGTGTTGTAGTACCCCAAATACAGCTTATCCCACCTAGATGTGACCAGATAATGTCTTGTCCATTTTTTTTTTTTACAAAGACAGAGAGAGAGAGTCAGAGAAACGGATAGATAGGGACAGACAGACAGGAACGGAGAGAGATGAGAAGCATCAACCATCAGTTCATTGATTGCTTTCTCATATGTGCCTTGAGCATGGGCCTTCAGCAAACCAAGTAACCCCTTGCTCAAGCCAGCAACCTTGAGTCCAAGCTGGTGAGTTTTGCTCAAACCAGATGAGCCTGCGCTCAAGCTGGCAACCTCGGGGGTCTTGAACCTGGGTCTTCCACATCCCAGTTTGATGCTCTATCCACTGTGCCACTGCCTGGTCAGGCTGTCCTGTCCACTTTTGCATCCTTCGTACCTAAAATCAGGGGAGGTATGCAGTGTACAGTCAATAAATGTGGACATTGGATGGATGGATGGATGGATGGATGGATGGATGGATGGATGGACTAAAGAATCAGTAGATAGATGAATGAATATTTAAAGATTTACTCTTTCTAATTATTGCCCTAGAAAATATACAGTGGTAAATGTTGGAATTAAAGCACTCTAGTAGCACAATGAAGCTTAGCATTTGCAGTGCACATAGTGATGTTATCATTTCTACAGCAGCCTGTGTGCATGTGAAAAAAGGGTTAATATCAGGCCTGGTGAAGGCAAGCCTGCCCTAGAATGACCTTGGCTCCCACTGCCCTGGTTCCTTGGAAGCAGTAGAGTTAAGATAAATGGGGAACAGTTGTCTCACCATCCATATTGTGTGAAACAAAAACCTGCTTTGGGGATCTGCAAGCTGACATGCAGACTTCAGGCTTGATGAAAACCATACACAAGATTGGTAGGGGAAAGGGACTGTGGCCTCTCTTGACAAGGTGACCCTGAAGGCCTTGGCTCTCAAACCTTGACCTTGCATGGGTGAGAGGGGCAAAAATATGTTGTCCTAGGTTAGCTGCTGGGCCTCTTCATGAGCTGACAATTCTGTATCTCCTTGCTGTTCCCTGCCAAGTTTCCTTCCAGAAAGCTCAGTTAAGAGTCATATTAGATTGAAACCTGTCTATGTCTCCTCAGTCTGATTTGCCAACTCAGACTCATAACAGCAGCTAAACAGTCTCTGTCAGTCATCTTCATACCTGGCTTTCCTGCTCTCAAGTGTCATTCTCAGCACAGAGAAGAGGGAGGGGAGAGAGAAAGAGAGAGAGAAAATCTTCAATACTTTGTTCCCAAGGAAGAAAAATAAATTGTTTGTAAATTTGGAGCTGTCATGAACCCCAGGCAAAACCCAAGCTGGCTCCCAGGAGGTCAGCACCCTTGTCCCAGTAAAACCAAAATGGAGGGGATTAAAATTAATCCAAGTGACAATGTCTGAAGTAGGCACTGCACAATTCAAACTGTAGCAACCAAAGAAAGGCCATTTGGGAAAGGAAGTGCAAAAAGGAAAAGCAGGATGAGGGTAATTTGATGACTAGGAAAAGGTCAACGGGGCATACTCACTGAAGTCCCACTGGATCAGTGAAACAAGAGGGAATGAAAGTGCATGCATGTTCACTGAAATTAAAACTCTTTTAGGTTGTCCTCTCTGCTAAATTCTTATGGCTTGAAAATAATTTTACATTCCTAAAAGTAACTTTCCCTCTGAGTGACTGTTTAGCTTCTTTAAGATGCTTTATTTAGGGGTCTGATGTTTGTCTTCAGCCAGAAAAAGAGTCTTTAAAGGGTCTAATATCCCTTGCAGGCATATATAAAGGCATATATAATTTGTGCATGCACCAAACAAAGTGAATCTACAACCTAATGAAACCAAAAGAGACCACATAGGTGACTGAATGCCATGTAAAATACCTGCTTCCAAGCTACTGGAACTCACATCCACTAGGCTGACTATTTTCACTATTATTCATTCATCACAATTCTTTTTTTAATGTAAGGAGAGCCCACCATGAACAAATCAAATTGGCCCTAAATTTCTTTTACTTCCTTTATTCCAAGTGATTAGTTCCAAAAAGAAGTGCACCATACATCATTACTCTCCATATATTTAAAAACATTCAACCAATCTTCAGTGGGTTAATCTAAGAAATACTGATAGTTTCAGTTATATCAACATAAAATAAAGGTAGATGTGAAATGATCTTTCTCCAGTAAATTCATAAGTGTAATATATTTCAACTCATCTACACATACTGATATTGTTTTAAGTAAAATTGCTTATACTCCTAGAACACTTTGTATGCCTAAGCATCTTTCATAAATCAGTTCATTTGATGATCTCAATAACCCTGTGATATAATAAGGCAGATATTATTATTCCTATTCAGATCTCTTGGAAACAAAAAGCAGTTTTAAAATGTCCACAGGAACACAGAAAGTTGTTAAGTAACCTCAAACTTTAACCCATATTTTCTGACTTCTAGCAAAATACTCTTTCTATTACAGAATTTGAGAAAATTACTACAAATTTTCTCAGTTCACTTCTACAAGACTTCAAAGTTAGTAAAACAAATAAAAGTTATTAAACACCTCCCTCAGTAATAAGGTAACTAATTCATTTATAAGCTATTAATTTAAAATTTTAAGCTTTTATAAAACATGCAGCCATTTTTGTGAAGCTACTAGGTGAGGAACTTATCCTCTTTCTTTTTTATTTCCCAGGAAGGATTTATTAGACAAATCCAAGTTTAAAAATTCATACAGTTCAGGCACTAGTTAAAAAAATTTAATTTCAGCAATTCAAATACTTTATGCAGAATAAAAATTTTTTTAAATCAAAATTGGGACCCACTTCCTTTGGTACTCATTCTAACAATTCACTAAGCTTCATATTTTATTTCAAAATAGATCTACTGGGCATTTCAACCCACTGAGGTAATCTTCAGATTTCCTTTAAATTCTTCTGGAAGATTGATACTTCTATAATAAGGAAAGAAAATGAATAACTTCTGTAAAGGATAGGAAAAAAGGATTTATAATAGGATTTAGGGGCAGGCATTTTGCAATTAAAAAATACCATTTAAACATTCTACTTAAATCCAACCAAACTGAAGTGTCAGCGCAATTCTATCGTTAATTTTGACATAATTTACTGAGTGTAATCCCCTTAAGTCAGAAGCTGACCTCAACAGCATTCAGGCTTCCTGTGGGATCAAAAGGAATAATAAGAAACATGTTACCACTGTAAAATAAGCAAGCCTGGTGTTGTGTGCGGTTTTGTTCCCATGTTGTCAAGTAGACAAGCATGCTGCAAATACTCAGCAATAACAAAATAAATGTCCAGAGATATTTTTCCAACAAACAAGCTGACAACTCAGCAACTTCAAACAGATTTTTTTTTCTTTTGGAGCCAATTCACTTGCAGTGTAGGCTGATAAAGCAGTATTAATCTGCTTTCAATCAAGTTTCTGTCACTGGGCTCCACTAATCCCCCCCTGTTATCAAGTGTCTCCATAACAGGAAATTATATTTCTAAATTGAATTTTGTTCTGTTTCAATGTAGTAAAAAATATTTTCCAGGCTACTAATAGAATGCATAAATATCATGACTCTGACAATACTGTTAGATAAAAGCTATAAATTAAAACCACCTTCATTCTCTAGCAAGCAAAATAGCAATATAAAAAGCACTGGTTACCTGAAAAGAGTAATCAAATAAAAGATTTTAAATGAAAAGTAAGGTAACAGATGGTTAACTTTTTAATTTACCTTTTTATAGCAAGTGCTCATAAAGGTAAAAAGAAAAAAAATCAATGCAATGAGTCTCTTTGTGCTAATAAAACACATATTGATTCTTAGTGCATATGCTTACTCTACAAGGTCTACCACCAGTAATGGAAGCAGATACTGTTTATGAGCACTTCAGTACAGACAAATTTACAGGAAAGAAATGTCTTTGAGCTAGATTTATTATGAAAGAACCTTCTAACTGTAAGCAACAAAGAGATTTCATTTTATGGGCAGAGATCACTCACAGTAATCCAGGACAATTCAGCCAAATGGCAGTTCAGTGACTGGAAGAGGGCTTCAAAATTCGTCTCCTTTTTTGTCAGTGAACAATAAAGTAATTTCAATAAAGCTTAGATATTTTTTCCATTGACACAAATTGCTTTGTACTGCCTCTTTTAATGCAGATCTAGGTTCTCTGACAGTACCAATTTGGGAAAAATCTCTTCAATATGTTATTGAAAGCATGATCTCAAGGTGGTCCATCTTAAACTTCCCATATTTAAGGAAACATTACATAAAAGAAGCTTTTCATTGTGCATTAATGTAAGGAGCTTGTAGAACACATAATTATTCTACCTGTACCAAGATGCTTGAATGATAGATAAGCAGAATCTGACAAATGTACAAAGGAATAGGGGAAAAGCATTCCAGATAGCAGAGAGATGAATGGATACCAGGACCTCTGTCCCACTCTAACCTATAGATCTTGGCTTGAATAGATAAGATATATGGATCAAATCACTATTTCCTCTGCAACTTCACAGTCAGATTATTTCAAACAGAATGATCATGGTAGACTTAAACCACTGTTATATATTCTATCTTCATCAATTTAGGTACTTTGAAGCTCCAGCAGATTAAACAAATAAAAGATATTTATAGTAGATAAAGGAATAATAATAATTTGAAGTCATAGACCTTTAAGTGTACAAAAGAACTAAGAATATAATTATGAAGAATAGCTTCAAAATAATAAATATTAGTCAAAACTGTAAAGCAAGCTGAAATTTAATAAATTACTTTTAGAAGAGAAAGAAATACAGCATGCTTTTTTTTTATAAAGAAAAGCAAGTGGTAAATAAGAAGTCAGCATTTGAAAAACAACCTCCTACTTTACCCTTTATACAGATCTTATCTATATGCAGGAGAAAGAAAATGCATCCCAAAGTAGGAATCTTAGGTCACATTCTTTTTTTTTTATTTACTTACTTTAAAAAAATTTTAAATTGTATATAGAAAATTAACTTCAATACAGTGACATTGATCAATAAGAATACATAGGTTTCAGGTAAATATTTCTATCGCATTTGAATTGTTGATTATGTTATATACCCATCACCCAAAGTCAAATCATTTTCCATCACTTTGTATTTGTCTCTCTTTATGCCCTTCCCCCACTCCTCTCTCCCTCCCTCATATCCCCTTCCCGCTAGTCACCACTTCACTTTAATCTATGTCCATGAGTCTGTTTTATATCCCACCTATGTGTGAAATCATATCATTCTTAGCTTTTTCTGATTTACTTATTTCACTCAGTATAATGTTCTCAAGATCTATTCATGTTGTCATAAATGTCACTATGTCATCATTTCTTATGGCTGAGTAGTATTCCATTGTATATAAGTACCATATCTTCATTATCCAATCCTCTATCGAGGGACACTTTGGTTGTTTCCGTGTCTTGGCTATTATGAATAATGATGCAATGACCATGGGAGTGTATGTGTCTTTACATACCAATGTTTTTGAGTTTTAGAGGTAGATACCCAGTAGAGGGATTGTTGGGTTGTATGGTAATTCTATTCTTAAATTTTTGAGGAACCACCATACTTTCTTTCATAATGGTTGTCCTAATTTGCATTCCCACAAGCAGTGAATGAGGGTTCCTTTTCCTACACAGTCTCTCCAACACTTGCTATTATGTGTCTGTTGATAACAGCCGATCTAACAGGTGTGAGGCAATATCTCATGGTAGTTTTGACTTGCATTTCTCAAATAGCTAGTGAAGATAAGCATTTTTTTCATATATCTCTTGCCCATTTATATATCCTCTTGGGAGAAGTGTTTGTTCAGGTCCTCTCCATATTTTGTAATTTTCATTTTCCTACGTTTCATCATTGGCATATAGGAAAGCAGTGGACTTTTGTATATTGATTTTGTATCCTACAATTTTATTGTATTGGTTTATTGTTTCTAATAGTTTTTGGTGGAGTCTTTGGGGGTTTTCTATATGCAGGATCATGTCATCTGCAAAAAATGATACCTTTACTTCTTTTTTCCTGATCTGGATGCCTTTTATTTCTTCCTCTTTCCTGATTATTCTGGCTAAAACTTCCAGAACTGTTGAATAAAAGTGGATAGAGTGGGCAGCATTGTCTTGTTCGTGATTTTAGAGGAAAAAATCTTCATTTTTTGAACATATACTATGATATTAGCTGATGGTTTGTCATATATAACCTTTATTATGTTGAGGTACTTTCCTTCTATTCCAATTTTATTGAGTGTTTTAAACATAAAGAGATGTTGTATCTTATCATGCATCTATTGATAGGATCATATAATTTTTGTCCTTTGTTTTGTTGATGTGGTGTATTACGCTGATCAGTTTTCATATGTTGATCCATCCTTGTGCTCCTGGAATGAATCCCACTTGATTGTGATGTATTAGTTTTTTAATGTGTTGTTATATTTGATTTGCTAGTATTTTGTTTAGGATTTTTGCATCTGTATTAATTAGAGATATTGGTTGGTAATTTGTGTGTGTGTGTTGTCCTTGCCAGGTTTTGGTATAAGGGTTATGTTGGCCTCATAAAATGTGTTGGAGAGTATTGCTTTTCCTTCTATTTTTTGAAGACTTTGAGAAAGGTAGGTATGAAATCTTCTTTAAATGTTTAGTAGAATTCACTAGTGTAGCCATCTAGTCCTGGACATTTGTTTTGGGGGAGGTTTTTGATAGTTGTTTCTATTTTCTCCCTGCATAAAGTCCTATTTAGGTTTTCCACTTTTTCATGACTCAGTCTAGGAAGATTGTACAGTTCTAAGAATTTATTCATTTCCTCTAGGTTTTTTAATTTGGTGGCATATAATCTTTCATCATATTCTATTATAATCCTTTGTATATCTATGATGTCTGTGGTAATTTCTCTTTTTATTTCATATTTTGTTTATATGAGTCCTTCTCTTTTTTTCTTTAGTGAGTCTAGCCAGTGGTTTGTTGATTCTATTGATCTTTCAAAGAACCAATTCTTTGTTGTATTAATATTTTCTATAGTGTTTCTGTTCTCTATTTCATTTAATTCTGCTATAATTTTTAGTATTTCTTCTGCTTGACTTTGGGTTGCCTTTGTCCTTTTTCTAGTTCCTTAAGGTGTCATGTTATGTTGTTTACTTGGGATCTCTCTTGTTTCTTGATGTAATCCTGTAATGATATAAACTTCTCTCTTATTACTGCTTTTGCTGCATCCTAGAAATTTTGATATGTCATTTTGTCATTTTCATTTGTCTGTAGATATATTTTGATCTCTGCCTTTATTTCTTCTTTGACCCATTTTTCAGAAGTATGTTGTTTCATTTCCACATTTTTGTGGGTATGTTTACTTCCTTTTTACAGTTAAATTCTAATTTCAAAGCCTTGTGATCAGAAAATATGCTTGGTATAATTTCAAGCTTCCTGAATTTGTTGATGTTAGTTTTGTACCCAACAAATTCTTGAGAATGTTCCATGCATACTGGAGAAGAATGTATAATCTGATGTTTTGGGATGAAATGTCCTATAAATGTCTATTACGTCCATTTGGTCCAGAGTGTTGTTTAAGGTCGATATTACTTTTTACTTTTCTGTTTGGATGATCTATCTAAAGCCATCAATGGTGTGTTGAAATCTCCAAGAATGTTTGTGTTTTTGTCTGCTTCTATTTTTAGATCAGTTAATAGATGTCTTATATATTTTAGTGTCCCTGGTTCAGTGCATATGTATTAAAGAAGTGTTATGTTTTCTTGATACAGTGGAAGTGTTATGTCTTTCTTTGGATAATATTTGCTTGGAGAATCATTTTCCAACCTTTCACTTTGAAGTGTCTTGTTTGGTTCTTCTCTTTTTTGTTTCTGTCAGTTGTTTTTGTTTTGTGGTATTCCATACTTGTTCCCTGTAACTTCTTTATTTAAACTGAGTGTTTCAGTAGTGGCTTTTTCATGGGTTGTTACCATTAGGTTATTAAGAAAAAAATGTTCATATGTACAAGAGTCCTTTGTTGTATGGGTGCTTCTGCATTCCATCCTCCTTTGCTACTGTATATCTTTATCCTCTCCCCTTTTATGTTGTTGTCACAGATTATCCTTGTTTTTATTGTGACCTTGTTGGAGCTTTTACTTGTAATTTTTATTTGCTTTGTTCTTTGTGTCTAGTTGACTAACCCCCTTTAGTATTTCCTGCAGTGGGGGTTGTCTTGTGATAAATTCCCTCAGCTTCTGTATGTCTGTAAAGTTTTTATTTCTCCTTCATAATTGAAGTATAACTTTGATGGATATAGTATTCTTGGCTAGTAATTCCTCTCTTTCAGCACATTGAGTGTTTGGGTCCACTCTCTTCTGGCTTGCAGAGTTTCTGCTGAGAAGTCTGATGATAACCTAATGGGCTTTCCTTTATATGTTATGTTCTTCTTTTCCCTAGCTGCCTTGAGGATTTTTTGTCACTGATTTTTGACAATTTTATTATGATGTGCCTTGGAGTATGTCTGTTAGGTTGTGGTAAATTAGGATTCTGTTTGCTTCTTGGATTTGAGACTCTTTCCATAGGCTTGGAGAATTCTCATTATTTGTTTGAATAGGCTCTCCAGTCCCTTTTCCCTCTCTTCTTCTGATATACCCATTATACTTTTATTGCTCTTTCTGTTGGAGTTGGACAATTCTTGTAGAGCTCTCTCAGTTTTTTAAATTCATGAGTCTCTCTCCTCTTCTCTCTGTAGCATCTCTAGTTGCTTGTCTTTGATGTCACTGATTCTTTCCTCTATCTGGCCTGTTCTATTAGCTAAACTTGCTACCTTAGTCTTCAAATCATGTACTGAGCTCTTCATCTCTGTTCTTAAAGTTTTAATCTCCTTGGTGAAGTGTCTGTTTTGTTCATTAATTTGTTTTATGAGCTCATTAAGTTTTCTATTGGCGTCTTCTCACATCTCATTGAGCATTTTCAGAACTTCAATCTTGAGGCACTAGTCAGTTGGTGAGTGGTAGAGTGTCAGCCCAGCATGTGGAGGTCCTGGGTTTGATTCCTGGTCATGGCACACAGTGCCCAAATGCTTCTCTACCCTTCCCCTCCCCTTCTCTCTTTCTCTCTCACACACTGTCTCTCTCTTCCCTTCCCACAGCCAGGGCTTAATGGATCAAGCAAGTTGGCCTCAGGAGCTGAAGATGGCTTGGTGGCCTCCTCCTCTGGTGCTAAAAAAAAAGGCTGGGTTGCTGAGCAATGGAGCAACAGCCCCAGATGGACAGAGTATTATCCCCTAGTGGGCTTGCCAGGTGGATCCTGGTTGGGGCACATGCAGGACTCTGTCTCTCTGCCTCCCTTCCTCTCACTAAAAGATAAAGAAAAATAAAAAAATTAAAACTTCAATTTTGAATTCTCTATTGCTTAACTCTAAGGTTTCCATGTGATTAAAATTATTTTCTAGAGCCTTTTATTTTCTTTAACTACATCTTTGTGTTGTGTAGCCATAGTATTCAATTTCTTCTTCCTTGATGGCATTTGAGGTATTGTTAAGAACCCTAACAAAAAAACCCCTTTAGTTCATTCAGTGCAAGGATCTTTCAGGGTTTGTCTGTAGCCCAGCTAGGGTTCCTTCACTATGTTGCAGTTGCTTAATTTGTTGAAATTTCAACAGGAGAGATCAGGAATATTTCTCATGCAGCCATTAGTGTGACATCATCCAGGTGAAATCTATAAAACCAGTCTCAGTGTGGCTTTTTCTGTGATCCTTGGTTATAGACTCCTCTTTATTTAGTCCAAACTCGGTGTTTCAAGACTACTGTTCTTAAATTAAGTTGTAATCCTATTTGGTCCTGGTGGCAGTTGGAACACCCACCTACTCTGTCACCATCTGGTATCCTAGATCACATTCTTTAAGAGCAACCATTGGGGACTGGAACATCTGGGAAACTATGAAGCTTATATATTTAAATTACACTGGGGAACAAAATTTTTGTTGCAGCCACAAAAACACTTGTTCTTACCTAATTCAAGTGTGCTAATCTCAAATCTGACAGTTTTTCTCTGTAAGCTACACCTTTTTTGCAATTAGAGATTTTAGGTTTTCATCTTATTGTAAAATTTTCAACATTTTGTTTAACATAATGAAGTAGAATGTCTTCTTGGGCATCATCTTTGTGAAAATATAATAATTTATATAATGCAATAAATACACTAATACACTAGAAGATATGATTGCATCAGAATTTGTCTACAATTTAGAAATAAAACATATTAAAACATTTATTTTAATCATAAAATTTGCTCAAAACTTATTTAAATTCTATTCAGGCAAAAATTTGCATTTGCATCTCTTGCATTTGTGTACTTGAGGACAATCTTGTTTGATGCTCCAGCAGTAGTCTGCCATCATAATTCTGTCCCATCGCCCTGATAACGCTCTTCCATTGTCTTCAGATCTTGATAAAAGCATTCTCCCTGCTCATCACTAACAGCTCCAAGATTTTTGGGAAACTTATCAAGGTGACTGTTCAGGAAGTGAATCTTAACACATAATAAAGTAGAATGTCTTCTTGGGCATCATCTTTGTAAAAATATAATAATTTGAGGTCCATTGAATACACCTGCTTTTATCTTCTTGAAAGACAAGGCAGGAAAAGCAGAAATAATATGTTGAAAGCATTCACTTTCTCTATTCAAAGCCTGAAAAAACTGCTTCATTAAGCCAAGTTTGATGTGAAGTGGGGGTAAAATGATCCTGTCTCGATTAACTACAAGTTCATTCACAATATTTTGTATCCCTACTTCCAGAGCTTCACGTTTCAGCCACTCCTTTTTTGTCCAGTGTTTCTCCCAAGCTCGGCTGTTCCACCAACACAGAAAGCAAGGATACTTCGTGAAACCTCTCTGTTGTACTAGCAGGAAATTTACCATTTTAAGATACACATAAATGATCCAGTTATGCTCCTCATACTTCAGTAAGTCGAGGACAATTTTTATGTCATTATAATCTTCTCGCAGATGAGTTGAATAACCAGTTGGAACCGCTGCATAAACATTACCATTGTATAGGAGAACACATTTTAGACTCCGTTTAGAGCTGTCAAGAAACAGCTGCCATTCTGTTGGACTGTAAGTGGTAACACCTACCTGGCTGAGAAGACTACTGATATCATTACAGTAAACAAAGTGTTTGTCTTTGGAAAAAAGTCCACAAAAATTTGTTCATGCTTCATGAAATGGGATACTTTAGCTGACCAGTGAAGTACATTCTTTTTTTGAAGCCTAGAGGCTAATAACTCAGCTGCTTTCTTTGATAGGCCCAAATCTCTTACTAAGTCATTCAATTCAGGTTGGCTAAACTGCTGAGGGGTTAATGACTGCTTGGCATCAGAAGAAGACCCTTCAGATTCTACAACCATTTCCTCATGCATCTTATCAAAATACACTTGATCATCATGTTCACTTTCTTCATCCATAGAAGAAATAAAACTATTGAAAACTGGAACCAGGAGTGTCTCAGAGTGTGGGATAGGTTGTATTGCTGAAGGAATATTAGGATATGCGATCATATACCATTTTTTCTTGCCGATGCCCTTTGTATGAATCAGACATAAATAACAGTCACTACTGTGGTCCTTAGGTTCATGCCAAACTATGGGAATACTGAAAGGCATTTCTTTGTGCTTTCTTTTTGTCTAGTCACAAAGCATTTTCTCACAATTATGACACACAATAGGAGGAGCCCAATTCTTGTCTTGATTGCCAAGGGAAACTTGAAAATAGGCAATATATGCACATGTCACAAATGATGGAATATTGTGCCTTTGACGTTGAAGTGTGTGACAGCCACATATATAACAGAAAGTGTCAAGACTATTCTTACATTTACGCCTACTCAAAGAAGCCATGATTCAATCTTAAAACAAAATAAGAAGGTGTTGTTATAAGATAATATTTTTTTACATTTAAAAACAACTACAATTATGTAAAAGTGATGTTTGTAAAACATTAATTGCCTTGTGGTTATGTTCAATCCAAGAGTCATTGCCCTTTAACTTCAATTTAATTTTTTATTTTATTTATTCATTTTAGAAAGGAGAGAGAAAAGAGAGAGAGAGAGACAGAGAGAGAGAAGGGGGGAGGAGCAGGAAGCATCAACTCCCATATGTGCCTTGACCAGGCAAGCCCAGGGTTTTTTGAACTGATGACCTCAGCATTTCCAGGTCGATGCTTTATCCACTGCACCACCACAGGTCAGGCGCCCTTTAAATTCAATTTAAAAACCAATGCATGCTGCCTGACCTGGTGGTAGCGCAGTGGATAGAGTGTTGGACTGGGATGCGGAGGACCCAGGTTCAAGACCCTGAGGTTGCCAGCTTGAGCACAGGCTCATCTAGCTTGAGCAAAAAGCTCACCAGCTTGGACCCAAGGTCGCTGGCTCAAGCAAGGGGTTACTCAGTCTGCTGAAGGCATGTAGTCAAGGCACATATGAGAAAGCAATCAATGAACAACTAAGGTGTCACAACAAAAAGCTGATGATTGATGCTTCTCATCTCTCTCCATTCCTCTCCGTCTGTCCCTGACTGTCCTTCTCTCTGACTCTCTCTCTCTGTCCCTGTAAAAAAAAAAAAAGAAAGAAAAGAAAAACCAATGCATCCCATTAACTGTAACAAAAATAAATTAAAATTGCATAAAAATTAGAGCATGCACCAAAAAATGGATTTCAGATTTGGAATCAGTGATGCAGAAATATATAGAAATAGTTATAAAACTGCATGCAACAGAAAATAAAAAAAATTGTTCCCCAGTGTTATCAACCCTATTTAACATAATTTTGACAGGAAAGCAGACAATAATATGCTCTTGGGAGGAATGGCAGCAAAGGAGAACAAAGATAATCATTTTTCTATATGCTGCAATTTGAAAATAAATTATGCATAAGCAACACCAGCATACATCTCACCACTAGACTTAGTTTTTGTTGGAAAAGTCAGCCATCTCAGGAAGTGTGATACACCATGCTCCATTTAATGCCATTTGGTGGAAATTAATTTGAGATCTTGAAAGTCAGTTTAGGACAGACTCAATTTTGAGCTAAGCCTATCTGCCAAAATGTTGCTTCACACATAAAATGTACTCTTAGTGGCTAATATTAAGAAGACTCTCATAGCTTCCTATTGGTATATAAAATGTGTATTTCAATTGCTATTCATTAATAGAGAAAATCTATATTGCCTAAATAGAGTAAAAAACAAAAAAAATGTACAAAAGCACTTCTTTAAGAAGAGAGATTCTTATACTGCATTACTAGAGTTCTCCAGCATTAGGCTGAATTTTCAAGATGTTCATTTTTACCATTAAATGGTTCCTTTTAAGAAGATTGCCTTACTTGGAAAAACATATTTAGACATCTAGTTGGGTTGGTTGCAAGGCTTCTAATTTTAAATGGTTATAGGTAGAAAAGAGAAGTGATAGAAGCCTACTTCACCTTACCTTTTCTCAAGATCTGAAAAAGACTGATCAACCACACACCAGAAAATCAGGGTGTAACCAGAGGCTTCATTCTTCTGACATGAGATAATTTCTCAGGAAGGAAATCTTAGGAAAGCTATTAGGAAACTAAGGACTACAGCAGTCATCTAGAAAGAGCTCAAAGTATTTCAGGGAGCAGAATGTTTAATCAGTTCTTTTTTTGAATGGAGAAATAATATTCTCAAATCAGCCAAGGAGAAAAAGATCCCAAGAAATAGTCTGTTGCCATCTCCTGAAAATATATAGCACTTATATTTAACTTTAAAAATGTATTGGCCCTGGCCGATTGGCTCAGTGATAGAGCATCTGCCTGGCATGTGGCAGTCCTGGGTTCAATTCCCGGCCAGGGCACACAGGAGAAGCGCCCATCTGTTTCTCCACCCTTCCCCCTCTCCTTTCTCTCTCTCTCTTTCTCTTCCCCTCCCATAGCCAAGGTTCCATTGGAGCAAAGTTGGCCTGGGCACTGAGGATGGCTTCATGGTTTCTGCCTCAGGCATTAGAATGGCTCCGGTTGCAACAGAGCAATGCCCCGGATGGGCAGAGCATCACCCCCTAGTGGGCATGCCGGGTGGATCCTGGTCAGGCGCATGTGGGATTCTGTCTCTCTGCCTCCCTGCTTCTCACTTCAGGAAAATACAATAAAGAAAGAAAGAGAGAGAGAGAGAGAGAGAGAGAGAGAGAGAGAGAGAGAAAGAAAGAAAGAAAGAAAGAAAGAAAGAAAGAAAGAAAGAAAGAAAGAAAGAAGAAAAAAGAAATGTATCTTTGGTTCCTTCCAAGTAGTATCCCCTAACTATTGTGAGCAGAATTAGGGGATATTTCAAAATGAATATAAATCAATAAAATATCCCCTCCTTTTTGTGAGCAGTATATATTGAGAGCTTTGCTTTGAGTGATGGTGCTGGGTTCTCTTCTGGCAAGTTTCCCAGGTTATTCTCCTTGAATGTCAAGTTGCCCAGGATGCTTCTTTATGAGAGCCTGACTTCCAAAAGATATCAATCCTTAAAACTTGAGTTAAATAGGAGAATAGATACTTGATTTTAAAGCATTTTGCCAAGTTCTAGCTGAGTAGAAGAGATAACTCCTAGGGCTAACATAAAGTGTCTTTGAAGATCCAACTTTATAAATAACTAGTTCATCAAGCATGACAGCTTAAGGAGGGAAGAAAAGTTCACTGACATGACTTCTTAATACCCATCAGCTTCCAGATAGCCAACACTTACATTAAAAGGCTGAAGGTAACGTTTTTCATGTCTGTGTCAGTCTTTAGATCTACAAGACCTATAATCTCCTAGAATTCCTTTAAACTCTTCAACAACATCATCAATCCTCAGTATGCTGAGAAAAAGCAGGATGCAACTGTAGTAAAAGAGGAGGGACCCTGACCTTAATAGAATTTTAAGAGTTCTGAATTCACTGCTGGAGTTTCAAATTTTGGAGATTTTCCATAAATATTCTGATTTCTGGCTCTTTTATTTTAATTGTGAGACCCAGCATCACTGAGCCCTTGTTCCAGTCTAGCAATAATTAATTGGCTCAGAGTATCTGCTGCTTAACCCCTGGACCAGATAATCTCCAAAATCCTTCCAGGAATAAAATTCTGAAAATCTAAAGATGGCTATAGTAAGTTTGTTTTTAAAATTCTTGTTCAAATAGCATTAATAAAATAGAATTCATAAGTGTAAAGCTCAGAACACTTCTCTGAAGTTAAAGTGAATTCCAGAGTTGTGATTATTTAAAATGGCAGTGTGAGACAGAAGATGGCAGCAGAGTAGGCAGACACACAAACTCCTAGCTCACACCACCAAACTCGATTACAAATTAATTTAGAAACAATCATCATAAAAAACTTTGGACTAAAAAACTGGTCTCAAAAACCAAGGAGCATAGAAGAATCCACACTGATCCTGGTAGGGAGTGTAGGGGCATGGTGGGGGCTCCCCTGCTTCCAGGAGTGAAGGGAGGCTGAGGCTGAAAGCCCAGAAGTACTGTCATTACAAGGAGAGAGACCCTGAGAGATGAGAGCCCTCAGTCTCAGGACTGGAGACCCAGCCTAGAAATCCAGGGACTGGAGGAGACACACAGAAAGCATTGAGAGGGGAGAAGAGCAAAGTTCTGTGTGTGGGAAGTGGCGGGGGTGTTTTAAATAGACAGAGCAGAAAATATTGTTCACAGCCACTTGACTGGGGCCCTGGGGGTGAGGAGGGCTGAGAGGACTGACTTGTCTTCCAAAAGGAAAGTGGGGAGAGTGAGACAGACAGTGATGGGCAGAGGAATGCCTGGGATGACCAGAGAAGCTGACTCATCCAGTGCAAAGGCAGCTATAGCTGGGGGAGGGGTTGATCCCTCCACACAGCACAACCCTAAAGTGGTTCCAGGTGACCCACCTCCAGAAAGCTCTCCAGCTTCAATCAGCATGAAAGACACAGCTGAAAGCAGGAAGTGGGGTGAAGGGGCAGTAACTCAGGTCTCCAAGGAGATCTGAGATACACCTCCCACTACTGAAGCTGAGAAAGTGCCTGGCCCCAGAGAACAGCTGGCAGAACCCACCTTCAGATTCTCAGAGGTCACACCTACCCCCACCACGTTCCTGGATACAGTTTCAAATAAGCCCCCTTCTGAGATCAGTAAACAAGCCTACCACTGAGTTAAGTAAATGGAAAGTAAACAAATCAAGACTTCAAAGTGGCTCTACTAGGGAAGGAGACCACAACTAAAACAAGCCAGCAAGCCACACACAGAAACAAAGAGAAGACAGAGAAATATAAGTCATATGTTTCAACAAGACAAATCCTCAGAAACAGACCTGGATGAAATGAAAGAAATCAAATTACCAGATGCAGAGTATAAAATAATGATTGTTAGGATGCTTAAGGATCTCAAAGCTACAATGGATGGACTTAATGAACATCTCAATAAAGAAATTGTAAGCATCAAAAAGGACACAGAAATCATAAAGAAGAACCAGACAGAAATGACAAACACAATATCAGAAATTAAGACTACACAGGAAGGAATTAAAAACAGGCTGGATGAAACATTGGGTCGAATCAGCGACTTAGAGGACAAGATAAGCGAAAGCATGAAAGCAGAACAGCAAAAAGAAAAGAGGATCAAAAAGTCTGAGAAAACTCTATGAGAGCTCTGTGACAACATGAAGAGAAATAATATCTGCATAATAGAGGTTCCTGAAGGAGAAGAGAAAGAATAAGGAATAGAGAACCTGTTTGAAAAAATTATAGCTGAAAATTTCCCTAAATTGATACAGGAAAGAATCACACAAGTTCAAGAAGCAGAGAGAACCTCATTAGAAAAGAACCCAAAGAGACCCACACAAAGACACATCATATTCTAATTACCAAAGCTAAGAGATAAAGAAAGAATATTAAAAGCTGCAAGAGAAAAAACAGTCAATCACCTACAAAGAAATCCCCATAAGGATAACATTGGACTTTTCAAAAGATACCCTTGAGGCCAGAAGGGAATGGCAAGAAATATTCAAAGTAATGCAGAACAAGAACCTACAACCAAAACTTCTTTATCCAGCAAGACTTTCATTTAAAATTGAAGAAGAAATAAAAAGCTACCCAGACCAAGAAAAAAAAAAAACTCAAGGAATTCATCACAACCAAACCAATGCTGCAAGAAACGTTAAAGGGCCTGCTATAGACACAACAAAGCAGGGGGGAAAAAATCTAGTAAAAGAGGAATATAGATTTTTTTTTTCTGAAGCTGGAAACGGGGAGGCAGTCAGACAGACTCCCGCATGCGCCCGACCGGGATCCACCTGGCATGCCCACCAGGGGGCGATGCTCTGCCCATCTGGGGCATCGCTCTGTCATGACCAGAGCCACTCTAGCACCTGGGGCAGAGGCCAAGGAGCCATCCCCAGCGCCCAGGCCATCTTTTGCTCCAATGGAGCCTTGGCTGCAGGAAGGGAAGAGAGATACAGAGAGGAAGGAGAGGGGGAGGGGTGGAGAAGCAGATGGGCGCTTCTCCTGTGTGCCCTGGCCGGGAATCAAACCCGGGACTTCCGCATGCCAGGCCGACGCTCTACCACGAGCCAACTGGCCAGGGCCAGGAATGTAGATTTTTAAAAAAATGGCAATAAACAACTACACATCACTAACCTTAAATGTAAATGGATTAAAGCTCCAATCAAAAGACATAGGGAAGATGAATGGAGAAGAAAATAGGACCTGTACATATGCTGTCTACAAGAGACCCATCTCAAAACAAAAGATACACATAGACTGAAAGTAAAAGGATGGAACAAAATATTTCATGCAAATGGGAATAAAAAAAGCTGGGGTAGCAATACCTATATCTGACAAAATAGACTTTAAAAGAAAGACTATAGTAAGGGATAAAGAAGGTCACTACATAATGATAAAGGCAGGCCCTGGCCGGTTGGCTCAGCAGTAGAGCGTCAGCCTGGTGTTTGATTCCCGGGGACCCGGGTTTGATTCCCGGCCAGGGCACATAGGATAAGCACCCATTTGCTTCTCCACCCCCCCCCTTCCTCTCTGTCTCTCTCTTCCCCTCCCGCAGCCAAGGCTCCATTGGAGCAAAGATGGCCCGGGCGCTGGGGATGGCTTCTTGGCCTCTGCCCCAGGTGCTAGAGTGGCTCTGGTCACAGCAGAGCGACGCCCTGGAGGGGCAGAGCATCTCCCCCTGGTGGGCAGAGCATCGCCCCTAGTGGGCGTGCTGGGTGGATCCCGGTCGGGCGCATGCGGGAGTCTGTCTGACTGTCTCTCCCCGTTTCCAGCTTCAGAAAAATACAAAAAAACCAAAAACAAACACAACAAAATGATAAAGGCAGCAATCCAACAGAAAGAGATAACCATTATAACTATCTATGCACCTAATATAGGAGCACCTAATATAGGAGCACCTAAATATATAAAGCATAAAGCAGACTTTGATGGACATAAAGGGCGAGATCAACAGCAATATTATAATAGTAGTGAATTTTAATACCCCACTAACATCACTGGATAGATCATCAAAAAAAAAAAATTAACAAAGAAATAGCAGAATTAAGAGACACAGTAGATCAACTGAATTTAATAGATATCTTAAGAACCTTTCACCCTAAAGCAGAAGAATATACATTCTTTTCAAGTGGGCATGGTACATTGTCAAGCATAGACCAATATAAGGGCATAAAATGAGTCTCAAAATATTTAAAAAGATTGAAATCATATCAAGCATCTTCTCTGACCACAATGGCATGAAACTAAAAATCAAGTACAATAGAATAACTGAAAAACACTCAAACACTTGTAAACTAAACAGCATGTTATTAAATAATGAATGGGTCAACAATGAGATCAAGGAAGAAATAAAAAATTTCCTTGAAACAAATAAAAATAAGCATACAACAACTCAAAATCTGTGGGAAAAGCAAAAGCAGTCCTGAGGGGGAAGTTCATAGCAATACAGGCATACTTTAAGAAGCTAGAAAAAGCTCAAATAAACAACATAACCCTGCAACTAAAAGAACTAGAAAAAGAACAGCAAGTAAAGCCTACAGGAAGTAGAAGGAAGGAAATAATAAAGAGTAGAGCGGAAATAAATGACATAGAGACAAAAAAAAAAAAATACAGAGGATCAATGAAACCAAGAGCTGGTTCTTTGAAAAGGTAAACAAGATCAATGAACCCTTAGCCAGACTCACCAAGAAAAAAAGAGAAAGGACTCAAATAAATAAAATTAGAAATGAGGGTGGAGAAGCAACAATGGATACAGCAGAAATACAAAGGATTGTAAGAAAATACTATGAAGAACTGTATGCCAAAAAATTAGACAACTTAAATGAAACGGACAAATTCCTTGAAAAATATAATATTTCAAAAATCAATCTGGAAGAATCAGAAAACCTAAACAAATGATTACAACAAATGAGATTGAAACAGTTATCAAAAACTCCCAACTAACAAATGCCCTGAGCTTGATGGCTTCACAGGTGAATTCTACCAAACATTCAAAGAACTAACTCCTATCCTTCTCAAGCTATTTCAAAAAATTCAAGAAGAGGGAAAACTTTCAAGCTCCTTTTATGAGGTGAGCATAACTCTGATTCCAAAACCAGGCAAAGACAACACAAAGAAAGTAAACTATAGGCCAATATCCCTGATGAATTTAGATGCAAAAATCCTCAACAAAATATTAGCAAACCAGATCCAGCAATACATAAAAATATCATACAACATGATTAAGTGTGATTTATTCTGGGGAGGCAAGGCTGGTACAATATTCACAAATCAATCAATGTGATTCATCACATAAACAAAAGGAAGGAGAAAAACCACATGATAATATCAATAGATGCAGAAAAAGCAATTGATAAAATCCAGCACCCATTTATTTTATTTTTTACAGAGAGAGAGTCAGAGAGAGGGATAGATAGGGACAGACAGACAGGAACAGAGAGCGACAAGAAGCATCAATTATCAGGGGGTTTTTTTGTTGTTGTTTTTTTTGTATTTTTCTGAAGCTGGAAATGGGGAGATACAGTCAGACAGACTCCTGCATGCGCCCGACCGGGATCCACCCGGCACGCCCACCAGGGGCAACGCTCTGCCCACCAGGAGGTGATGCTCTGCCCCTCCGGGGCGTCGCTCTGTCGCGACCAGAGCCACTCTAGCGCCTGGGGCAGAGGCCAAGGAGCCATCCCCAGCGCCCGGGCCATCTTTGCTCCAATGGAGCCTTGGCTGTGGGAGGGGAAGAGAGAGACAGAGAGGAAGGAGAGGGGGAGGGGTGGAGAAGCAGATAGGCGCTTCTCCTGTGTGCCCTGGCCGGGAATCGAACCGGGACTTCTGCACTCCAGGCCGACGCTCTACCACTGAGCCAACCGGCCAGGGCCCAATTATCAGTTTTTTGTTGCGACACCTTAGTTGTTCATTGATTGCTTTCTCATATGTGCCTTGACCTTGGGCCTTCAGTAAACTGAGTAACCCCTTGCTCGAGCCAGCAATCTTGGGTCCAAGCTGGTAAGCTTTGCTCAAACCAGATGAGCCCACACTCAAGCTGGCGATCTCAGGGTCTTGAACCTGGGTCCTCCGCATCCCAGTCCGACACTCTATCCACTGCGCCACCACCTGGTCAGGCTCCAGTACCCATTTATGATCAAAACTCTCAGCAAAGTTGGAATACAGGGCCATACCTCAACATGATAAGAAGCCATTTATGACAGACCCACAGCCAACATCATACTTAATGGGCAAAAGTTAAAAGCAATCCCCTTAAAATCAGGAACAAGGCAGGGGTGCCCCCTTTCACCACTCTTATTCAATATAGTTCTGGAAGTCCTAGCCACAGCAATCAGACAAGAAGAAGAAATAAAAGGCATCCAAATTGGAAAAGAAGAAGTAAAACTATCATTATTTGCTGATGATATGATACCGTACATAAAAAACCCTAAAGTCGCAGTCAAAAAACTACTGGACCTAATAAATGAATTCAGCAAGGTGACAGGATATAAAATTAATACTCAGAAATCAGAGTCATTTTTATATACCAACAATGATCTGTCTGTTAGAGAAATTAAGAAAACAATCCCCTTCACTATTACAACAAAAAAATACCTAGGAGCAAATTTAACCAAGGAGATTAAAGACTTGTACTTGAAAAATTATAAAACATGGATAAAAGAAATCAATGAAGATACAAACAAGTGGAAGCATATATATCATGTTCATGGTTAGGAAGAATAAACATCATTAAAATGTCCACATTACCCAAGCAATTTATAAATTCAATGCAATTCTTATTAAAATACCAATGACATACTTCAAAGATATGGAACACAGATTCCAAAAATTCTATGGAACCAAAAAAGAACACTAATAGCCTCAGCAATCTTGAAAAAGAAGATTAAAGTAGGTGGTATCACACTTCCTGATATCAAGTTATACTATTGTACAAGGCCATTGTACTCAGAACAGCTTGGTACTGGCATAAGAACAGGGATATAGATTAATGGAACAGAACAGAGAACCCAGAAATAAACCTGCACCTTATGGACAATTGATATTTGACAATGGTGGTAATAGCCTACAATGGAGTAAAGACAGTCTCTTTAATAATGGTGTTGGGAAAATTGAACAGTTACTTGCAAAAAAAATGAAACTAGACCACCAACTTACACCATTCACAAAAATAAACTCAAAATGGATAAAAGACTTAAGCGTAAGTCGTGAAACCATAAGCATCCTAGAGGAAAACATAGGCAATCAGCTCTCTGACATCACTCACAGCAATATATTTGCTGATTTAACTCCACGAACAAGGGAAATGAAGGACAGGATAAACAAATGGGACTATATTAAACTAAAAAGCTTTTGCACAGCTAAAGACAATATGAACGAAATAAAAAAGCAAACCACACAATGGGAGAATATATTCGACAATACGTCCGATAAGGGATTAATAACCAAAATTTATAAAGAACTTGTAAAACTCAACACCAGAAAGATAAACAATCCAATCAAAAAATAGGCAAAAGAAATGAATAGACACTTCTCCAAAGAGGGCATACAGATGGCCAATAGGCAGATGACAAAATGTTGATCGCTAATCATTAGAGAAATGCAATTAAATTAAAACCACAATGAGATATCACCTCACACCAGTCAGAATGGCACTCATCAATAAAACAACACATAATAAGTGCTGGCGAGGATATGGAGAAAAGGGAACCCTCCTGCACTGCTGGTGGGAATGCAGACTGGTGCAACCACTGTGGAACACAGTATGGAGATTCCTCAAAAAATTATAAATGGAACTGCCTTTTGACCCAGCCACCCCACTTTTAGGAATATATCCCCAAAACAACACATCAGTTATTCAAAACGAGAAGTGCACCCCCATGTTTATGGCAGCATTGCTTACAATAGCCAAGATCTGGAAACAGCCCAAGTTTCCATCAGTGGACGAGTGGATTAAAAAGCAGTGGTACCTATACACAATGGAATACTATGCAGCCATGAAAAAAGGAAACCTTACTTTTTGCGACAACATGGATGGACCTGAAAACTATTATGTTAAGTGAAATAAGCCAGGCAGAGAAAGAAAAATATCATATGATCTCACATATATGTGGAATCTAATGAACAAAGTGAACTGAGCAACGGAATAGAGGCAGAGGTGGGATAAAAGGATCCAGAGGGAAAGTGGACAGAGGGAAAGGGGGTGACAGGATGATAGGATGAGATGAGAGCAGAAAAGCAAATCCTGGAGGGAAGGGGGGAGGGCGTTATGGGGAAGGGGACGAGGGGGATGTACTGGGGAATACAGGGGAGGAGACAATGTAGTCGAGGGGACACTAGAATCTATGTAAACACATTAAATTAAAATAAATTTCATGTTAAACAAATAATAATAAAATGGCAGTGTGTTTCCTCTTTACAGAGCAGGATTACCATGGCAACAATACATCATCAGTAGGCAGAGGCAGATTTAATGACTAGTGCTCCAGGCAAGAGCCCTGGGCCCTGATTTCTGAAGGGCCCTGCAAAACACCAACTTTACACTTTTTTCTAATGTGAGGGGCCCAATATTTCCTGTGCCTGGGGCCTCAACCGACCTTAATCCACCTCTGTCAGTAGGGTAAAACTAACCTGTCTTTCCACGATCTAATCCCAACTCACACTCCCTATCAGTGGGTACACAATTCAATGTTTAGTGAATTCTGCTTCACAGTGATAGAAAGAACCAATATGGAAGGATCATAAAGCAACATCACTATGAACATGTGGCCGCCACAAGGCAGTTATCTCTTTGGTAACTTCTCTGACATCTTCTGCTTAAAACCCAAAAGGACAGAAGGACCTGAGACTCCACTTTCACTGTCTGCATTCACACTGAAAATGAAGATCAAGTGAATTCTTCTGCTTCAGGGGAGGTTTCTGTTCTCCCTGAGCTCGCTTTTGGACACCTGCATTTTCATTTGACAGGTATATCTCCCCAGTCCGGGGCAGTGACATACTGGTCCACAGTGCCAATGTGCTTGTAGAGGGAGATGTTGGGGAAAGGAGGTGGTGACTCATAGTACCCCATCATGTCAAAGAGAGCTGAGGCATGAATTCCTCCAAGTTCATCTGCTCCAGATACATGACCTTGAACTGCAGCCTCTAGAAGAATTCTTCCAGGACCTCAGAGGTCTTATAGTCAAGCTTCTGAACTTCACTCCTAAAGCTCCACACATACCACCTTTTGGAACAGAGAGAAGAGATGGCTAGGAGTAAGGAGAAGGGGTAGGTGGTGCTAACCAAGGTGGACTAGTGGCCCCAGGGCCAGCCAGATCTGCTGCTCCAAGGAGGACGGGGCTTCCCAGCACAGGATGCCTACACCCACAGTGCCTGACACAGAAGTCAAAAAGTTCATAGCCTGACTGGCCACAGTCCTGTCCAGCAGTGGCCCTTGCACCCCAGGCAGGCTAAAGTGACATCACTGCTAGCCTGGACCACCTGGGTCATCATACGCTAGAGCTATGTGTGTGCCCTGACCGCTAGGATGGTATAGAGCAGTGGTCCCCAACCCCTGAGCCGTGGACCGGTACCGGTCCGTGGGCCATTTGATACTGGTCTGAAGAGAAAGAATAAATAACTTACATTATTTCCGTTTTACTTATATTTAAGTCTGAACGATGTTTTATTTTTTAAAAATGACCAGATTCCCTCTGTTACATCCGTCTAAGCTCACTCTTGACGCTTGTCTTGGTCACGTGATACATTTATCTGTCCCACCCTAAAGGCCAGTTCGTGAAAATATTTTCTGACATTAAACCGGTCCCTGGCCCAAAAAAGGTTGGGGACCACTGGTGTAGAGCATCACTTACCACAGCTGGCTGACTTTTGTTCTGCTGTTCTGTCCTCCCTCAGTGCAGCTGTCACCAGCTGGCCATGCTCTGCTCATCATTCGTCCTGCTCTACGGGCTGGTGTTATGTGACCTGCGCTGCATGTGGGCTATGGACCTGCATGCCCTCCGCCCTGAGTCCCATCATCCTGCACCACCTGGGCCTGGAGCACACCCACTCCCCCACCTAGACCTCAGTGCCATGTTCCTGTACACTTTGACCTTCTGACTCCTGCTATGCCAGTTTGACAGGGAGAAGCTGCTGAAGAGGGTGGAGGTCTCTGCAGCACTGACAGAGGTCACAAGGGGAAACACAGAGCCCACACAAATGCAGATGCTGCTCTGATGCCTGGAGAAGCTGCTTAGAGGTGTCCATGCCAAGTACTGGATTTGCACACGTGCTGGCATGTTTCTTGTAGTCACCTCACTGGCAGCTTCATTGTCTATAAAACTGTCATCATGTTCCTCTTTCTGCTCTGCCTCACCCTCTCCCAGGTTTACTATAGCCCATGGTGGAAGATACTCAAGGTATTCTGGTGGCTGGTGATAGCTCATACCTTGCTGGAGCTCACTGCCTCTATACTGTCCAGAGCCAGGACTTCCCCATGTGCTCGCCCCATCTGATGCGCGTCACTGATGGCAGCTGGGGGACCAGGGCCTGGAGCAGTACAGTGTATCTGAGCTTTTCTCTAGCACCCTCACCCCAGCTTCTCCCCACTGGCCTACATCCTGCAGCTGCACTACTTCCACCAGCTCTTCATGCCACACCGACCTGGGGGACATGTCCCATCTGTGGCCCCTGCCCAGGGCCACCTCCCACTGTGGGCTCACCAGCAGGACTGTGGAGAGTGAAAACCCACTGCTACAGCAGCAGAGAGAGAAGATGGAAGCCCCAGAAATGACAGGCTGAGCGCAGCTGGTCCACACCAGGCCACACAGGTCCCAGAAGCTGCAGTCAACAAGTGGGGCCTAGTGGCTGAGCATCTGCTAGACCTGGCTGCTGGCTTCTGGGACATCCTTACCTGTGCATACTGATGTTCATGCAGCATCTGTCGGAACTGCGCATCTTCAAACTGGTGGCTCTGTATACCATCTGGTTGGCCCCCAAAGAAGTGTTGGTGGTAAGCCTTCCCTCTGCCTTCCCCCCATCTCCAGCCCATGGCCTCCTGTCTGTCTACCCTGTGGACCTGAAACATCACTGTGTGCATGATGCTCTACAGCTAAAAATCGTCAGCCCCTATGGGTACTCCAGCAACTGCAGTGAGCCCCTCCCAATAACACCAACCTGCAGAAGATGACAATAAACCAGTCCTTGCTGTACAGGAAGTTCCTAAGTTACAAACATCTTACGTACAACTCATACTTAGGAAAAGAGCACCATAGGGGCTACTAGTAATCAACTGTAGTTGGACATCAGTGAAAATGATATCACAGAGTTATCACTTCAATGATTATCAGGAAGATCTCCAGATCTCCATATCACTCAATTCCCATGGCAAAGAACTAACCAATAAAGACGTTATGAAAATAGGGCAGCAGATAATAGCATTTAGGGAAGAAAATAGGGACATAAAAAACTCCAGAACTGAACAAGTGTTTTACAAAAGAGCTGATGCTTTTCATCTCACTGAAGCAGGAAAGACAAAGTTAGCAGAGCAAGATCCTGATAGAGAGGTCCACCAAGTTTACCATACAGTTACCAAGGCCTGAGATGCTACAGGGCCATTTGTGATGAGAAAAAGAAAAGCTCTGTACAAACCTCCATCGATGCCTACTTCAAGAAACTGACTTCAGCAGCAGAATCAAATCCTAACTCTAACACTAGTCCCATTCTCTATAACAACTCCATTATCTTCTGCATCATCCAAGATAAACAATTGTCTAAGGTTGTATTTAAAATTTTTCAAGTATTTATATGCACAGAAAGGTAAAACTAAATAACTATGTTAAGACAAACATCTGTCTAAGCTGCATTTAATAGGTAAATATACCTGTTTCAAATTACATACAAATTCAACTTACAAACAAACCGACAGAACCTGTCTTGTTTGTAACCTGGGGACTGCCTATACCAGAGTCTCATCAACTGGTTTGGGGTGCAAAAGGGCTTCTCGACCCTGGGCTATATCCAGAACCACCTACAGATCCTGCTGCTGCTGGTGTTCGAGACCATAGTGTACCAGTACCAAGAGTACCACTGCCCACACAGCACCTGCTAACTCCACTGCCTGCCCAGGCCATCTGTGCTGACAGCACTACCAGCAGGTGGATCAAGACCTGCTCAGTAGTTTGAAGTCCTTTCACAATTTTTGGCTGGAGATCTTCCTGATAATCATGAACATGATTGGGCAGCACATGAATTTAACAATCATCCTGTACAGCTGCTAGCTGGCGGCCATTCTTATCCACTGGCACTATGAGGCCGCCCTGCCCACTACTGGCCCATCTACTGCCTCTTCCTAGTACTCTTCCTGCTGTACCAGTACCTGCCATGTCTGGACATTACCCCTGCCCTGTGCATGGACTACCCTTGGCACTGGAACCAGGCCATCCCCAGGAACTCCACTCTCTTCAAGTGGTTGTGCCTACCTGACTTCTTCAGGGCCTCCAACTCAACAGCTTCATCAGTGACTTCCCCTGCTCTGAGTCATTCATTAGAGGCAGTTGTTCTTCGCCAAGCATAGTGAAGAGTGGCAGTGTGTGGCTGGCATCAACCCCAACCACCTGGAGCTTGAGGGGTGGGAGTAGCCCAACCCTGAGCCTAACGTCATTCGCTGCAGGTCCTACCTTGATATGCTGATGGTGGATATCATTTGCCACCTCTTCTAACCACTAACAGTGGTGGTATTTGTCAAGGGAATCACCTGCATCAGCATCTTCAAGCTGGGCTATCTGCTGGTCTGCTGCTCTTTGACACAGCCCTGCTACTGAAGGACACGTGCATCCACCTCATACCGTGGGACTGCTGCATTCTCTACGTCACTGTCATCATCTCTAACAACATGCTCTTCTTGCTGCTGTCCTACATCTTCATGGGACAAATGCAGAGCAACTTCTGATAAGTCATCCAGCTTTTCAGCCTCATGTGCATAGTCAAAGGCTACTATGACCTCAAGGAGATGATAGGCAAGGACTAGGACTGCCTGCTGCCAGAAGAAGGCCGGTATACTCCAGGAAAGCGTCTGTTTCCTTTTTCTGCTGCTGCAGTGTGTGTCTTCCTTGGCCATGACTTCCTGCACATGAGGGCGGAACTCCACGCCTCTGCCCTGCAGGCCTCCAGGCGCTTTGCCCTCTGCAACAGTTTCAGCTTCAAAAGCATCCACCTCAAAAAAAAAAAAAAAAGCATCCACCTCCTCCACAAAAGCAGAAAAGTCCCGGCCGGCCGAGCTGAGAAAACAGACAAGGGAGCTCATCCATGTTGAGCATGAGAAGTACAGGCAGCGCTGCCTCCAGGTCCCGCCCTACCCCATCCAGGAGCCAGGGCCCGGCATCCAGGGGGGTCGCTCCACCATTGAGTCCGTGGTGGTGACCCTGGCTGGCTCACACCATATCCACTCCTGGGGTAGTTCCTGTTCAAGTCCGACAGTGAGAAGGAAACGAAAGTACAGGCTGAGGACCACAGGACGCCCACGCAGAGAGCCCTCTGGTTGGTGTGGCATACCAGATGGCATGGGTGAGCAATGCACAGACGGTTCTAAGGCCGCAACGGTGGCAGGAGATGTCGAGGCAGCTGCCCATGGGAGCCAGCCTGAGCCACGAGGGGGAACGGCGGAGTGCCAGGAGGACGAGGTCGCAGAGCACAGCCCCGCAACAGTGAATGCTGAGCACCTTGCACTTCCCGCGGGCCTGGGCAGGCGCGGGTGGGATGCTGCCGCCTTGGCTGCACGCCTTCCTGGGCCCTCACAGCGCCAAGGGCCACACTCTGCAAGCCAAGCACTGCCTCTTCCCGCAAGATCTCCTCGGGATCAGGAGGGGCACGGGAGCAGAGTGTGCTGGACCCTTAGCAAGAGAGGCAGTGCTGGTAGGCTCAGCCGAGGCCCACCATGCGCCCCGCACATTTCTGGCAGGCTGGGTCCAAGGAGCCACTGAGCAGCCCGACGACCCCAGCAGCCCGTGACCACCTGCTTACAACACCTTTAGGAGCAGGAGCAGCAGGAGCAGCGAGGAGATGGTCACCGAGTCTGGGCTTACCTGCGTGGCTGCTAGGAGCTTCTTGCCCTTGTTAGCACAGGGTGCCGACGGCTGGAGAGCCGCTGCTTGGCCCGGGATCGCGCAGCCCGAGCGGGGTGCGGCTTTGAGGCTGCTGGATAGGGTGTACCGGTGCCTGCCTCCCTACCTCCCCTCAGCCTCATGGTCACCGCTTTGGCCGCCTCCCTGGTGCTGCCTGTGCTGGTCTTCTCGTGGGCAGCTGTCCATCCCGTGGCCCAGCAAGCATTTGTTGACGGCCATCACCTTCACTGAGCTCACAGTAGTCACCAAGTAACTATTGTAGTTTGCCTTTTTCCTCTGAAACAGCCACCTGATGCTGCAGCATCAGGAGTACAAGCCTTGCTTTCTGCCGCACATCCTGGGCCTGGGGAAGACTGACAGCACCTGTGACCTGGTGCAGGACCTGGTGCAGCTCATGGCCCTCTTCCACCATTCCCAACTGTTG
Organism: Saccopteryx leptura; assembly: GCF_036850995.1. NCBI lineage: Eukaryota > Metazoa > Chordata > Mammalia > Chiroptera > Emballonuridae > Saccopteryx > Saccopteryx leptura. The sequence goes on along the minus strand of NC_089505.1, from coordinate 58,384,006 downwards.
AGCTATAGCCGCTGGGACCATGAGGAGGACTGGCTCCCCAGGGAGCATCACAGGGGCCGTGGGAAAGAACAGGGAGCAGAGACAGCTGGCAGCCCTGCTGGGACCCCAGGCATAGGCAGGTGTAGGGTCCAAGGAAGAGCCAGATGTAGCCAGACAGAGACAATGGACTGGGCCAGGGACAAGCCCCCGGTGGAGCTCAAGGCCCGTGACACAAAGCACATCAGTCTGCATTTTAGTATGAGGAATGAGAGGCCAGAGGACCCATGGTCATTAAACCAAGGGTGTAGGGTGGCGAGGGAGACAGCTGAGATGTGGCAGCTGGAGAAACAGACATTGTCCCTCCCAGGAAAGTGTGTGTGTGGTCAGGCTCCAGCTGCACAGCTTCTTCCTGTCCCCACCCCAGAGTTTGTATCGGCTCCTGCAGTGTTTCTTCCACGACATTGTGCACACCAAGTACTGCACAGGCACTGCCCGACTACAATGCCCTCATGTTCCTGGAGGACATCTTGGGCTCTTCTGGGCCTCTGGGAAGCACTCAGCAGCCACAGACATCACGTCCTCCCTGTCAGACTAGCAGGTACCCAAGGTCTTCCTGGCCATGCAGCTGATCCAGTTCAACAACATGGGCATCCACCCAGTAGTCCTCTACCTGTGTAAGACTGTGCTGGGCAGGCTGACCTTTTAGGTCTCCCCAGTGCTGGCCATCCACCTCTGGATGGTCTTCATTCATCCCACCAACACAAGGATGTTCAAGCCAGAATTCGAGTCTAACTGTGGTACTTGGCCAAGTGCACCTACCCCACTCTGTCTGCCTACCAGATCCAGGGCAGCTACTCTACCGCAACCCTCAGCAACATCCTCATCAAGAAGGGGAACCCTGTCCATCCTTTCACATGTGTACTGTACTTTTCTAATTTAAAACATTTTTATTTATACAAATGAACAGAATAAAAAGTTAGTTTTACTGGGGCAGGTGGTCTCATGTGCAGTCTCTCAACCTCCTGAAACACTTCCTTACCAAGAGATAAAGAGCCCTCTGGCCTGTGCTGGTTTGTCATCTTGTGTGGGAATGTCTTCTCCTGTTTTAGACTTAAATGAGTGCTCCTTTGTTCTGCTTAAGTGCCTATGTCAGTGGCCTTCGGGTATTTCCCATCTTTTGGTATTTCAGACTCTGTACGGGATAGGCCGAGGTCCTGCTGTGGCACCAGAGGGATGTTAATAGGCCAATTGTCCTGTCAGCTGCCTTAAGTGGCTGACTATACTATGAGAGGGAATCTTGCTCTGTCTCTTCTCTATGTGAGTAAAAGCATTGCTCCATCCAGTGCTTGTGTTGCTTTCCTTGCTGACTCTGACCTGAAGGTGCAATGGACAGAAGTGTTTGGACTTCTATGCCTAATAGCTGGCATTGCAATGGTCTTCTATCATTTGCAGCCTTCTCTGGCATTGATTACTGGTACTCATTGTTCTTCTGGAAAGACTACTAATAAATATGTAGATTTCTTTTGGGTGATGAAAATAGTCTAAACTTAGATCACCATGATGGTTACACAACTTTAATATATTTATACTAATAGATGGACATGGTAACAATGCTTTTTGAGAAGAAATTTACCACAAATTCACTAAAAATTAACACTGTATAGACAATGCCTTCTGTAGCTTATGTCCATGTAAAAAGTATACTCTCGGAGGGCTTACACTTCTAAGAGAGAAGAGAGTCACCCATTAAATCAGGCTTCTCATCTCCTCCACTTTCAACATCCCAGGCTGCTCAACCTCCATTTTATCTACAGCTCATGCAGGCTGGAAATGTAATTTCAGGCATTAGGCTTAAAATTCACTTAAATCAGATATTCCATTCATTTTTTTTAAAAAGATGTTTTAAACTTTAGCATACTTCTATTTCAGTCCCCTTGATGCTATTACTCTATTGACTTCCTAGGCCAATTCCAAAAGGGGGAAGAACAAGTTACCTACATTCCACAACACTTTCTGTTGTTCAGCTCAGAAAGCACAGCCTTTATACTCCAGTTTTCCTTTTTCTTTCTTTCTTTCTTTCTTTTTTTTTTTTTTTTTTTTTGCAACAGAGACAGAGAAAGGGACAGACAGGAAGGGAGAGAGATAAGCATCAAGTCTTCCCTGAGGCACCTTAGTTGTTCATTGATTGCTTTCTCATATGTGGAGCTACAGCAGAGCAAGTGACCCCTTACTCAAGCCACCAACCTTGAGCTCAAGCCAGCAACCACGAGGTCACATCTATCCCATGCTCAGCTCAAGCCAGCAATCTTCAGCTCAAGCTGGTGAGCTTGCACTCAAGCCAGAGACCTCAGGGTTTCAAACCTGCGTCTTTTGCTTCTCAGTCCAATGCTCTATCCACTGCACCACTGCCTGCCTAGTCAGGCTCTATTCCAGTTCTAATGGTGGTCAGAGATGTATGAATGTGGAGCAGAGTGGTACCTCAAACACTGTTACTGACTTAGCAATACATTGGGCACAGATAAAGTCACTATTAATAGGAATATATTCTTCCCTCCCTTAAAATATGCCTGGGCGTAGGAAAAATGGCTAGAGATTAGAATGCTGTCTTCAAAGAAGTCTTTGGTGCAGACTTTGGAATGCCAACTCCTGTGGGGGCAGAAGGCTGCCCTGGCAAGCACTAATAAGATTGTTTAAAGGAAGCAGCTGATCCCTATAGCCATTTCCAGCATACCTGAAAGGTAGTAGTAGTTAATCATCCTTTTCTTCACCTGAATCCATGCTCTGCTAATTTAACCCATGTTCTGCTAATTTGCTTGATGATTAAAGACACAAATAAATATGATGAAACTGCAGAGATCTGGGCTCTCAGTCCTAGAGGCTGGGAGTCCCCTGTAGCCATCTTTTCTCTATGTTGTGTCTTGTGTGTTTTTCTTAAGTCCTGCAGCATCTTTCTTTTGTGCACACCTATTGCCGAGCTGGTCTCGGCACCTGGGGTCACTTTTGTTTGGGATTACACTCTTCATGTTATTATAAAACCATACCCTGGTGTACTGCTAATTCAGTTTTCTCTTTACTACATTCGAGATAATTTTCACATCAAGGTATTTCTATAGACTAGACAGAGTTAGAGTTCAGCTTCTTGTAGCCAGTGTTTAAATTTGACTAGACAGCAGCAATTGCTATTTAATCTAAACAAATTGATCTGTCAAAGGCAATCAACTCAGGAAAGTTACTCTAGGAGGATCCCAATAATCCCAATGAATCACACTGCCCTATATGAAATTCAGCTGCTGACTCTTGACATAGTGTGTCACAAGTACTTAAGAGAAATAAGTACACAGAGCTGAACTGTGTTGAAGCACAAACTCGAGCCTGTCATGCATAAGTTAATGATCACTGCATTTGGTCTGGTGGAGGAAGTACACTGCTGGGTGAGGTGATGTTGAGCCGGGAGAAACGAGAAGAATGCAAGAAAGGGTTCTGCAATGTCTGTGATCCTGCACTCGAGCCAGTGACCTCAGGGTTTTGAACTGAGGGAGGAAGGACTCAAAGGGCTGACTGAAAGTTTGAAAAGTAACAAACCACAGCTGTAGCCCCTTTACCAGCTCCCTCGAATAAACTTGCAGCACCAGCAAGGAAAATAGAATATGTGAATAGTCAAGGACAGTCTAAACCGGTGTTTCCCAATGAGGGGCCCATGCCCACAGGGGGGTAATTTCGATAGTTAAGGGGGGCAATTTGAAAATGGACTCGACACGACTTTAACTCTTTCGCCCTGGGCCATT